>NC_056044.1:31899334-32230387 GCF_004379255.2 Salvia splendens | reverse complement strand
TGCTTATATATTTGTGTTGAAATGTCAGTTGATCATGCTGGAATCCGACGACCTTGTTGTTATTCGGTACAATTCATTCATTTCAATTTCAGAGAAATGAGGTTTTATTCAGCTAAAAGTGTTGAAGTTTTGGATTTGGACTTAGTTGAGCTAATTTTGCATCTCTATAAACCTTTCCTCATAGAATAGAGGATCAGCATGTTCAATTTGTAGATGATAGACAATTGAGGGTTTAGTTTCAGTTGGTGAGATTCTTTGACGAATTTGTAGTTATTTTTCATTTAAATGCTGTGCTTTTTTCAGGTTTTTCAGTTTCATAAGCTAACAATTCGGTAGAAGTTGGCTCCTTTTCGGAGAGTAGAAATTCAAAATTGGTTGGAGATTTAGGAAAGTAGTAACCTACTACAGTTTAATTTGACTTTGAGATGAATGGTTACAACAAAGGAGAAGGCCATGGATCAGGAATTTGGTGTTCTGATGAGGCAACTTCTAGAATGAGATATAACAACCAAACTATGCCAAGATTTGCAGATCTAACTCCAGTCGACAATGTGAGAGCCAGTGATAGTTTTCAAAATTTGAGTCATGCTGATGTTATACCAGTTTCCACCCATGCAAATTTTGATGCATTAGTCCAATTACCCGAAGGCGATTCTGCAGTGGATCTTGATTTTAGTGATGCAGTTCTTAAGTATATAAATCATATCCTCCTGGAAGAGGATTTGGAAGAGGAAACATTCATGTTTCGAGGGTCAGCTGCTCTTCAAGCTGCAGAAAAATCATTATTTGAGGTTATTGAAAAACAATATCCTGCAGCCACAGATTATCAGTGCAGATCTAATTTAGATAAGATCACTGAGAAGCCTGATAAAAACTTGTCTGGGGTAAATGACTGCATTGGTTCCTATGATTCAGGAACATTACTTCCTGATTGGAATCCTGATTTTGACTGTGATGGGCTAAACATATGTCATGATACTGCCAAAAGAAATTCACGGTCGACTTCTCAGTCTTCTAATGCTTCATCAAGTAGCAGTGGAACCCAAGGTCCCATAGATTCTCCTGCGAGCACCCTTAGAATCCCTGATATATTTGGTGATAGTCAATCAGCTATGCAGTTTAAGAAAGGATTCGAAGAAGCAAGCAAGTTTCTTCCCAATGGAATTAATTTAGTTGCTGGTTTGGGGCATGATAGTCTGTTGCCGAAGGAAGGCTCTCCTGATCTTTCAGTCAGAGTGGACAATAAAATTGGTAATGATGAAGTTGTTGATGTTTTAAGAGGGAAGAAGAATCCATACCATGAAAGCTTAGGTTTGGAAGAGGAAAGGAGTAACAAACAATCAGCCATTTTTGCTGAATCAACTGTGAGCTCAGACATGTTTGATAGGGTCCTCCTATGCAGTGGAGGAAAAAATGACACCGCCCTTCGTGAAGCATTGAATGAGATAACCCGAAATGACCAACAGAGTGGTCCATCAAAGGGATCTAGTGGTGGAAAAACTGGTGGTAAGAAGAAGCAAGGCAAAAGGAATGTGGTAGATATGAGAACCCTCCTGACTCTTTGCGCACAAGCTGTTGCAGCAGACGATCGTAGGACTGCAAATGAACTTCTAAAGCAAATCAGACAGCATGCTACGCCATCAGGAGATGGAATGCAGAGACTAGCACATTATTTTGCTGATGGACTTGAGGCACGTATGGCTGGATCTGGTACTCAGATATATACATCCCTCCTTAGTCTGCCTACTTCTGCTGCCGATGTATTGAAAGCATACCATACATATCTTGCTACATGTCCGTTCAGGAAGATAACTAATTTCTTTGCGAATAAGACCATCATGAATGTCTCTGAGAAAGCCACAAAACTCCACATCATTGATTTTGGTATTCTCTTTGGGTTTCAATGGCCTTCCTTTCTTCAAAAGCTCTCGATGAGACCTGGTGGACCCCCTAAACTTCGTATCACCGGTATTGATTTTCCTTGCCCAGGTTTTCGCCCATCCATAAGGGTTGAAGAGACTGGGAGGCGTTTGGCTAGTTACGCTAAAACCTTTGGAGTTCCATTTGAGTTCCATGCTATTGCTCAAAAGTGGGAAACGATTAAACTAGAAGATCTTAAGATCCGGAAAGATGAGATGGTGGCTGTGAGCAGTCATTTTAATTTAAAGAATCTGCTGGATGAAACTGTTGTGGTGAACAGTCCAAGAAATATGGTCTTGAACCTTATCAGGAAGACGAATCCTGCTGTCTTCGTTCTGGGGATAAAGAATGGTGCCTACAATGCCCCCTTTTTTGTCACGAGATTCCGGGAGCTACTCTTTTACTACTCATCTATTTTCGATATGCTAGATGCTATTATTCCCCGAGGAATTCATGAGAGAATGCTGCTTGAGAAAATAATATTTGGGCGTGAGGCAAAGAATGTAATTGCATGTGAAGGTGCTGAGCGGATTGAGAGACCAGAGACATACAAGCAATGGCAGGTCAGACTTATAAGGGCTGGCTTTGAGCAGCTTCCTCTGGATGTGGAGATAACGACAATGGCTAGAAATAGAGTTGAATCATTATACCACAAGGACTTTGTGGTAGATGAAGACAGTCAGTGGTTGTTGCATGGGTGGAAGGGACGCATTCTTTATGCTGCTTCTTCTTGGAGACCTGCTCATCGGAACTCAAAAATTGCATATACGATGCCAAGATAATCAACCCCTGGCCATTCCAACTTCTTCAATACCTTTGGAATTTGAACTTCTTCCATTTGTAAGGATCATTTCTCCATCTATCAACTGGAACGCTACACTAATTGTAAATCATTTTGAGTTGTCTACACTAATCCAGCTATCCTGCGCATTTCAGCTGGGTAATCTGACTGAAGAACCTCATTGGTGATGCACACATTCGCCCAACACTCGCTGTGCCAACTGCCTACCAGACTTCCATGTATACTTGAACGTTCGAGGGTGGCTGAAGTGGAAAACCTTTGACAATGCTAACAGGTAACAGCTCTAGGAGTTCGTCACATGTAGTCTGTCGAGATAATGCTGTGCAATATGATGTTGTAGAAGGATTGTTTCGTATAGTGATTGTTAGCTTTTACTTTGATGCACTTGTAACCAGTTTGATCATAGAAATGACAATGTAGTTTACATAATGTGGGAATTTGTCATCAAATTTGTGAGCAGTGATAGCACATAGACTTTCTTTTACTTCTCGACATTAAAATCGTAGAATTATACATCACATGATCAGGAATTTGTTTATCAACTTTAAGAGCAGTTCTATTTTTTTTGCATGAATGTGTTGTTTTTATTTTTTAATGGGCATTTGTTCATGAAAAATGTGACCTAGCTGTGAATGTGATCAATCTAAAAATTCAAATTTTGGAAAATGTAAATAGATCAATTGCAAAAATTCAGAATCCTTAACGAAGTTCAATATTTTGGTTTAGTTCAATTCTATTATTTAGATTACTAAAATTGTGTTCGATTTGATCAAAATTTCCAAACATAAGTTTAATATTTTGGTTTAGTTAAATTAAAAAATTTGGAATACAAAAAAATTGTTCAATCTGATCTAAATGTCCAAACGGAGTTAAGTATTTAAATTTAGTTCAATTCGATTATACTATGAATAATGAAAAATTTGTCCAGTCTAATCGAAAAATTCAAATCAAGTTCAATATTTTGATTTAGTTCAGTTCAACTATTTGGATTACGAGTATTCAATATGCTCTAAAAACCCAAACCAAGTTTAATATATTTTGGTTTAGTTCAATTCGATTACATGAATTATGAAAATTTTCTTCAATCTGAGCTACAAGTCCAAACCAAGTTCACTATTTGGGTTTAGCTCAATTCGATTACATAAATTTTATTCAATTTGATCTATAAATCCAAAGCATAGTTCAAGCACAAAGTCAAATACTTTTAAATTTCCCTCAATCCACACGCACAAATCAAGAAGCGCCACGTGGCAATAATCTCTGTCACGATTACATTATGTTATGTGTGCAATTTATATACCACATAAATAGTATATACTGAAGAGAAGAGACAGAGATAGAGAGACTTGAGGAGCAAACTGTGGATCGCGTGGATATTTCTCCCAAATCTCATCCATCTCAGTCGTTCTGGTAAGCTCATTTCTACTTCTACTTTTTCGCCGTTCTTTTTCTTTCTATACTAGATTGTTGTTACTTTATACTGGTTAGAATTCTGTTGCGGTTTATTCTGATTATTATAAGGCATTTTTTGCGTCAAGTGCTTATATTTGTGAGAAATGTCAGTTGATCATGCTGGAATCCGATCGAACTTGTTGTTATTCTGCACAATTCATCCATTTCTAAGTCAGAAATGAGGTTTGTTTCAGCTAATGCTGTTGAAGTTTTGGATTTGGACTTCGTTGAGCCAATTCTGCATCTCCTTTAACCTTTTCTCATTGAATAGATGATCATCTCCTTTACATTGATTAGGATTCTGTTGCGGTTTCTTCTGATTATAAGGCCTTCTTTTGTGTTTAGTGCTTATGTACATGTGAAATGTCAGTTGATCGTGCTGGAATCTGATCGAACTTATTGTTATTCGGTACAATTCATTCATTTCGATGTCAGAAATGAGGTTTGTTTCAGCGAAAACTGTTGGAAGTTCGGGATTTGAACTTCGTTGAGCTAATTTTGCATCTCCTTTAACCTTTTCTCAATGATAGAAGATCAGCGTGTTCAATTTGTAGATGATAGACGCTTGGGGATTTAGTTTCAGTTTTGTGAGAATCTTTGATGAATTTGTAGTTGTTTTTTTAATCTAACTGCTGTGCTTGTTACAGGTTTTCAGTTTCATAAGCTTTCATTTCGGTAGAAGTTGGCTCCTTTTCTGAGAATAGAAATTCAAAATTGGTTGGAGATTTGGGAAAGTAGTAGCCTACTACAGTTTGATTTGACATTGAGATGAGTGGTTACAACAAAGGAGAAGGCCATGTACCAAATATTTGGTGTTCTGATAAGGCAACTTCTAGAATGAGATATAACAACCAAACTACGCAAAAATTCACAGATCCGACTCCAGTCGACAGTGTGAGAGCCAGTGACAGTTTTCAAAATTTGAGTCATGCTGATGTTATACCAGTTTCCACCCATGCAAATTTTGATGCATTAGTCCAATTACCCGAAGGTGATTCTGCAGTGGATCTTGATTTTGGTGATGCACTTCTCAAGTATATAAATCATATCCTCCTGGAAGAGGATTTGGAAGAGGAAACGTTCATGCTTCGAGAGTCTTCTGCACTTCAAGCTGCAGAAAAATCATTTTACGAGGTCATTGGAGAACAATATCCTGCAGCCACAGATTATCAGTATGGATCAAATTTTGACAAGATCATTGAGAACCCTGATAAAAACTTGTTTGGTGTAAATGATTCCACTGGTTTTTATGATTCAGGAACACTACTTCCTGATTTGAATTCTGATTCTGACTGCAGTAGTGGGATGTACATATATCATGATACTTCCGAAAGAAATTCACAGTCGACTTCTCAGTCCTCTTATGCTTCATCAAATTCACAGTCGACTTCTCAGTCTTCTAATGCTTCATCAAGTAGAAGTGGAACCCAGGGTGCAATAGATTCTCCTGTGAACACCCTTATAATCCCTGATATATTTGGTGATAGTCAATCAATTATGCAGTTTAAGAAGGGAGTCGAAGAAGCAAGCAAGTTTCTTTCTAAAGGAACTAACTTAGTTGCTGGTTTGAGGTATGATGCTCTGTTGCCGAAGGAAGGCTCTGCTAATCTTTCAGTCAAAGTGGACAGCAAAATTGGTAATGATGAAGTTGTTGATGCGTTAAGTGGGAAGAGGAATCCACACTATGAAAATATGGGTTTGGAAGAGGAAAGGAGTAACAAACAGTCAGCCGTTTTTGTTGAATCAACTGTGAGCTCAGACATGTTTGATAGGGTCCTCCTATATGCAGACACCGACCTCCGTGAAGCATTCAATGAGATAGCCATAAACGAGAAACATAGTGGTCAATCAAAGGGACCTAGTGGCAGAAAAAGTGGTGGTAGGAAGAAGCAAGGCAAAAGGAATGTGGTAGATATGAGTACCCTTCTGACTCTTTGCGCACGAGCTGTTGCAGCAGAAGACCGGAGGACTACAAATGAACTTCTGAAGCAGATCAGGCAGCATGCTACGCCATCAGGAGATGGAATGCAGAGGCTAGCACATTATGTTGCTGATGGACTTGAGGCACGTATGGCTGGATCTGGTAGTCAGATATATGAAACGCTTCTTAGGCGGCCTATTCATGCTTCTAAAGTGTTAAAATCATATCTTACATATCTTGGTACATGTCCGTTCAGGAATATCACTAATTTCTTTGCGAATAAGACCATTCTGAATGTCTCTGAGAAAGCCTTGAAACTCCACATTATTGATTTTGGTGTTCTCTATGGATTTCAATGGCCTTCCTTTCTGCAAAAGCTCTCGATGAGACCTGGTGGACCCCCTAAACTTCGTTTCACCGGTGTTGATTTTCCCATTCCAGGTTTTCGCCCATCCATAAGGGTTGAAGAGACTGGAAGACGTTTGGCTAGTCATGCTAAGACCTTTGGAGTTCCATTTGAGTTCCATGCTATTGCTCAAAAGTGGGAAACAATTAAACTTGAAGATCTTAAGATCCAGAAAGATGAGATGGTGGCTGTGAGCAGTCATTTTAAATTAAGGGATCTGCTGGATGAAACTGTTGTGGTGAACAGTCCAAGAGATACGGTATTGAACCTTATCAGGGAGACAAATCCTGCCGTTTTCGTTCTGGGGATAAAGAATGGTGGCTACAATGCCCCCTTTTTTATCTCGAGATTCCGTGAGCTACTCTTTTACTACTCATCTATTTTCGATATGCTAGATTCTATTATTCCCCGAGGAATTCAAGAGAGAATGCTGCTTGAGGAATATTTATTTGGGCGGGAGGTAAAGAATGCAATTGCATGTGAAGGTGCTGAGCGGATTGAGAGACCAGAGACATACAAGCAATGGCAGGTCCGACTTATAAGGGCTGGCTTTGAGAAGCTTCCTCTGGACGCAGAGATAACGACAATGGCTAGAAATAGAGTTGAATCATCCTACCACAAGGACTTTGTGGTAGCTGAAGACAGTCAGTGGTTGTTGCAGGGGTGGAAGGGACGCATTCTTTACGCTGGATCTTCTTGGGGACCAGCTCGTCAAAGCTCATAAATTTCGTATATGATGCCAAGATAATCAACCGCTGGACATTCCAACTTCTTCAACACCATTGGAATATGAACTTCCTTCTCTTTGCAAGGAAGGTATTATTTATTCGGCTATCTACTGGAATGCTACACTGTTTCTAAATATATTTCAGTTGTCTAGCTTCTTAAATTAATTTTATTTCGCTCCTTTAGCTGGTAAGTGAGAGTTTGCTGATCCTGCGCGCTTCAGCTGTCAATCGGGCTGTAGAACCACATTGGTGATGCAACACGTTCGCCCAACAGTCTCTGTGCTAACTGCCACCATACTTCCATGCTATACTAGAACGTTCGAGGGTGGTTGAAGTGGAAAACATTTGACAATATTAACAGGTAACTGCTCTAGGGGTTCGTCACATGTAGTCTGTCAAGGTAATGCCGTGCTATGTGATGTCGTAGAAGGCTCGTTTCGTGTAGTGATTGTTAGCTATTTTTTTGATGTACTCATAACCAGCTTGATCATAGAAATGGCAAAGTAGTTTAATTACATGTGTGTGCCATTGCTGCAAAAAAACCGGAAACCGAATATCCGAACCGAACCAAACCGAAATTTTGAAATTTGGTTCGGTTATTTCGGTTTTTCGGTTTTTCGGTTTTTCAGTTCGGTTCGGTTTTGAAAATAAAAAAATTTCGGTTTTTCGGTTCGGTTCGGTTCGGATGAAGAAAAAAACCGAATAACCGAAAAACAGAATTTATATTTTAAATATAATATTATATATATTTATTCTATTAATTTAAATATATTATATTATATATATAATATATATTCTTTAAATATATTTTATATAATATGTATTATATATTCTATTAATTTTATATTATATATTTATATTATATTAGTATATATAAAATAAAATAAATTATATATATATATACATATTAATATATACTACATATTTTTTTCGGTTTTTCGGTTTTATTAAAAATTTCGGTTTTTCGATTTAATTCGGTTTTTTTAGTTCGGTTTTTCGGTTTTTCGGTTCGGTTTGGGCAAAAACCGAACCGAATAACCGAATTCACACCCCTAGTCTGACATGATTTAATTAGACAGATTAGTTGGAAAATTGAATAAAAATCTGGATCATGTCACGTTCACTTGTTAAGGCTCGTTGTCATGACTATTTCAATGTAACATGCACTCAAATTCCTAGGCCTTCTTTTGTTGTTTTCTTTGTGGTGATTGCATATTATAGAATCTCCGGTTAAGCGCTTCCTAACGATCCAACCTCCCCCGATTCGATCTTCATCTACGTAAATTTAGTAAGATCGAGCTATAGACGATCGATCTCTAAGAACTTCGACAAATTTGACAATATTTCTCATTGCGTCCGCCACTGATCGTGGCCGTCTGATTATTCATCCATTAGGCCGATGCCGATCATCGCAGCCGGTAACCTATTATTCCTCAATTTTGTTCGGCAATGTCATATCAATACACACACACGGAATTAAAGAATGATTCATTTCAACGTTATTCACAAACATGATTATGACCTTCAAAAATATACTAGTATTTTGATATATTTTTTAAAAGAATAGTTATTCACTAGACCTTTTTATTTGTCTTAATGTACCTACTCTAATGTTTATATATTGTGGTACCAACCTTCCTAGGCCTTCTTCTTTGCCAACCCAAATGGAGATATCATATCCTTCCCACTATTTCTTTCTTGCATTCTTACTATTTTACACCTTTCCCATCCTTGCAAGTTGTGACATCAACATTGATATTTCTTCCCTCCTCACCTTAAAATCTCAAATAACCTCAGATCCACATGCCATATTGATAAATAATTGGACCACTCAAACTCCTGTTTGCAGTTGGATCGAAGTTACTTGTGATTCTCGCTATAATAGGGTTACTCAACTAGACATATCGGAGATGGGTCTTGTCGGAACCATCCCACCAGAGATCGGAAATCTTTCTTTTCTCGTCTCT
Source organism: Salvia splendens (assembly GCF_004379255.2). Classification (NCBI taxonomy): domain Eukaryota; kingdom Viridiplantae; phylum Streptophyta; class Magnoliopsida; order Lamiales; family Lamiaceae; genus Salvia; species Salvia splendens. Next base: position 32,221,191 of record NC_056044.1, on the reverse strand, counting down.
TTAGACATGAAAGAAAACTCGTTTCATGGTCCGATCCCTCCATCCGTCTTCAATATCTCATCGTTGGAGATTCAGTCGTTGGGAAAGAACAGTTTATCGAGTAGTTTGCCAAATGATATGTGCAAGAATGGTTTTAACAAACTCAAAAGATTTATTATTTCTTACAATCAGATGTATGGAGACATACGGTTGAGTTCGGGGCAATGTTCGAATTTGGAGTATATTGACTTTGGCAGCAACATGTTTGGTGGAGAGATTCCAAGAGAAATTGGGAACATCACTCGACTTCATCATTTAAACTTTGGTTCAAACGATTTAAATGGTATGTATTTGATTAATTATTTGTCTCTTTTGTGAACAACTCCAAGGTAAATATATTAATAGTTAATTAATAATTATTAACCTTCTTAGAATATATAAATACTCCATCCGTCCCTAAAAATAGTCTTCCATTTCTATTTTGGGGTGTCCCAAAAATTAGCCACCTTCTATTTTTGGCAAGTTTTTACCTTTTTATAAGGTGAATCTCATTTTCTACTAATAATATTTCAATCACGTTTTCTTTCTATTTCTATCATATTTTACCAATTTTGTATTAAAATCCATGCTGTCCCCAAAGTCCCTATTTTTATGAGAGAATGCACACGTGTGTTCATAATTACTAGGAGAATGCACATGTTCAGATGTAGTGATGTCAATTAGGCTAGTCCTTTGGATTATTAATACCATTGCTGGCTAATGGGACTGAATTCTTTTTGGGCAAAAAAATTCTAATCCTAACTCTATATATTTGAGTTTTGACCTAGCCTAACGGGCTAAAAATTAAAAATAAAAATTAAGAGAAATGAATGATCTTCTTATATACTTCATCCGTCCCAAGTTACTTGAGTCGTATTTCTTTTTGGGTTGTCCCAAGTTATTTGAGTCATTTTTCTTTTTGGCTAAAAACAAAACATCTAATCACACTTATTATATATTAGTCATTGTTTGTCATTATAAAGATATTTTTTTTCATGTCCATTACCATTCTCCATTGGAAATTCATCAAATTTGGCCTTCTTAGGTCTAGCCTTCAACAATTTCAGTTGTGAGCTTTCATCCTCTATATGAAAAAACAAGTACACTTTTTTAATTACTTTTTCAAACTAGAGCAAACTTTTAAGTCATTATTCATTTAATTTTTAGGTTTAATACCATCCGCTATTGGGAATCTAGCCAATTTACAAACTCTTGATCTCACATTCAACAAATTAAATGGTGAGTTTCTATTCTGCATATGTAACTATTTCTTGGTTTCTTCTATTTCTAGGTCCAATACAATCCACCTTTGGAAATCTATCAAATTTGTATGCTTTAAGCCTCTCTAACAACAACTTAAATGGTAAGCTTGCATCATCTATCTCAATTCCATAATGTTATGTTCTTTTTTTTTAAGATTTACAAACACATTATTTCAATTCCAGGTCCAATACCAACCAGCATTGCAAATCTATCAAACATATATTTGTTATTTCTCTCTTCCAACGGATTAATTGGCGAGCTTCCATCCTCCATCTACAACCTAACATCCCTTAAATATCTCATTCTCTCGAATAACAACTTGTCGGAAACAATATTCGTATACATTCACGGTCATATACATTCAAACCAGTTTAGTGGTCCGATTCCATCAACATTTAGCCAAGGTTGTAGTCTCGTGTCCATCAATTTGAGTGGTAATAAATTGGAAGGAAGATTACCTAAATCCTTAGTCAACTGCAAAAGTCTACAAGGCCTTCCTGAACTTCGAGTACTAGTCTTGAGGTCTAACAAGTTTGATGGTAACATAACGCTACCTTCGCGATTTGAGCTTCCATTTCCCGAGTTGCAAGTTTTAGATATATCTCGGAATGCATTTGTGGGCACTCTACCTGAAAGGTATGTTGAAAGCAATGATAGAAGTGAGCAAGGAAAATGTAACAGAAAGATTCTCTAATACATTTCTACGTTTTGTGGAGATGACAGGATCAAGAGAGACTACTGGAAGCCTTTACGATAATTGACTTGTCCTCAAATAGATTTTCCGAGAGTATTACACGTTCAGTAGGAAATCTTAAGTGTCTCGAATACTTGAACTTGTCACACAATAACCTCGTAGGAAATATACCTTCATCTATAGCAAACATGAGTGCGCTTGAATCGTTGGACTTGTCTTCAAACAATTTGGATGGAGTAATTCCAAGTGAAATGACAAGGTTGACGTTTCTTTTGAAATTAAACCTTTCAATGAACGATCTGGTGGGACAGATACCTCGATCTAACCAGTTTTCCACATTTGAGAATGATTCGTACGTGGGGAACTTGGGGTTATGTGGAGTTCCATTGACAAGAAAATGCAATGAAGAGAGTGGGCTAGAAGAAGAAGTAGGACAAGAAAATGAAGAAGAAGATGAATTTATAGATGGATTTGGATGGAAAAGTGTTGTGATGGGGTATGGATGTGGACTCATAGTTGGAATTGGTATTGGTTGTTGTATTCTTCAATACAGAAAGCCAAGATGGTTAGTTGATTTCTTTTTTGGCATTGTATATAATGAGAAGAAGACAATAGATAAGCAATAGAGCAACACCATGAGAACTTGATTCAACTTCCTTTTTTTGTATATAGGTTATTCTAATGTAGAGATGTTGGTTGTGCTTTAGTTGTTTCTTTCTGTTTCTATTTGTATCCATCTTAAATAACAATAGATTAACATGGGTAATACAAATTTTATAATTAGTAATAAATGTCCCTATTATTAAATCATTAGTTAAGGATCGAATTAACAGGAATGAGGGAAATTTGATCTAAACTAATTTATGGAAAGATGCAGAAAGCTAAACTTGAAAACCTTTAAGAAATGAGAACATAACCTTATATAGCATGTTTCGAAACTGCTCCGACTTAACCTTAAATTAAAGTTATGCTATTAAGGATCGCGACAACGCGTTTGTTTTACATTTTCTTTTAGCTAAACGTAATCGAGAGAATTATACGACTCAAATAAATTGAACATGTCTCAAAGTCTCTACTCATTAGCTAAACTTTACATGATACTTTATCTTTTTATGATCAATCTTATTTTACCAATTTCGTGTTATAATCCATGCCATCTGCTAATAAGACTATTGATGGATATATTGCATTATAATTTCAAAGTCTTCGTCGTTGCACAATAAATTTAGCGTGTTGATTCAAGCGAAAATTTATGTTCGTTTTGGTTAATATTCCACATGGTAGGCCACTGCAATTTATGGTTATAAATAAAAACCCAAGTTTGCAATTTCAAAGAGGACTGACTTCAAGCGTGGACTTATGAATTTATTTAGAATAAAAAAATCAAATTTAATTAAAATATATAATAAATAAAATAAAATAAAAATTAATAAAAATAAAATTGCGAGACATATAAATAGTCTAAAATATCTATAATAATATTTTTATGTTTAAGAGTTAAAAAGTACTAAAAAGAACTTTGATAATTACATAGTATAAATCTTAGTTGGCCTATTATATGCATAAAAAAAAACATGCGAGAACGATAAATATGAAGAAATTTCTAAAAAGAAAAGATCAACCAATCAATGTCCTTTTTTGAGGATAAAAGATTACTAGAAATCTTTCATTTGTGCATGCATCAATTTGTGGCCACACTTGACTTGACTTGACTTATTAAAGTAGCATTCACTATTGTTTTCATAAATAGGGCATTTGTTGGGCTTAATTGTTTGCTCACACAAATAATTATGATGAAAAGGGTGGGTTTTGATCCATGCAAAACCATTCTTAATACAAAAATGCAGAACCAAGCATACAAAAGTCATTTTTAGGTCATTGTAAGCTTATTTTTACGTCATTATAGTAAGGATGACATGAAATGATCTTAACATGACCTCAAACCCAAAGTTTATAATATGACCTAAAACTGCTTTACAATGACCCTCCGTGTTTTTGTTTAATTATTGACCATTGGATTGTCAAATCTCATGGTCAGGATTTGGTCTGGATTTTGTATTGAGATCAAGTTTTGTATTGATCATTTTCCGAAAAGGGTTTCCTCATTTTTGCTACCTTCTCTCATATTCTTTTCATGTCTGAGCATTGCAACCACACTTGAAATAAAAAGAGATGAATCTTCTCTTCTTGCTTTCAAAGCCCTCATCACCTCAGATATTATAAAGCAAAATTGGAGCACTCAAACCTCAGTTTGCTCATGGATTGGAGTCACTTGTGATTCTCGTGGCAATAGGGTGACTCGATTAAATATCTCAGACATGGAAGTCTCAGGCAGCATCGCACCAGAAATCGGAAATCTTGATTCTCTGATTACTCTTGATCTCAGTGGAAACCAACTTGATGGTTCCGTTGCTCCATCAATCTTCAATCTTACGGTAATCGAATCTATTCATCTATACGATAATAGCTTGTCAGGTTCTCTTCCAAGAGACATTTGCAGGCACAATGGACTTCAAAAACTCAAAGTACTTGATCTATCCCGCAACGAGTTGAAGGGCGATATACCCTCGAGTTTGGATCAATGCCCGCAGCTTCAGACAATAAGGCTTCGAGACAACAACTTTAGTGGACATGTACCCAAAGAAATTGGGAACATCACACAGCTTAAGGAATTAGACCTTAGCATCAACTCTTTAACAGGTACTGCTATATTCTTGTTATAGCATCGTCGACTGCACGTTAATTTTAAAATTGTCCGCTTTGGGAGCCAGCATGAATTTTTTTTTGGGTCGGCCTCAAACTAATTGGGGTTGGACACTGCCCAAAATTTAACTATAGTTGGTCCCTTAATTATCTAAGGGTCAGTTTTTATCCATTTTCAATCTCTACATGAGTTTTGCTTTTATATTTTATAACAATTTGCAGGAGTCATTCCGGAAAAGATTTTTCATCTTGATAATTTACAAAAGTTGGGCATGTCGACCAATGAGTTATCAGGGTTCTTGCCTGCCTTTGGAAATATGAAAGCATTAGAGGACTTAACGCTTAGAGGAAATGATTTAACTGGTAACAATATTTCTAACCTTAATAGTAGAATTTACAGCCATTGTCAAAAGAGTAGAGCTGTGTATGCACAAGTTATATTAATAATGAACACAAATAAAAATATGTTTTTATTGTGATGAAGAAATATTATTTTCAGTTATTCGATTGTGAAAATCTACAGCAGATTTTCATACGCAGCACCAAATATATTACTAGTATTTAATTTCATATTTTCGAAATACAGTTAATTTCACTGTGTATCTTGTGACTTTATTTAATTTCATTTTTTTTTATGTTTATTCGATGGTAAGAGCATCCACATCGGAGAGCAGGCTCCGTCCGTCCGTGCGTGCCGCTGGCAAGGACACGCTTGTCCGCCGCTGCGCTCTTGCCGCTGGCACGGACGTGTTCTTAGCTAAGAGCAAGTCTGTGCCAACAAGCAGGGCGACGTGGCACGTTTCTGTTGGCCGTTGGCATTTTCTTTTTCTTTTTTTTTTAAAAAAAATCGAAAATAATACCAAAAATTAAATAATTTTCGGATTCCCAAAAATATACAGATTTTATTACCATTTTTTTGAATTTTTTTTTGAATTTTTTTAAAAAAATTTAATCCCAAAATCATATATAAATACACACATTCATCATCCATTTGGGTGAAATTTGGCCAAGAGTAGTGTGCTTTTTAATTTTATGAATTTAATTATGTAATTTTTAAATTTTAGGATTTAAATTATGTAATTTTAAATTTTTAGGATTTAAATTATGTAATTTTTAATTTTTAAGACTTTAATTATGTGATTTTTAATTTCTAGGATTTTAATTATGTAATTTTTAATTTTTTTGTAATTTGTAATATTATTTCGGTTATTTTTAATGAATTTTAATTTTGTGGAAATGTTTTTATGGAAATGTTTTGAATAATGGAACAGTTGGGCCCTTGTGCTCGTCCTTGCGGAAGAGCACAAATGTGGGTGTTTTGCTCTTGCCTAAGAACAGAGAGTAAAAGTGGGGCCGGGCCCACATCCGCGCTCGTTGGCAAGAGCACAGATGTGGATGCTCTAAGGTTAGTGAAATGCAATGCTCAATCTTAATGTCAAACAGTAGAATCAACATTTTTAGTTTATTTTATAAAATTCGATTTCGAAAACACAGAGATAGCCTAAAACGACCTCAATATATCTAGATATGACATTCTGTGTTTTAATTATGCGGTTTAACATTAAGATTGAGTTTTGTTTTGATCATAATTCTTGTATGTCTGTACATATCCATTTTAGATCTTCATAATATAAGAACTAAAATAATTCATAAATTTTATTTTAAAAAATTGTTTCAATATCTATATTTGTGTGTGTATAGTAAAACGTAATTGTTGGTAAAAGGCTATAGGCATTTTTTGAGATATGATTATTATTCTTCTCTATGTAGAGATTTATCTTTCTCACTCCATAATTTATTTCAGGCCCAATACCTTTCAGCATTGAAAATCTATCAAATATAAAGAGTATTGATATCTCTTACAACAAATTAAATGGTGAGTTAACTTTCCATCCAACATCTGCAAATTGACTTACATACCTTGAATATGTATTTTAGTATTGTCAACAAAAATCATGAATAAGAGTAGTTTTAGGTACAATTATTTGTCAAATTATATATAGAAAATTTGATGAATTTGTATATCCAATTTCTACCATTGGAAATCTATTAAATATGTTGTATCTACAGCATTAAATGATGTGTTTCCATGACATACTTTCTTCTTAATTCTCTAAAATAGAAGATCTTTGGTCATCTACTACTCATTCCTAGACTGAATTAAAAAGTAAAAAGATGAGAAAACCTCTAACTCTCATAGCTTAAAGCATATTCAACCTTTTCTTTTCATATATATCAATTACAACCATTGTGAATACTAGCTGGTTAAGCTTTGTTTAACACATTTATTAGGACTAGTTAGAAAAAACTATAACAAACTTAGGTTAAAAAATAAACAAAAGTAGTGCAACATTTCTACTAAATGTTAAACAAAATCGATTAAGGACTTTTGGTTGGTACAAAAGTAATATCCGATGTAATGTGATTCAAAATAAGTACTAGTGTGTTATTTGGTAATATGATGTGCAATATATTACTACTTAATTATCATGTGTTTAATGTATTAAGAAAACTTATTAGGATTCTAAATTTTTATTAATTAATTATAAATAACTAGTAGATATGATAAATGATTGTTTATTAACATGCATAATAGTTTTTCTTTAATCACTTTCTAGTAATAACAATGTACATTATAAAGGTACATACTGTACTAAATATTAATAATAATAATAATAGTAGTTATTATTAAATTAATATTTGACATTTTTTCATTGATTTCGTATTTTTGAATGCTATTAATTGCACTTTCTATGTAATGACGTTATACGTTCAATGTACTATTTTTAGTTCTCGCGATAAAAGTATTATGTTCAACCTAAGATATAAATATCATTGCGATTCTTAACGATCTAAAAATCAAAATAGTTCATTACAATATTTTAGAATAAATTTATTTATATTATTATCTATTTAGAGTTTTATCTTTCAAATAATTTCTTTTAGGCGCAATACCTTCCACTATTGGAAATCTATCAAATCTGCAAGAGATAAGTCTCGCTTACAACAACTTAAATGGTAAGTTTCCATCCTCCATCTTCAACTTGACATGCATGCATCCCTTGAATTTTGTAACACTTAAATTTGGATCTAATTTTTACAGGTTTTATTCCACAAGAGATTCATAATCTTCATCAGTTAAGCAGTTTGAGCATGAGTTCTAACAATTTGTCTGGCCCTTTGCCGCCATCCATTTTCAACATATCTTCCTTGGAATATATTAGTTTAGGAAATAACAAACTTAGCGGGGCGTTGCCTTCGGAAATTGGGAACATGAAAGCGATAAAGGCTTTGTTCCTTTATAACAATTCTTTCGTTGGTAAGACTTCCAACTGTTAGAGATGTCAATAGGGTCAACCCGCTCGGATCTAATATGTATCCTTCAAACAACTTCTTTCAGGTCCAATATCACCCACCATTGGAAATTTATCAACTCTGGTGATCTTATTTCTCTCCTTCAACTATTTAAATGGTGAGCTTCATGCACACAATTTGAATCACCTTTTTCACAAGATCATGGAAACTCAACCAAATTTTAAATTTTCAGGTCCAATACCATCCACTATTGGGAATCTAGCCAATTTAGAAGATCTTAATCTCTTATCCAACGAATTAAATGGTGAGCTTTGTATGTACTAAAAAGAAAGCAATTAGTTGCGAAATTAATTAATTTTCTTATACATTTGCAAGCAATTTGTATGAATACGAGTGTTTGTACTATTTTCAGGTACAATACCTTCCAGCATTGGAAATCTACAATATGTGTTTCGTCTACGCCTCACATTCAACAAACTAAATGGTGAGCTTCTATAATGCTATATGCTTTTTTTGAGATGTTAAGAAAATTGTTTCATATTGTCTTTCTCTTCATACAAACTCTCAGGTCTAATACCATCCAGCATTGGAAATCTATCAGAAATGTCTATATTATCACTCTCTTCCAACAAATTTTATGGGGAGCTTCCATCCTCCATGTGCAACCTTACATTGCTTGAACAACTTATTCTCTCAAATAATAGTTTGGCAGGATCAATTCCAGTATGCTTTGAAAACATGAGTAAATCTTTGAAAACAACTTATCTCGGAATGCATTTGCGGGTTCTCTGCGTGAAAGGTATATCGAGAATTTCAAAGCAATGATCGAGGTGACCAAGAAAAATGACACGAAACAATTCTATGATATGTTTCAAGATTATGTGCAGATGAGAATGACGTTGAAAGGTCAGGATCAGTTAATAGAGAGACTGCTGGAAGGCTTCACGATAATTGATCTATCCTCCAATAGATTCTCTGGAAGTATTCCGCCTTTAATTGGAAATCTTAACTTTCTGAAATACTTGAACTTGTCACACAATAACCTCACAGGGAATATACCTTCATCTCTTGCCAACATGAGCGCACTTGAATCTTTGGACTTGTCTTCGAACAATTTGGTTGGAGTAATTCCAAATGAAATGACAAGGTTGACATTTCTTTCGAAACTAAACCTTTCAATGAATCATCTGGTGGGACGGATACCGCAATCTAACCAGTTTTCCACATTTGAGAACGATTCGTATGTGGGAAACTTAGGGTTATGTGGAGTTCCGTTGACGAGAAAATGCAAAGAGAAGGCAAGGCCAAAAGAAGAAGAAAAGGAAGAAGAAGAGGATGAATTTATAGATGGATTTGGGTGGAAAAGTGTAGTGATAGGGTATGGATGTGGAGTCATAGTTGGAATTGGTATGGGTTGTTGGATTATTCGATATGAAAAGCCAAGATGGTTGGTTGAGTTCTTTTTTGGTGTTGGATACAATAACAAGAAGAAGAGGAGACGCATCAGAGCAACACCAACACCGAGGAGAAGATGATTCCAACTCCAAGACAAAAAAACGTTGCTCTTTCTTGTGTACACTTTTCTTTCCAACTTAGTTTCTTTTTCCTCTTTTGGCTATAGACTTTCTTAAGATTCAGGCCAAAAAAAGGCTATGGTTAAGGTGTTTCAATGGTTTAATATTTTATTTTTAATAAATTAATTTATAATGTCCGATTTCACCCACTATAATTTCTGGATTTGTCACTACACACATACATAGTACTCATTTTTTATTATATAGACTAAAGTCCCAAAATGGTCCTTAACATTCGTTTTTTTTTTTGGTCCAAAACATTATCTTTTGAATTATTCGGTCACTCACATTTGAAATACGACCACATTTGGTCCATTTTGGACGAAACCGTCAAATTTTTGACAGTTTTAATTACCGGGTCACAAATCCGTTACTAATCCGTCACTAATTGGGAGAAACTGATCCGTCACAAATCCGTCACTAATCCAAGCCGACGATAAAACTCCAATTACTCCAACTCCAAAGGCCTCCGACACGAGCCTCAGCCTCTCCAATTACCCGGACGCTAACACGAGCTCTTCCGACGACAGCGACGATATGAAGAAGAGCAGGTGGAAGGTCAAAATTAGGGATTTCATCGACGCGCAGTTGAAGAAATTGATGGAGAAGCAGGAGGCGTGGATGGAGAAGATGATGAGGACGATCGAGGAGAAGGAGAGGGAGAGGGAGAGGGAGAGGGCGATGAGAGAGGAGGAGTGGAGGAAGCACGACGCCGCCAGGATCGAGAGAGAGCACAGGTTCTGGGCTAGCGAGCGCGCCTGGATCGAAGCGCGCGACGCCGCCTTGATGAACGCACTGCACAAGCTCACCCGGAAAGAGAGCCACAACGAAGACTGGCCGGAATGCGAAATCAACAAGCTGATTCAGCTGACAACGGCAATGGAGGGGAAATTCGATGAGGAGATGGTTTGGGAGGAAATCGCGGTGAAGATGGGGTGTTTTGGGCATGAGAGGAGCGCTGCGGCTTGCAAGGAGAAATGGGAAAGCATCCATAATTATGTGAGCAAGAAGAGAAAATATAACAACAGCAATAATTATCAAAGCCATATTTACTGTGAGCAAGGTTTGAACAATGATCATGGAAGCTCCTCGGGCATTAGCGAGAGCTGCTTCAGGTACTTCATGGGAGATGCTGTTACGGACGTTCTCCGTAACGAGGCCGGATGGCTAACTTCTCGGAGAGATAAGGTGATCAAACCTTCGACGTGCTCGAAGGAAAGCTCACGAATTGCTGATTTTCGGACGTTCTCCGATGAACAACAATTTGGAAACGAAATATGATATTCTTGTTACTCAAGACAAGTTGTGGAAAATAATATATTCATTGAATGATTAAAACGATAACAACCTAACCCTATTTATAATACTAGAATACTAGCTTAGGAAACAAGAAACAAATATAAGAAAAGATATGCAAATCCCTAATATATCTAAACTAATAAATAATGGTAGAATACTCGTATCAACTCCCCCACGGTTAAAATCCACCTTGTCCTCAAGGCGGGAACCACGAACCAAAGACGAGAGTTGAAAGCACAAGCTTGGCGAGGCGTCTCCTCCTGGATCAAACGCATACCGAATAGTTGGACGTGTCACTTCACCTTCTCCATAAAAAATCATCAAGGTAGGATCAAAACAGTCGTCAAAATTCAGCGCTAAAACGTGAAGCTTGTTAACACGTCCACGAACTCCCAAACACGCCGTGTAATTTCGCGGCGGGACCATCCGTGCATCGATGGCAAGCAATGTCGGTCGCTGAAATATTCTTGCAACATCACTATCACGCAACTCTCCCTTTTCACCCAAACAATTCCCAACAACATCTTGGGATGTCACTCGAGCAACGACAGCCTTCTTCACTTCCTCAATGGAATCAACCTCCTCTACATCGTCTAATAATGCCTCTTCCTCCGTCTCTTTACTCATATCGGGGCTGCACGGTGGGTCAATTTCATCAAAAGATGGAACTTGTTGGTCTTCGAGTCTGCCATCTCTACCTTCCCTAGATCCCCAATTCTCACTAGGCAAGCCACGATCCATGAGTTTCTTTGCTACTGCCTCTAATATGGAGTTCTCTGAATCACAAAGCTCTGCATCTAATATGGAGTTCTCTCGATATAAATTATTTTTTCGTAAAAAATATATCAAATTAAAGATAATTTTATAAGGATTCCAACGAGATCTCAATTGCATATGTTCCGACGATGTTCGGGTGATGAAATTTGATAAATTATAGTTCAATTTTCGTACATGTTGATAAACAGATTTTATCAACAAATGTAAAAATAATCTCAATATAGTGTATGCAAAATCTCATTATAATGTAGGTAAAATATCAATAAAATTGTGTTGATATTTTCTTGTACTTGTATTGATATTCTCATGTCATATTGTTGATATTTGTAATACACTACGTTGACATAAAAAACACCCACGAAAATTATCATATGATAAAACAATGACGATATTACCCTTTTGTTGATATTTTGTCTAGTATTTATTGAAATTTGTGAGCTTTAATCTCATACACTCATTTTAAAATCTAAGGGTGTAAATTTAGTCTTAGTTTTGGATCGTGGTATTATAAGCATTAGATGAGGATCCTATACGTAATTATTCACATTAGAGAAAAGTAATATTTTTAATGTAGAGGCGGAGCTGTTAGCTTTCTCTTCAAATATTGCTTGTGAGTTTGATTTGCATTTAGAGGACTTGTTTGGATTAAATACAAAATTTATACTTACTCTAGTGAAAATGTGTTTTGTTAAAGCTATAAAGTATTTTGTTTTCTTTTTCCTTTGATTTTTTTCTTCTTCCTAACATGAAAATTTAATTTGTATACAAAAGTGATTAGTATATGAATTTAATCTAAACATTAATTTAAAATTTTAACTCTACTCGATTCGTATCTACTATTCGTTAAGTTTTATAGAATTTGCTTTTTTAATTTAATCAAAAATTAATTTAACTAACATCATGATATATGAATTGAAATAATAAAATTCGAACGTGCTAGTAATATTTTTAGGTTTTATTTATTTATTTATGCTAATTTAAAATAGTATTACAACTAAACCCAAATTATTATCTGGGCTGAATTTCAAATGCACAAAATCTTTGATTCTTCCGAACGCCTCCCCAAATCCATGAATCTCAGCTTCTAATCCAAAAATGAACGGCGTTTTCACCTCCGCCGCCGTCCGTTTCCACATCAGAATGGTACGAGCCACCTCCGCCGCTTCATCAGGTCAGTCCGTCCTCTCCTCATTCGCTCTCTCATTCTCCAGCCAACACAAATCTCAAAAGCACAACAAATTGATTCCGATTGTCTCCTCATTCCTCTCTCAACGCCCTCACCTCAATTCTCACATTGCCCTAAATTCATTAAATTCCCCCAACTTCCAGACTTATGCTGCTGTTTTGGGCGTTTTGGTCGATTATAAATGGTTTGGTGATGCCGAGGAAATCCGCATTTTAATGGTTAAGTCATGTGATACGGAGGCGGATGCGAGGCTGGCATTGGCCATTCTGCGCGAGATGAATGATAACGGTTTTAGGATTCATCTTCTGTGTTACAACGTGCTATTGATGTCATTGGCTCGATTTGTGATGATTGATGATATGAAGTCTGTTTACTGGGAAATGTTGTTGGAGGATAGAGTATCGCCTAACGTGTATACTTTTAATACCATGATTAATGCTTACTGTAAATTGGGGAATGTGAAGGAGGCAGAGCGTTATTTATGTATGATTCTTAAGGCTGGTCTAGGACCGGACGCCCATACTTTCACATCGTTCATTTTAGGACACTGTCAGATAAAGGATATTGATAGTGCGACCAAAGTTTTCATGACTATGGGTTGTCAAAGGAATGAGGTTTCATACAATAATTTGATGCATGGTTTGTGTGAAGTTGGGAGGGTGGATGAGGCCAGAAAGCTTTTCTTGCAAATGAAGGACGATCACTGTTTTCCAAATGTTCGAACATACACTATTTTAATCGATGCTTTGTGCAGTTCAGATAGGAGGCTGGATGCTTTGAGTTTGTTTGAGGAGATGAAGGAGAAAGGCTGTAAACCAAATGTTCATACTTATACTGTAATCATTAATGGTGCATGTAGAGATGGTATGTTCGATGATGCAAGGAAACTACTTGGAACTATGTTAGATAACAGTTTGATTCCTAGTGTAGTTACTTATAATGCTCTGATTAATGGGTATTGCAAGAAGGGAAAGGTAGATGCAGCATTTGAGATATTTAACCTGATGAAGTCAAACAACTCTACTCCGAATGTACGCACATACAATGAATTAATTTCTGGATTCTCTGAGCAGAAACAAGTGCACAAAGCAATGGCTCTCCTTGGTAAGATGCTGGAGCAAAAGCTTTCTCCTGATCTTGTCACTTTTAACCTTTTAGTATATGGACAATGTAAGCAGGGGGACATAGATAGTGCTTTTCGCCTGCTTAGGTTGATGGAAGAGAATAGCATTGTTCCTGATCAGTGTACCTATGGTCCTATCATTGTAGCTTTATGTGACAAAGGGAGTGTTGACAAGGCGTTGGACATATTTGAATCCCTCAAAGGGATGGGAATAAAAGCGAATGAAGTTACATATACTGCTCTAATTTCTGGATTTTGTAATGCTGAAAAGGTTGACTTTGCCTTACAACTATTCAGGAGAATGTCCACTGAGGGTTTCCTACCAAACTCATACACCTACAATGTGGTAATTAAGGGATTGTGCAAGGTGAATAAGCTATCTGAAGCTTTAAGTTACTTGGAAAAAATGTTGGACATTGGCATGAAACCTACAATAGTTACTTACTCAATTGTCATTGAGCAAATGTTAAAAGAATTTGAGTTTGACAGAGCTTATAAAGTTTTGAACCATATGGTTGCTATGGGGTGTAAACCTGATGTCTGCACATATACTTCTTTCCTTCTTGCTTATTGCAACCAAGGAATGTTGAAAGAAGCTGAGGATGTGAAGGCTAAAATGAAAGAAGAAGAGGTCCGACCAGATCTGATGGCTTTCACTGTACTAATTGATGGATATGGGCGTTCAGGGTTTCTCAATCTAGCTTTTAGTACCTTCAAGTCTATGATTGCTGCTGGATGCGAACCATCTGATTATACTTATTCAGTTTTAATTAAACATCTTTCTCAAGAAAAGCTAGTCGACAGAAGGGATGGAGTAGATCAAGAATTTAAGCCAATTAGTGGCTCCGTTAATATTGCAGATATCTGGAAAATTATGGAACATGATACTGCTCTTAAGCTTTTTGAGAATATGGAAAAGTATGGCTGTGCACCAAATATAAAAACTTATAATGCACTCATTACAGGACTTTGCAGAGAAAGACGCTTCGAAGAAGCCTGGAGGTTGGTTGATCATTTGAAACAGCGTGGGATGTCTCTTAATGAAGATATGTATAACAAACTAGTGGATTGTTGCTGCAACTTGAAAATGTACAAGGAAGCTGTGGATTTAATTAATGTCATGCTCACTCATGAATTATTACCACATATAGAGTCCTATAAATTACTTGTTTGTGGGTTATATAATGAGGGAAGTGATGAGAAGGCTAAGCAAACCTTTTGTAGGCTGCTTCACATTGGTTACAATTATGATGAGGTGGTGTGGAAGGTTTTGATTGATGGGTTAATGAGGATGGGCTTTGTGAAAGAATGCTCTGAGCTAGTCGGTGTTATGGAAAGAAGTGGTTGCCCCCTTAATCCTCAAACACATTCCATGTTAATTGAGGGGATTCATAACCAAAAAAAGGAGGACAAGTAGCATGGTTTTTTCGGGTTTTCAGGGAATGGAGTGAAGTCGTTTTACCAAAATAGGAAGAGGATTTATACCCAACTGAGATGTCTACAAGCACCCATCAAAAGAAGGAAACTGTTTGATCACATGAGTACAATTGCAAATGATCAGCAGGCCAGTAGTAATAGCATTTCTAATTCACCCGAGAAGGGGGTGTGCATGGACAAGAGTAATTTGGGCATCATGTTGGAAAGAGGTCCTCTATCATTCTTGTCATTTGAAATTCTTTCTGTTGGTATTAAATACATATCTAAATAAGTATTGTTAAATTTTACAGTGACTGGTGCATCAAGCCATCAACTACAGTGGAAGGCCATAAAAAAGGGAAGGATCCTCATGGTATTAGAATTATTCCTCCAGAACTCTCAATTTTTTGTTTTTTGTCTCTCTTCCATGAAGAAGTTCTTACACTTGTGGTGTCTCTTCTTTAAAAACTGAGCAGTGGAATACTGTAAAAATAGGAATTAGCGATGATGATGATAATTGTTATTGGTGCAATAAACTGAGCACCAAGTTTAGGCCACAGCCGCACACTGGTCACTGAAGAATAAGGAAGATGCTGACATCCAAATACCGGAAGATGGCTCCAAAGATAGGGAGTTGTGAACTCTATAACCTTAGTAAGTGGTTGGTTGCTTGCTTATCTGAGTTTGAATTACTCAAGTTGTCTGCATTTTCAGTAATCTAGTTTGCACGAGCAACTGTCCTTATTTAACTAACTGTATCCCTTCCTGTATGCTTTTTTGGGTTTTCAGGGGATGGAGTGAAGTCGTTTTACCAAAATAGGAAGAGAATTTATACCCAAGAGAGATGTCTACAAGCACCCATCAAGAAAAGGAAACTGTTTGATCACAGTAGCACAGTTGCACATGATCAGCAGGCCAGTAGTAATAGCGGGGATGTACATGGACAAGAGTAATTGGGGCATCATGTTGGAAAGAGGTCCTCTATCATTCTTGTTATTTGAAAATTCTTTCTATTGGTGCTATATAGTACATATCTAAATAAGTATTACTGTATTAAATTTTGCAGTGACAGGTGCATCAACCCCAATGGAAGGCCATAAAAAAGGCAAAAAACTTCATGGTATTAGAATTATTCTTCCGGAAATCTCAATTTTCTGTCTTTTGTCTCTCTTTGTTGACATGAAGAAGTTCTTACATTCGTGTTTTCTACTCTTTCAGTGAAGTTCATCATTAAGTCCTTTAAGGTACCGGAAATTTATATTGAAGTCCCCGAAACCGCAAGTGTTGGTTCTGAAGGTTTGTGTCTGTTTTTTTTTCCTGATATGTTACTATCCTGTATCTTTTTTAGAGAACTTTGATGGAGGCAATTACTGCTATTCTTGGACATGGAGTACGAGCTGGGGCAGTTCTTCAACGGAAGAAAGTTCGAGATGACAAAAGAACTTTGCAGCAGGCTGGTATTTCTCAGAATAGCGATCTTGACACTCTGGGTTTTACATTGGAGCCGAGTTTTACAAGTATTTGCTGTACCATGACTCAAAAAACTTACCTCAGTATTGCCATGTGATGCAGACGAGGAGTTAATGAGGTATGATATTTCTTAACCCTTCATATCACCGATCTTATCTACTGAGGGCAGAAGTTATTGTATAATCTCTTAATTCCTTACTGATTTAACCCGCTACTTGTTTGTCCTGATCTCCAGGTCTCCTGTCACTCCAATGGTTGATTCAGGGATTTCAAATGCCTCAGTAGATTCCCCTTTTATAAGTAGTTGATGATGGTGTGGTTACCAGTGATTTCATGTCTGCCCCGCAGACTCCTACAAACGAGACAGTGAATGGTGTGTTCCTGATTCGAATGCATTAGTTCCTGTTTCTCCAACGAACTTAGAGTCACTTGTAGTAGTTCCAGTGAACCCCAGACCCAAAAATTAATGGACTGTCGCAACGCAGAACAAGGAGACCATTCTCCGTAGGTGAAGTTGAGTTGTATGTTGAAGCTGTTGAAAGACTCAGGACCGGAAGGTAAAAATGTAGTACAAAACTTGGCTTGATACTCTAATGTAACCCGTCAAGATTTGCTTCTGATCCATCCCCATCACATTTTCGTTTCTAATAATCCTTTTGCTTATGCAGGTGGCGTGATGACAAAATGGGTGCTTTCGAGCATGCAGATCATCGCATGTATGTCGACTTGAAGGTATCTATTTCAAGATGTCAGTTATGGATTATAATATTGTTTTATCGGTCTTTGTGTGTGGTTTGGCCTTTTGGGTTTCGGTCTCTTTCTGTTTTCTTCTGTCTGTTTGGATGTGATAGTTTTATATTATCTTCATCGGACAAACTGTTAGGAATACAATATTACCAATCGCATCTCATCATTTATAACATTAAATGGATCTTTCAAGTGGAATGTTCTGGATATACTTAGACAGATCAGTTGTTAATTCAGCTAATCAATAACTAGCTTTACTCCCATGTGATATGGAATTTGTTGTTAATACAGGATAAATGGAAAACTTTAGTTCACACTGCTGGCTTATCTCTTCATCGGAGACGAGGAGAGCTGGGGCCTCAGGATCTGTTGGATCTGCGCACTCCTATTGGTCGAAACAGCCTGGCGCTGCGGAACCCCTTAGAACTGTGGATTCTAACAAGGAGACGATGGTACTTGGAGCGTGAAAGATCGGAACTCGTAGTTACTGATGTATTGAGTAGAAAATTATAGCGTTGGAGGTGTAAATAACTGTTTAATTGTTTTCTCAGGAATCTCACTCTCACTGCTGTTGTTTATGTTTTGTACAGGAGTACATGATTTGTGGAATAAAGATGAGAGTATTTTTTATCTTTAAAATGAGTAACCTTTGTTTATATATTTTCGTAGAGATTGGTTATTCATCTTTAGGTTTGTGTTCGTTGCAATGACTTTTGATTTTACATTGTTCAATTCTTGATTTAACCAAAGTTATCACAGAAGAATTTATAGTCGTCGTAAAGAAGCTTATATAATTGTTTATATAATTGTTTATTCAATTATTCTAACAAGTGGTATCAGAGCCACTCTATTGATGATCCTCTGAAAATTGAAAAAATGAGAATTAGGGGTTCTTGTTCTTGGTTGTGTTCTGAATCCATAAAAAGATGCTAGTTCCTCCGTCCATAATAGATATCACACTTGGATAATGATACTAGATTTTAGAAAATGTTATTTTGTGTTTTAAGTGGAAATAGAAAATAGTAGTATATTTATATTATGGTGAGAGAGAATTTTGTTTTAAAGAAGGAAATAAGACATCTTTTATAAGATAAACTAAAATAAAAGGTGCGACATCTATTATTGGACGAGGGAGTATAATATTGTATAGCCATTGATCAGTAAAAAATTTAAATAAACTTAAAATATGACTGAGAAGACTCCCTAATTTCCGGAGCGGATCTCCTACTCTAATAATGGTGCATCATTCCTACTCCAACACTCACAACAAAATAAAATAATCTTATAAATATGTAAGTGATGGTGAGATTGATATGGAGAGGATATCCCTATTTTTCATATTAACCAACCCGTTATAATAGGTTTGCTACCACACTTGAATTGAAAAGAGATGAATCTTCTCTTCTTGCTTTCAAATCTCTCATCACTTCAGATATTATAAAGCAAAATTGGAGCACTCAAACCTCTGTTTGCTCATGGATTGGAGTCACCCGCGGAAGTAGGGTGACTCGATTAAATATCTCGGACATGGGAGTCGTAGGCAGCATCGCACCAGAAATCGGAAATCTTGATTCTCTAGTTTCTCTTGATCTAAGTGGAAACTATTTTCATGGTCCTATAGCTTCATCAATCTTCAATCTGACGGTAATCGAATATATTAATGTCTACGGTAATAACTTATCAGGTTCCCTTCCAAGAGATATTTGCAGGCACAATAAATAGACTTCAAAAACTCAAAGTGCTTGATCTAGGATATAACAACTTGGAGGGAGATATACCATTTCTTAAAGATGGTAATCGAGAGAGGTTAGACATGGTGGTGAAAGGGTTGTAGAGATCGTATAGTAGTGTAGGGAATATGTATTTTATTTCTTATTGAATGATTACAATGTATTACAGCCTTTCATATATAGTTAGGATTTCCCCTTAACTATGGTAAATACCATAAGTGTGTAATCAACCTATTCTAGGCAAATATGTAATAGAATCAATCAATTCAATCAATTATTCCCTAATCTTCTCTTCTTAGGGGGAATATCCTCCGTGATATATTCTGACACTCCCCCTCAAGTTGAGAAACGGTATCCCCGATGCTCAACTTGCCCAAAACCTCCTTGAAGACCTTTGGATGGACTGCCTTGGTCAAGATGTCGGCCAACTGGTCTTCAGATCTTACAAACGGGAACTCAATGGTGCCTGCCTCGAGATTTTCTTTGATGAAGTGCCTATCGACTTCCACATGTTTAGTTCTGTCGTGTTGTACAGGATTCTCTGAGATACTAATCGCTGCCTTATTGTCACAGAATAATTGGCTTTTTCGTGTAGGGGGGTAGCCAATTTCTGTTAAGAGTCTCCTTAGCCACATAATCTCCATGAGTCCACTCTTAATTCCCCTGAATTCGGCCTCGGCACTTGATAAGGCTACCACTTTCTGCTTCTTGCTCCTCCACGTAACAAGATTGCCCCCAACAAAGGTGAAGTAGCCACCTGTGGACTTCCTATCGACGGGATTACTCGCCCAATCCGCGTCCGTGTACCCATCAACCTCAAGGTCTTCTCTTTTGGCCAAGAATACTCCGTAGCCTACCGTCCCTTTTAGGTATCGAACGATTCTTAAGGCAGCTTCCATGTGGTTGGTCTGTGGTCGGTGCATGAACTGACTGACTACGCCAACTGCATAAGTGATATCTGGCCGAGTGTGTGATAAATAGATAAGCTTCCCTACCAGCCGTTGATACTGTTCTCGGTCTGCAAGGTCGGCTCATTCTTCTATCGTCAAGCCGTGATTCACGATTATAGGCGTTTCTGCCGGTTTGCACTCTAGTAGACCTGTTTCTGCTAACAGATCTAGGACATACTTTTTCTGCCGCAGGAATATCCCGTGTCTTGATCTCAATACTTCGATCCCAAGGAAATATTTCAATGCTCCAAGATCCTTCATCGCAAATTCTTGGAACAGGTTCTCTCTGAGGTTTTGAATTTCCTCACTGTCATCTCCCGTGATGATCATGTCGTCCACATAGATAATTAGGCATGTTATCTTGTCTCCGCGTTTCTTCGTGAAGAGTGTGTGGTCTGATTGACTTTGTTTGAAACCTTGTCTAACCATGGCCTGGCAAAACCTTCCGAACCAGACTCTTGGTGATTGCTTTAGTCCGTATAGTGTTTTCCTTAGACGGCACACCTGGCCGGTTCCGAATTCTGCTGAGAAACCAGGTGGGACCTCCATATATACTTCCTTGTTTTCTTCCAATTCTCCATGGAGAAAGGCGTTGGTGACGTCAAACTGATGTAGAGGCCAATCTTTGCATGCTGCTACAGACAGTAGGGTTCGAACAGTGTTCAGCTTTGCAACAGGGGAGAAGGTCTCTTCATAATCTATCCCGTACACTTGAGTGTATCCTTTCGCCACAAGTCTTGCTTTATATCTCTCGATTGAACCATCTGCTCTCCGTTTGATAGTGAAAATCCACCGGCATCCAACTGGTTTCTTTCCGTCAGGTAGTGTGCACTTCTCCCATGTTCCATTTGTAACAAGGGCATCTATCTCCTTCTTCATGGCTTCTCTCCAATGTTTGTATTTTGATGCCTCTTCGAAAGAATGTGGAATTTCTTCCTCATCATAAAGGGCAGCTTCAAATGCTCTGGCCATTTCTGACAGTTGTTCTTGGGCAACATTTGCTACTGCATATCTGGCCTTTCTTCCTTTCCATTCAGGTGAGTATCGTCGAGGTGGGACTCCTCTTGTACTTCTATTAGGTAACTCGTACGGTTGTCTTATATTTCCACATCCTCCACTGGTTTCACATTCGGCTCCATCGTTCCTGTCAAGATTAGTGTTTTCTAAGGATGCCTCATTATATGAACTCGTTACCTCAGGAATTGATGACGGGGTTGATGTTTGGGTGTTGCCACTTTGTTCCTCGTCCTGCACTATAGGATGTGACGGCCCGGCGGTGTCGCTAACCTCCTCTGTTGGACCAACGTCTGTGGCAGGACTTGGCTGTGACTGTGGTTCTCCCCCTGATTGGGTGTCCCTTTGTCCAATGGTGGACATGGGTGAGGGTAGCCAATTTAGTAGGTCACCATTCGGATGAATATCTGAAGGTTGTGTCTCCCCCTGACTACTAGATTGGCTATAGAAATATTCCCCCTCTACGAAATCACAATTCATAGTGGTGTGCATGGCTCTAGTGGTTGGGTCGTAACATCTATATCCTTTTTGGTTCTTTCCGTAACCCAAGAAGACACATTTGAGGGCACATGGAGAAAATTTTGTACGGTCTTGCTTAGGAACGTGGACGAAGACAGTACACCCAAACACTCTAGGTTCCAGAGACAGGGAAGAAGGCAGTTCGAAATGTTGGGAAAAAAGGTCTAGGGGTGATTTGAATTCTAGAATCCCTGTGGGTAAACGGTTTATAAGGTAGACGGCTGTGGCAATGGCTTCAGGCCAAAAAGATTTGGGTATCTTGGATTCTATTAAGAGAGCCCTGGTAATTTCAAGGATGTACCTATTTTTCCTTTCGGCCACCCCATTTTGTTCCGGAGTATATGCACACGAAGTTTGATGAACTAATCCCTTTTCTTGAAAAAAATCTTTCATTTTTGTGTTGACAAATTCCCCCCCCCCCCCCCCGTTATCCGATCGTAAGATTTGAATCGTTTGGTTATACTGAGTTTGGACAAGGGTATAGAATTGAGTGAACTTATCAAAAACTTCAGACTTATGTTTCAAGAAATATATCCAAGTCATACGTGAATAGTCATCAATAAACAACACAAAATAGCGAAAACCTTGACCCCCATTAATAGGAGCAGGGCCCCAGACATCAGAATGTATTAAAGCAAAAGGTTTTTTCATTCTTGTATTGTTCAACTTAAACGTGTGCCTGTGGCTTTTGGCTAACAGGCAAGTTTCACAATGAAAGGAGTGCATAGAATTAACTAACTTAGGATAAAGCATACGTAGATAGCCTATGGACGGATGACCTAACCGACGATGCCAAAGCCAAGCCTGTCTGTCTGTCGGTCCGTGAGTCAGCATCGCGGCACTCTGTTGGGCTATCTCGTCCACATAGTACAGTCCTCGTCGCTCAGTGCCACGCCCAACTATCGTCCCCGTCTTGATATCCTGTAACATACAAAAGTTCGGCTGCATTAGTAATTTACAATGGAGTTCCTTCGTCACATGACTGATAGATAGTAGCTTATGTGACAACGATGGGACAAAAAGACAGTTAGAGAGGCGTAGAGTGGGCGAAATATTGATTGTGCCGGCCCCATAGACCCGGGCTAGATCCCCACTGGCAGTTTGGACATAGGACTTATTCGATTTGGAGATACTCAGAAAATCAGAAGCATCAAAAGACATCGTGTCAGTGGCGCCGCAATCAAAGATCCAATGGGTATTTTTATGGCATGTTTGTGACATGGATGAACAGGCTAAGGCATCAAAGGAATTCGTACAGGGTATAGAAGGTTGATTTTCAAATTTTCTGGGGTGCAAATCGGGTGGTTTCAATTTTCTGGGGTGATTGGGTGATTTTTGTGATTTATGGGGTAGGATCTTGTGGGCTTCTCTGTCTCGGGGGTCAGTTTGATAAACCCTAAACCCTGTCGTCAAGCGCCCATATGAACTGGTATAATCGATGTCGTTGGATGATTTGGTTGTATTTCTCGATGGAAGTCGGGGTGTCCATCGGATTCGGGTCTCGGCTGTCGATGGAGATCCATAAATCCTGGAATTTTTGCCATAGATTTTCCAACGATAAATTTCCTTGTCTCATCCCATATGTTTGTCGATGCAGGTCTGAGATCTGGAACGGATCGGCGCCGCTTCCGTACGTAACAGCCAAGTTTTCCCAGAGATCTTGGGCTGTTTCGTATTGGGAAACCTCGTTTATCAGGCTGGCGTCGATGTTGTTGATAATCCAGTGGAAACAGCAGTGGTCCCTTTGTATCCATCTGGAGTAGGCTGGGTCGGTTGGTGAAGGGGGGTCTGACACTCCAGAAATGTGAGAAATCAGACCCTTCCCCCCGATTGCCTTCTTCATCAATTTTGCCCATAGGGGATAGTTCTCACCATTGAGCTTGGTCTGCACGTGTACATCTCCCAACGATTCTGGTTGGGGTTCAGTCTGGATTGGCTGTTTTGGAGGTTTTGGAGACATGCTTAGTCTCATCAATTCTGCAAATTGTTCTGCAGAGAGGGTTATTGGCTGGTTGGTAAGTTAGGAGTTATTGGTATCGGATTCTGACATGTTTGGTGGCTGTTTTTGCAGGGTTCGAAAGGCCGGGAAGGGTACTCGAGACTATGATGAGATTGCTCTGAGTCTCAAGCCTGTATCGTCCTGCTCTGATACCATCTTAAAGATGGTAATCGAGAGAGGTTAGACATGGTGGTGAAAGGGTTGTAGAGATCGTATAGTAGCGTAGGGAATATGTATTTTATTTCTTATTGAATGATTACAATGTATTACAGCCTTTCTTATATAGTTAGGATTTCCCCTTAACTATGGTAAATACCATAAGTGTGTAATCAACCTATTCTAGGCAAATATGTAATAGAATCAATCAATTCAATCAATTATTCCCTAATCTTCTCTTCTTAGGGGGAATATCCTCCGTGATATATTCTGACACCATTAAGTTTGGCTCAATGCCCACAACTTGAGGAAATTATGTTTGAATTGAATGAAACACTTTAGTGGACATGTGCCCAAGGAAATTGGGAACATCACACAACTTGAGATATTAGAGCTCACTTTCAACGATTTAAGAGCTACTCTATTCTAATCTATGCACAGACTTTAATTTATATAGTTGGTCTTAGAAAATAGTTGTAGGTTGAACAATTAGTAAAGGTATGTGAATGTGACTACAAAGGAAATACTTATTACTCCATCCATCCCAGAAAGTTTATCAAATTTTTCCATTTAGGTTAAGGTTTTAGTATAATATTTGCATGAATGCATCGTTTACAGGTATTTGAAATGATATAATTGCTTTTCCTGTCTGAGTAGTCTGCCTAGTCTATCCGACGAGCTATGATTCGATTTCACTGGAGTCATCATGTCACGACCGCCCATACAAGGGGTACCACAAACGCGGCGATCGTGACCGACATGCATGGATTACAATTTAGAAGATCAACTTAATTAACTTAAAGAAAGGAAAACAACTTAGTTTAAAAATTTTAAGGTTATATTTTTTTTTTGAAAAGACATAAGAAAAATACATTCAAAAAGGATAACGGAAAAAAAATTAGACTTAAGAAATACAACCATTAATAACTAAAGTAAAACAAACATTTAACTTAAATCTCGAAGAATATCATTTTCAAAAGACAACGTAAACACTTGTTTAAAAACTAATCACCACCATACATGTTCAAACACAAAGCATAAAGAAAAGATTAAAGTCTTGAGACATGGTTCAAGTTATAGCAGCGGAAAATACAATTTAAGGAGAGTCAAGGACTACGCCTATGTATGACGACACAACGTATCCTACGTTCTCAAGCCAGCTCAACATCCACCGCAACATCCCGCTCAACCTGCACATAAGAAAAATAATATGCAGGGCTGAGTACTTGTTGTACTCAATGGGCTCATGCCGAAAACATTTTAATAAGTTATGTCATCCATACCAGTGATCTCGAGTTTTATGTATTAAGAAAATCACGAGAAACACAAAAATATTCAAGTCTGGCCAGACAATTTATCTCCCCACTTTTCACATCAATCCATCAATCACAATCACAATGCGACAATAGTGTGGCCACACTATTCGCCCACGAGACCGGCCGACTTGCAAGGACGGCTCATGATCCCACCAGTGTACACAGCCCGATAGGGTTTACGGCCCTACTCGGACCCGAATTCGTTTCACAACACAGCCATATAGCCTAACGGAGTAAACTCATACGAACTAGGCATCAGACACACAATCTCATAACAAAAACATCATGGCATGACATAACAGTTAAACCACCCTTATATCTCCACATAATATTTTTCGGAAAAGTAAAGAGGTTTGAAAAGAAAGCCCACCTCGTTCTCTTAGCAAAATCACAACCCAACTTAGCAACTCTCGATCCTCGAGTTCACGAATACACAACACCCTTGTCAACGACAACACAAGTCAGCCTCACACAACAACATATCACTATGCATGTCCTATCGTTTCTCTCTCATCGTTTTCCTCAATTTCCCAAACCCGACATACATCTCAAAGGTGTAAACACACGTAACACATTTCAACTTATCACAAGTGATTTCAACATTTAAGCACATTCCTTGGACATACATGCATCATACAATACTTTTAAACTTGAAAAATAAGTGTCATTTAATCAAGGCAGAAAACTAGCAGAATTGCGCGACCGTTTGTAAAAATCACTTTAAATTCACCCGACCTCAAAACATGCTAAATTTTGGTCACGATACAGAGGACACATTCAAGTTCATCCATGAAAATTTTCATATCGAAATCACGTCATTTAGTCAGTCATATCACATATTGAACTCTCTGGTCGGAACATACAATTTCTGGCAGTATTGCGCAGTTCATTTGAAAAATTCACCATAAATTCATACGATGCCAAAAAAAGCTGAAAATTTAACACAATACAGAAGACACTTCAAATTTTCATATAGCTCAAGAATCACATCAATCGGAGGTCATTTGGTCAGACAAACAGAAAACGAAACATTCATGGCGAGAACTCACGTTTCTGGCAGATTTGCGCAGTCAACTTCAAAAATTTATTAAAAATTCATTTTTCGATAAAACGGGCTGAAATTCACACGAGACACAGAAAACATCTTGAAGTTTACTCAGTAAATATTTCATAGCAAAATTCGTTCGTTTGATGGGTCAATCACAGATCATAAGTCACTGGTCGTGCACCACAGATTTTCAAGTTCATAGATCGAAAATAGGGTTTTCATCTTCCATCAAACAAACATCGATTTTTCATGCTCGAACACACATAATCATGCTTAAAAGGTTCTCACACACATATTTGCACATGAACTCACATCATTCACCAACTATTCCAATCCAACATCACATGATTTCAATCAAAAACACAATATTATCAAAGTTCTTATGCAATCACACTTTCCCACCGATAAATTTTTCGATCTATTAATCCTACACCCTCTATATGCATGTAGGATTCAAGAATAATGTTTCAATGAAGAGATGAGAAGAAAAACTTAGTTATACCTTTTCGAATCACGAAAACGAACGGTAGGAACAAGGATGGAGGCGATTCGTCGAAACTCTTGAAAAATCCACTCCAATTGATGCAAGAAACAATGAGGGAAGAAGTTTTTGGAGAGGATGGAGAGTGAAGGGGGGAGGCACGAAATTTTGAGGGAGATGGGGGCTAGGGTTTAGTTTAGGTGTTTGTATAGGATTAGGTTAAAGTTTAAAGAATTATTTAATTAATTATGGAGGGATAAAATAATGGCCAAATGAAATAAAAGTCCCATAATTAAAAGAATAAAATAGGCATGTAGGATGGGGAGGAATTCGAAAATTCCATGTAGAGCATAACAAGGAATTTATTTGGTATTTACTTGGAGAGAATATATTCACAACTTAGGAAATAAAAGTGAATATTCCATAAACAAGGGAACAAAATAAATTAAATCTCCAAGTAGGAAAATAATGAGGAAGGGACGAAAATTCCATAAGGAATTGCACAAGGAAATTATTTAAATCCTCAATTAAATAGAATAGGATTTAAATTTGGTAATTTCTTTATAGGAAAAGACTCCCATAAAATAGGCAACAACTAAATAAATTTGCACAAGGAAATTAACCAAAATGGGGCGTGCGACACAAGGAAATATTCACATCCCCAATTAATTGACTTAGGTATTAATTTGGTATTTCATTGAATAAAAAGGTTTCCATAAAATAAGAAACAAATATATTCTCCTCTAAAAAATAGGGAGACCGAAAATTGGCTTAATTAGCCACAAGGAAATAATTCAACTCTTAATTCAATTGGGGCGAGGGAATAAAATGTGGCAAGATTTAATTGGATTTAATTTGGATGAATATCCCAAAACAATTAATTAAATCCAAGAAAGAATAAATTCTCAATAATTGGAGGGCCGACAATAGCCATTTTTTGGCTAGAACAAGATGCATGATTTTATTTAAATTGACTCCCCACATTAAAATCTAATTAGCACTTCATTCCAATTCCCCCATGATGATTTATTCCACATAACCAAACTCAAACACGTAGCAACAATTTAAATTTCATAAATGAAATTTCCAACCGACATTTATTAAATAAAGGTCATACAAATTTTTGGGATGTTACATCCTTCCCCTCTTAACAGAAATTTCGTCCCGAAATTTTGACTGCCTCACATAAAAACTCGGGGTATTTTTCTTTCATACTTTCTTCTAACTCCCACGTGGCTTCCTTGGGACCATGGTGTTTCCACAACACTTTCACTGATGCTATCGACTTGTTTCGCAACTCTTGCACCTTCCGATCTAGGATTGCCTCGGGCCTTTCCTCGTAGTTCCTGTCGGGGGTTAGGATCACCTCCTCTTGATGAATCGCATGCTTGGGGTCGAACACATACTTGCGCAAGTGCGACACATGGAACACGTTGTGCGCATTCCCAAAACTGGGAGGTAACGATAAACGATACGCTACAGGACCTACTTCATCGATAATCTCGTACGGCCATACAAAACGCGGTTTCAGCTTGCCCTTCATTCCAAACCTCACAACTTCTTTCGTCGGGGATACTTTCAAGAACACTTTGTCACTAATGTCGAATTTAATTTCCGTTCGACGCACGTCGGCATACGACTTCTGCCTATCTTGAGCTTCCTTGATCCTTGTGCGGATTTGATGCACAATTTCGGTCATCTCCCTTATAGCGTCGGGTCCTAACATCTTCCTCTCGCCAACTTCATCCCATTAAAATGGAGATTGACACTTCCTGCCATACAAGCTTCGTACGGAGCCATGTTGATCGTCGCTTGATAGCTATTGTTGTAGGCGAATTCAACCAATGGT
The DNA here is from genome assembly GCF_004379255.2 of Salvia splendens. Classification (NCBI taxonomy): domain Eukaryota; kingdom Viridiplantae; phylum Streptophyta; class Magnoliopsida; order Lamiales; family Lamiaceae; genus Salvia; species Salvia splendens. The sequence continues at coordinate 32,192,544 of NC_056044.1, read as the reverse complement.
AGAACTGTTTCCCAACTTTCCCCTCGATCTAAGACAACTGCTCGCAACATATCTTCAAGTGTTTGAATCGTCCTCTCGGACTGCCCATCCGATTGCGGGTGATATGCAGTGCTGAAGTTCAGATGTGTGCCCAATTCGCGTTGCATACTCATCCAAAACTTTGATGTGAACTTCGTATCGCGGTCGGATACAATGGTCTTTGGCACTCCGTGCAATCGCACAATCTCGTTCACGTAGAGCTTTGCTAGTTTGTCCGCGCCATAAGTAATCTTAATCGGTAAGAAGTGCGCGATTTTAGTAAGTCGATCAATGATCACCCAAATTGCGGTGTTGCCCTTCTGTGACTTTGGCAAACCCGTCACGAAATCCATAGCTAGATGCTCCCACTTCCATTCGGGAATTTTGAGTGGTTGCAACTTCCCATATGGCCGTTGGTGTAAGGCCTTCACTTGTTGACATGCTAGACATCGTTCCACATACGACGCTACGTCTCCTTTCATTCCATTCCACCAAAAACGTTGCTACAAATCTCGATACATCTTCGTGCTTCTGGGGTGTGCAGTGTAAGGCTTGTCGTGTGCTTCACTCAAAATCTCATCTTTTAGCGCCTCATCGCTCGGCACACACAATCGTCCATCATACGTCAAGGCATTATCCGCCTCCTCACGGTAATGATCAAGCTTCTCGGCTCTTACCTTCGCACGTAATTATTTCAACTTCTCATCACGTCGCTGGGTTCTATGAGCTTGGTTCTCAAATTTGGCTCAATCATTAGCGTCGCCAATCTCGCTTCTACTGTCTCGGGCGCTCTCACTATCTCCAATCTCATTCTGACGAATTCGCGAATCAACGCTTCCTCTTGCGTTAGGAAATAAGCCAATTGCGGTTGGTTCTTCCTACTCAAAGCATCGGCTACTACGTTTGCCTTGCCCGGGTGGTAGTGAATACCACAGTCATAATCTTTCACAATCTCTAACCAACGTTGTTGTCGCATGTTCAGCTCCTTCTGCTCAAAGAAATACATGAGACTTTTGTGATCTGTATATATTTCGCATCTCACTCCATAGAGATGATGTCTCCAAATTTTCAGTGCATGCACTACTGCCGCTAACTCCAAGTCGTGAGTCGGAAAATCCAATTCATTCTGTCTCAACTGTCGGGAAGCGTATGCTATCACTTTTCCATCTTGCATCAACACACATCCAAGTCCTACTTTCGATGCTTCCGTATAGACAGCGAAGTCTTTGTCGGTTGCCGGCATAGCTAGAACCGGTGCTGTCGTCAACTTCTCCTTCAATAGTTGGAAACTCGCCTCGCACTCCGGCGTCCAAACTACTTTGATTACTTTCTTTAACAGTTGCATCATCGGTCTCGCAATCTTAGAGAATCCTTCAATGAATCGTCGATAGTATCCCGCCAATCCTAAGAAGCTGCGGATTTCACTTTGGCGTTTTCAGAGTTTTCCAATTCTGCACGGCCTCGACCTCTGCTGGGTCTACTTGAATTCCATTTGCCGTCACAATATGACCAAGAAAGTTCACTCGAGTCAACCAAAACTCACACTTACTAAACTTGGCATAAAGCTTCTCCTTTCGCAACGTTTCCAACACTGTTTGTAGATGCCATCCATGTTCCTCCTCGTTCTTCGAGTATACTAAAACATCGTCGATGAAGACTAACACCAACTTGTCAAGATACTCGTGAAATACTCGGTTCATCAAGTCCATGAAGACGGCAGGGGCATTAGTCAGCCCAAATGGCCTCACGACGAATTCATAATGGCCATAGCGAGTGCGAAAAGCAGTCTTAGGCACATCCTCTCGTCGGACCTTTAGTTGATGATACCCTGATCTCAAATCCATTTTCGAGAATACGCCCGCTCCTCGAAGTTGGTCAAACAAGTCATCAATTCTTGGCAGTCGGTACTTATTCCTCAAGGTCAACTTGTTGAGCTCACGATAGTCGATGCACATCCTCATCGTTCCATCCTTTTTCTTTACGAACAACACAGGCGCTCCCCATGGTGATACACTCGGTCGGATAAATCCCAAATGTAGCAGTTCTTGCAACTGAATCTTCAATTCAGCCAAATCTTTAGGGGCCATTCGGTATGGTGCTTTCGATACTGGCGCAGATCCAGGTTCTAAGTCAAAGGTAAACTCTACCTGTCCGTCGGGTGGCGGTCCTGGCAAAGCTTTGGGAAAATCTCGTACTACTGCCACGTCTTCCACTTTCAAATCCTTCTTTTCATCTCCGTTCAAGTACACAAGATACGCCGGACGCCCTTATCTTAACATCGTGGCCGCTTGTAATGCGGAGATTATGGAAGTTTGTCGGTTCAGGGAGATCCCATACAAGATAGTTGGCTCTTCGCCCGGGGCTTGAAGAGAAATCTGTCTCTCTTTTACAGTGAATCGTTGCGTGGTTCTCGGTAAGCCAATCCATTCCCAAAATTATGTCAACGCTCTCCAAGGCATGATGTGTAAAAGTCGAGCTACTACTCTTAACTCTCCTAACACAAACTTTAGTCAAACAGTCTTAACTTGGATATGAACCGATTTTGAAATATAACAATTGGTTATGATCATCCCCACGGAGCTTGAAAGAACATAAGATAGGTCATGAATATGGGATGAAATCAAACAAATGTCAATTCTCATAGTAGGCTACCAAAAGATAACTCAGTTGTTCGACCAAATTTGGAAGGTCCACACATCAATGGATAATGACTTAAAGGGTTGAAGAAAAGAAATGATCAGTTGCATGAGGATTGAGAAATATAGGCAGTTGCCACAAAGCGGTACTGATCATGGTTCAAGGAAAATCATAATATGGACTGACAGAATCACATCAATAGGTTCATAAGTTTGTGAAAGGCAATCAAAGTCAAAGGGGTTATTGAAAACAAAAAAATCAAGTGGATTAAGTTTGTTAAGGCAAGGAACAAAATGTAGGCCTTAACTTCATTTTGTAGAAAGAAAGAATCTATTATGGAAAGGATACATGAACTGAACCCAAAAGAATTTCACTCTGTAAGGAAGAACTTGACACAGACATGGTGACAAAATAAAAGGCTAAACAAAAGTTCGAAGAAGAATATCCCAATAGAAAACATGTCTGTGAAACGTGATTATATTGAAGGACGTAACTGCAAGCAGCCTTAGGAATGAAGCTCAATAGCAAAGGCTCACAGAGTCAAAGTATGGTCCGTATAGATAATAGATCAAAGAAGACTACAATCAATCCAAGTGTCCAAAGTTATGAAGGCAACACCACTTTCCAAGAAGTGAAAGTGAGTTATGACTCAATGGAGGAAAAGAAACAATATGCATCACTTGCAAGGGGTGAATGAAACAAGCTGTTAAATAGACAATGGCTCACGGCTATTTGAAAGGTCCTGAAAGATAACTTCTTATAATCCAAGTAAGAACTGTTGACTAGAATAGTTTGTTCCACCTATTAAAGTCGCACCTCCTTGTTCATCTTTCGCAAGCCGAAACTGGTAACATCGCTCTAAGAACTGTGGATTCCACACTGAGATTCTTCGTGTCATTACCATAATAACGATAATTGAAATCCATATCTTCATAAAATTCTTTGCCTGTCATAATGACTATCCTCGTATGACATGGTTATCATCCTCGTGCTCCTTAGCAGGGTATGGAGATCATCTCCATCGTGCTTCCACTTACGCAAGATTAAACTATACTAATTTAAATTGCGAGTATGATCGCTCGTCGTTGCATGAAAATATCTCTTAGCATCAGTTCTTCTTGTCTCGCACCTTGACTTAAGCATTTGCCTTAACTTTCATATTCTCGTACGTTTCATTGCTCAGAGAAGCAATAGTTAAGTTTTCAACTTAGAACTACGATTCGCACGGTCAACTAGGCTTATATTTTAGTTACTCTAAGTTCACCACACAATTCATCATCTCATAGATCATCATCTACTTCAATTTACGTCATTCATACCCCAAGATAAACACACCACATTTTCACTTCCCACAGCAAAACACTTTCGAACTTAACATTATGTTCAAAACTTTTGAAACAAAATTTCTTTACACTTTCTCACTTTCCTAAAAATTTTCCACATCTCACTTTTAAAGTAAAAGTTTTGACTCAAACTAAATCGTAATTTCGCATCAACTTTCATCATTCGTATAAAACATTCCATGGAATAACACATCATACCTCGCACCTCATAACATACATAACATCACACTTCCACAGCTCAATTTTCCAAACGAAGTAAATTTTTTTGTCGAAACTCGTTTTTTTTTAACAAATCATAAACACCACAATTTCCATTGATCAATTAATTTCCTCAAAAGAACATATTTTTATTTAAAAAAAATTCTAACAACTTTCCACAACATAAATATTTTTCCTCAACCATACTCCACTAGAACAACTAGTCATTAATATCGCAAAACAATCAACCTCAAAATCATTTTCCCATTTTTTTTCTACATGTCTAACACCATGCAAATCTTTCAAAACTCATAACGCATTTGTATTCCAGACAAAACACTCATGCACTTCGCATATATGGTTGAAACAACATTTTTAGTTACTCATCTTTTCTCATAAATTTCAACATTCTCAAAACAACTCATCAATTGTCATTTTTGATGTAAAACACTCCATCTTCCTATGTTCGCATGCTTACATCGTAGAACTTTCACACATAACACATATTTACGACATTGTGTCACTCATGCTCATGTTCCACATAAGTATACCAGAACGATATCACATTCTTACATACGACACGTGTTTAGATCATCTTGACAATCATGCTCATACTCAACAAAATCATACTATCACAACATTATTTCCACATAAAGCACGTGTTTAGATCATCACACAAATCATGCTCACATTCAACTTCTTTACGTCATCACATCATTTATTCACGAATTTGAACATGAGAATCACATCACATCATCACGTAATTACATGCTCATGCATTCTTTTGCCCAAACCATCCTCATCATATCATAAAGTTTATACCTCGTTCTCATATTTCATCAACAACTTTAAAATATACCTCACTTTCCTTGGTTGAGCGTGATGCTTTGGATGTTGAGCCTTCGTGACACTTCTAGTCAATACGGGTTCACTAACTTAGACTTAAAGTGAAAGAAGACTCTCGGACCAGAGCGAAAGAACAAAGCTTTGATACCACTCTGTCACGACCGCCCATACAAGGGGTACCACAAACGCGGCGATCGTGACCGACATGCATGGATTACAATTTAGAAGATCAACTTAATTAACTTAAAGAAAGGAAAACAACTTAGTTTAAAAATTTTAAGGTTATATTTTTTTTTTGAAAAGACATAAGAAAAATACATTCAAAAAGGATAACGGAAAAAAAATTAGACTTAAGAAATACAACCATTAATAACTAAAGTAAAACAAACATTTAACTAAAATCTCGAAGAATATCATTTTCAAAAGACAACGTAAACACTTGTTTAAAAACTAATCACCACCATACATGTTCAAACACAAAGCATAAAGAAAAGATTAAAGTCTTGAGACATGGTTCAAGTTATAGCAGCGGAAAATACAATTTAAGGAGAGTCAAGGACTACGCCTATGTATGACGACACAACGTATCCTACGTTCTCAAGCCAGCTCAACATCCACCGCAACATCCCGCTCAACCTGCACATAAGAAAAATAATATGCAGGGCTGAGTACTTGTTGTACTCAATGGGCTCATGCCGAAAACATTTTAATAAGTTATGTCATCCATACCAGTGATCTCGAGTTTTATGTATTAAGAAAATCACGAGAAACACAAAAATATTCAAGTCTGGCCAGACAATTTATCTCCCCACTTTTCACATCAATCCATCAATCACAATCACAATGCGACAATAGTGTGGCCACACTATTCGCCCACGAGACCGGCCGACTTGCAAGGACGGCTCATGATCCCACCAGTGTACACAGCCCGATAGGGTTTACGGCCCTACTCGGACCCGAATTCGTTTCACAACACAGCCATATAGCCTAACGGAGTAAACTCATACGAACTAGGCATCAGGCACACAATCTCATAACAAAAACATCATGGCATGACATAACAGTTAAACCACCCTTATATCTCCACATAATATTTTTCGGAAAAGTAAAGAGGTTTGAAAAGAAAGCCCACCTCGTTCTCTTAGCAAAATCACAACCCAACTTAGCAACTCTCGATCCTCGAGTTCACGAATACACAACACCCTTGTCAACGACAACACAAGTCAGCCTCACACAACAACATATCACTATGCATGTCCTATCGTTTCTCTCTCATCGTTTTCCTCAATTTCCCAAACCCGACATACATCTCAAAGGTGTAAACACACGTAACACATTTCAACTTATCACAAGTGATTTCAACATTTAAGCACATTCCTTGGACATACATGCATCATACAATACTTTTAAACTTGAAAAATAAGTGTCATTTAATCAAGGCAGAAAACTAGCAGAATTGCGCGACCGTTTGTAAAAATCACTTTAAATTCACCCGACCTCAAAACATGCTAAATTTTGGTCACGATACAGAGGACACATTCAAGTTCATCCATGAAAATTTTCATATCGAAATCACGTCATTTAGTCAGTCATATCACATATTGAACTCTCTGGTCGGAACATACAATTTCTGGCAGTATTGCGCAGTTCATTTGAAAAATTCACCATAAATTCATACGATGCCAAAAAAAGCTGAAAATTTAACACAATACAGAAGACACTTCAAATTTTCATATAGCTCAAGAATCACATCAATCGGAGGTCATTTGGTCAGACAAACAGAAAACGAAACATTCATGGCGAGAACTCACGTTTCTGGCAGATTTGCGCAGTCAACTTCAAAAATTTATTAAAAATTCATTTTTCGATAAAACGGGCTGAAATTCACACGAGACACAGAAAACATCTTGAAGTTTACTCAGTAAATATTTCATAGCAAAATTCGTTCGTTTGATGGGTCAATCATAGATCATAAGTCACTGGTCGTGCACCACAGATTTTCAGGTTCATAGATCGAAAATAGGGTTTTCATCTTCCATCAAACAAACATCGATTTTTCATGCTCGAACACACATAATCATGCTTAAAAGGTTCTCACACACATATTTGCACATGAACTCACATCATTCACCAACTATTCCAATCCAACATCACATGATTTCAATCAAAAACACAATATTATCAAAGTTCTTATGCAATCACACTTTCCCACCGATAAATTTTTCGATCTATTAATCCTACACCCTCTATATGCATGTAGGATTCAAGAATAATGTTTCAATGAAGAGATGAGAAGAAAAACTTAGTTATACCTTTTCGAATCACGAAAACGAACGGTAGGAACAAGGATGGAGGCGATTCGTCGAAACTCTTGAAAAATCCACTCCAATTGATGCAAGAAACAATGAGGGAAGAAGTTTTTGGAGAGGATGGAGAGTGAAGGGGGGAGGCACGAAATTTTGAGGGAGATGGGGGCTAGGGTTTAGTTTAGGTGTTTGTATAGGATTAGGTTAAAGTTTAAAGAATTATTTAATTAATTATGGAGGGATAAAATAATGGCCAAATGAAATAAAAGTCCCATAATTAAAAGAATAAAATAGGCATGTAGGATGGGGATGAATTCGAAAATTCCATGTAGAGCATAACAAGGAATTTATTTGGTATTTACTTGGAGAGAATATATTCACAACTTAGGAAATAAAAGTGAATATTCCATAAACAAGGGAACAAAATAAATTAAATCTCCAAGTAGGAAAATAATGAGGAAGGGACGAAAATTCCATAAGGAATTGCACAAGGAAATTATTTAAATCCTCAATTAAATAGAATAGGATTTAAATTTGGTAATTTCTTTATAGGAAAAGACTCCCATAAAATAGGCAACAACTAAATAAATTTGCACAAGGAAATTAACCAAAATGGGGCGCGCGACACAAGGAAATATTCACATCTCCAATTAATTGACTTAGGTATTAATTTGGTATTTCATTGAATAAAAAGGTTTCCATAAAATAAGAAACAAATATATTCTCCTCTAAAAAATAGGGAGACCGAAAATTGGCTTAATTAGCCACAAGGAAATAATTCAACTCTTAATTCAATTGGGGCGAGGGAATAAAATGTGGCAAGATTTAATTGGATTTAATTTGGATGAATATCTCAAAACAATTAATTAAATCCAAGAAAGAATAAATTCTCAATAATTGGAGGGCCGACAATAGCCATTTTTTGGCTAGAACAAGATGCATGATTTTATTTAAATTGACTCCCCACATTAAAATCTAATTAGCACTTCATTCCAATTCCCCCATGATGATTTATTCCACATAACCAAACTCAAACACGTAGCAACAATTTAAATTTCATAAATGAAATTTCCAACCGACATTTATTAAATAAAGGTCATACAAATTTTTGGGATGTTACACATCAATTGTGGGAAATCCCAAACACGATCAAATTCTTACTTTTTTACGGCCAAATTTTAAGTTTGTGGGAAAATCTGGAATTCAGTATATTAGCTACCAATAACCCTAAACTTGCTTTTAGACTCTAGCATGTGGTTTGTTTATGCATATACTTTGATTTCAAGAGGGTATGTATAATTCATACATAACCTTATGTTATATTATACTTTTACAGGTTTTATTCCACAAGAGATTCATCGTCTTCATCCGTTACAAGTATTGTAAGGCTTCTAACTCTTATACATGCCTATTCAACTCTTTCTTTTCATATACATCAATTGCAACCACTTTGAATAGTACTAGCTATGATCTTTTGTCGGAAAAGTAATATTCTTAGAGAATACTTGATTCACGTAAATGTATGGTTTTTGGAATATGATGTGTAATATATATAATTACTCATGATATATGTTTGGAGATATTTAATTTATCTTTAATTCAACTTCTTAAGGTCCGATACCAACCACCATTGGAAATTTATCAAATGTGACTTACGTAGATGACTTGAGTAGTACTAATCCTCCATTCAAATGTAATGACAAAACAATAAAATTGAATTGATTATTCAAAGATTAACAAAGTGAGAAGCCCCTAATTTCTGCACTCCACAATTGACTTGACTTATAAATTAATCTCCAATAATTCTATAACCACACAACAGTTTTTTTAGTTTAGTATATAATGCAGTTGGTTGGATTCTTGTTTGCTCACAAGTCACACAATAATAAGCAGTTTAATTATGGAAAGATTTTCCCTAGTTTTGCTACCTTTGTTTTCTTATCTGAGCATTGCTACCACACTCGACATAAAAAGTGATGAATCTTCTCTTCTTGCTTTCAAATCTCTCATCACTTCCGATATTATAAACCAAAATTGGAGCACTCAAACCTCTGTTTGCTCATGGATTGGAGTCACTTGTGATACCCGCGGAAGTAGGGTGACTCGATTAAATATCTCGAACATGGGAGTCGCAGGCAGCATTGCACCCGAAATCGGAAATCTTGATTGTCTAGTTTCTCTTGATCTAAGTGGAAACATTCTTCATGGTCCTATTGCTCCATCAATCTTCAATCTAACGGTAATTGAATCAATTAATGTATACAATAATACCTTATCTGGTTCCCTTCCGGAAGACATTTGCAGGCAAAATAGACTTGGAAGACTCAAAATGCTTGATCTGACTTGGAACGAATTCGTGGGAGGTATACCATTGAGTTTGGATCAATGTCCACAACTTGAGAGAATTATGTTTGGACTCAACAACTTCAGTGGACATGTGCCCAAACAAATTGGGAACATAACAAAGCTTATGGAATTAAGCCTTGATATAAACTATTTAGAAGGTAAATATGCTTAGAATTTAACTATAATTGTGAGAGAGTATTTGAGGAGGAGAGAAATATGGTGAAATAAAGAAAAATAACCACTATATTTACCTTTCTTCATAAAATATCATTATTCAATGGAAAGAGTATTTGAGGAGGTATTATACCTTCTTTAATTTTGAAGAAATATCTTTACCTCTTTTTCACACAAAAGGTAAAATGTTAGTTATTTTTATTTAATTTTTTTAATATATCTTTTTTTCTTGGAGTTCACTGCTCTTTGTATGTTTATCTTTTTAAAGAGGTAAATGGGAGTTGGCCTAGTGGTACCAAAACATGTGGTGTCCAATCCACCGTGACACAATTTTTAAAATGTCAAATATAGACTTAGGCAATCAAAGTATAACTGTGATTCTATAATTTTGCAGGAGTTATTCCACAAGAGATTTGTCATCTTGATAATTTAAGAAGGTTGGGCATGTCGGACAATGAGTTGTCCGGTCCTTTGCCTGCTGCCATTGGAAATATGAAAGCATTACATGACTTGAACCTTGACCGCAATGCTTTAACAGGTGACATTTTTAACCTTTTTCTTTATGTGAGCACTACTCACTTTTGACCCATGTTTAACGTTGTTTATTTTTATTTATATATTTAGTTTGATTCTAATATATTAAAAAATATTATTGAAATTTTTAGTTTCATAAAATTCATAAAAATCAAAGCTAGATTTACTTGTTTTCTCTATTATTTCAAATAAATTAATACTATAATAAATCAAGCTTTGATATTTATGACTTTTGTGAAATTAAAATTTCTAATAACATTTTTCAATGTATTAAAATCAAACTAAATATATAAATCATAACAAACAACGTTAAACGTGGGCCAAACGTGAGTAGTGCTCAAATAAGGTATGTAGCATATCATTCCTCTTTACATGGTATCGAAGTAAGTCCAGAGTCTTTGTCCTAGCGCCAAGGAGCTTAGACATTATTGTATGAGGTGCCGAGTTCGAGCCCTCTTGACATCAATTGTAATTTCCTCATTTCTATGGAAGTTTATTTGTAATTTCCTCCTTCTTATAAGATTGTAATTTCCTCCTTTCTATGAAAGTTTATTTGTAATTTCCTCCTTCTTATAGGAGTTTTAAAAAAAACACGGTATCGAAGTAACAAATTACTTTCACCTATTTGATCATCTTCTTTGTTGGATTAATGCAATATCAGGGTTCGAATCCCATGCTAGGCAAAATCTTTTATTTAATTTAATTAACTTTGGATGTAGAACTTTTTCACATTCGATGCAAGGGATATGATTAATTGATAATTTTTTTAAATTAATAACCGACAATTATGTCAATAACCTACGTTATAAATGTCAATACGAAAACATTTGTATGTCAACGAAATGTAGTCGTATGTGTTCTGTTGATATCTATGTTCACTTTCTTAGTTCTCGTGATAAAAAAAAGTACCCAGTTAGTAAAAGAACTGAAAATAATTCATATTTTTAATTTAAAAATAATATTTTACTTTTATGCAATACCTTTATCTGTATACTACTCCGGATATACTACTACTATATGTATGTAGAGTAAAAAAAGTAACTGCTGGTAAAATGCTAATATGCACTGTTTGTGATATGATATTATTTTCTATTTAGTGATTTATCATCCAAATAATTTCTTTCAGGCGCAATACCTTCCACTATTGGAAACCTATCAAAGCTACAATTCATAAGTATCATGAACAATGAATTAAATGGTGAGTTTACATCCTCCATTTGCACCTTGATATACATATATACCTTAATATTTATAAATTTGTATCTCTGAATTACAGGTCCAATACCACCTACGATTGGAAATCTATCAAATTTGTTTGCTCTCTTCTTTGCAAACAACAATTTAAATGGTGAGCTTCCATTATCAACGCATGACATCCATTGAAAGTTGAATGTATATCAAAAATTTACACAGTGTTTGTGATCATATATTTTACAGGCTTTATTCCACAAGAGATCCATCATCTTCATCATTTACGAGGATTGAGCATGAGTAATAACAATTTATCAGGCTCTTTGCTGCCTGATTTTTTCAACATGTCTTCGTTGGAAGATGTGTTTTTGGGAGGTAACAAACTTAGCGGGGTATTGCCTTCGGAAATTGGAAACATGAAAGTGCTAAAGGCTTTGTACATTGGAAACAATTCTTTGATTGGTAACACTTCTAAACTTATTCAACTCTTTTTGTTCAACTAATCAATACAATTTTCTAATAGTTTTACTATTTCAAAACACAAGTCTACTAATATGGCATTTAATTTCTAGGTATCAAGTTCCCAAAATATTACTCCTTCACAAATAAACGAGTCACATGTCTCTTTCTTCCTCCAATTATTAGTTGATTGTATAAAAAACTTTATGGATACTAATGTAAAAGTTTAATGCAAATGAATGGATAGAGTAAAATAGTCATTGTTGGTAACATGCAATGTGCATTTTGAAGATATTTTATCTTTCAAGTAAATTATTTCAGGTCCAATACCACCCACAATTGGAAATTTATCAAATTTGGTGACCTTAGATCTCCACTCCAACAATTTAAATGGTGAGCTTACAAGGTCCTCCATATTCAAATATACATTCTTTGAATTACTTTTTTCCATACTTTTTTTCCATAAAATTTGAAACTCATACAACGTTCAAGCCATTATTCATTTCATTTTCAGGTCCAATACCGTCCAGCATTGGGAATTTGGCAAGTTTACAAACTCTTCAACTAACATTCAACAAATTGAATGGTGAGCTTCTACCCTCCATCTATAGCTTAAAAAAAGCAATTAGTTGTGACTAAAATTTCTTTCCAATAGTAATTACTCTCTCTTTCCAGATTATACTATATTCCTACACACAAATATCCCAAGTAATATTTCTTTCAACCTATTAATTTATAAAAATAAAACTAATACTCACATTAAGTGGAGCTTCCAAAAGAATGCCTGTATGAAGTAAATAGAGCATAAACATGAGGATTATCCAACTATGACTAATTCTGGATTTTCTCAAGAATTTAAAACTTGATTATAAAAATCATGAACTTTGGAATTGCTTGAGATTTTCCACTATTGATGTCTTTCGGCAAAATCAATGATACATCCATACATGGCCACTACCGAATCGAATCTAATCAAAGAAGATGGAGAAATTCGATGAAGGTGAATAACAAACATGGGGATGAACACTCAAACCTAAATTCCGTACATGAACAACAAGAAATTCTATCTTAAAACATGAAAAAACTTAATTTAGGTTAAGGTTTAATTATAATATGTGCATGAAATGATATCGTTTACAGCTATTTGAAATGTAGTCTGCCTAGTCTATCCGACAAGCTATGATTCGATTTTGTTAAAACTATTAAATCTTGTCCCACATTGACTTGGTGATGATACTATCTTATCTATATAAAGATGGATACCCCCTTATAAGATCTTTTAAGGGGTGAACGTCTCATTTCTAATATGGTATCAGAGCGGACCCAAGTCTTTATCTCTTCTCTTTCAGAGCGGGCCCAAGTCTTTATCTCTTATCTTGAAAATCTAGAATTCAGCCATAATTCAGTATATTAGTGACCAATAATTATACTTTTACAGGTTTTATTCCACAAGAGATTCATCGTCTTCATCGGTTACAAGTATTGTCCATGAGTTATAACAATTTGTCAGGCCCTCTGCCGCCTACCATTTCCAACATGTCTTCCTTAGAATATATTCAGTTAGTAAATAACAAACTTAGCGGAGCATTGCCTTCGGAAATTGGGAATATGAAAGCGCTTGATAGTTTGTTCATTGCGAACAACTCTTTGATTGGTAGGGCTTCTTTTCATATACATCAATTGCAACCACTTTGAATATTACTAGCTATGATCTTTCGTCGGAAAAGTAATATTCTTAGAGAACTTGATTCACGTAAATGTATGGTTTTTGGAATATGATGTGTAATATATATAATTACTTATGATATATGTTTGGAGATATTTAATTTATCTTTAATTCAACTTCTTAAGGTCCAATACCAACCACCATTGGAAATTTATCAAAGGTGACTTACGTAGTTCTCTCCTACAACAATTTCGATGGTGAGTTTCCGTACTCCTTATGCCAAAAGATGCACACTTCATATTACTTTCCCTATGATATTTTGGAAACTCAAGTAAATTTTTATTAACTTAATTTAATTTTCAGGTCCAATACCATCCACTATTGGGAATCTACCCAATTTGCAATTTCTTGATCTCACGTCCAACAAGTTAAATGGTGAGCTATAATTCTTGATCTGTATTTAGAAAAGGAAAACAATATAATTAGTTGTGCACTGCTATATCAATAACTTTCCAATAGTAATTAGCTCTCTCTCTCTCTCAAACAAATATCCCAGGTAATATTTGTTCCAATATTAATTTATGATAATAAAAAATAATGCTCACATTTTCAGGTCCTATACCATCCACCATTGGAAATCTACCAACTTTGACTGAGGTACGTCTCCCTTTCAACAAAATAAATGGTAAGTTTCCAACCTCATCTAAGTTCCATTATGTTTTTTATGGGACTGTAACGAAAATGTTTCATTTCCATCTCATTCTACCAATTTCTAGGTCCAATTCCATTCACTATTGGAAATTTATCAAATTTGGAGTCTCTACAACTCATGGCCAACAAATTAAATAGTGAGCTTCCATCCTCTATCTGCAATCTAACATCCTTAGAAGATCTTAATCTCTCAAATAACAGTTTGAGAGATACAATTCCACAATGCATTGGAAACATGAGTAAATCTTTGGTCATGTTACATTTACATGCGAATACGTTTAGTGGTCTCATTCCATCAACATTCAGCAAAGGGTGTAGTCTTGAGTCCATCAATTTGAGTGGTAATAAATTGCAAGGAAAATTACCCGAATCCTTAGCCAACTGCCAAAGTCTACAAGGCCTCGACATTGGAAATAATAGAATACATGGCAATTTTCCGTACTGGATGGAAGCCCTTCCTCAACTTCGGGTGCTAGTCTTGAGGTCTAACGATTTTGATGGTAACATCTCATTGCCTTTACGGACTAAGCTTCCATTTCCCGAGTTGCAAGTTTTGGACGTATCTCAGAATGCGTTTGTTGGCTCTCTACCTGAAAGCTATATCACAAATTTCAAAGCAATGGTAGACGTGGTCGATGAAAATGGGCCTCCGATCTTTAATGCATTTCGAAATTATGTGGAGATGACGATCACCTTGAAAGGTCAGGATCGATTATTAGAGAGATTGTTGGATGACTTTACTATAATTGACTTATCTTGCAATAGATTTTCTAGGAGTATTCCACATTCAATAGGAAATCTTACGTATCTCAAATACTTGAACTTGTCACACAATAACCTCATAGGAAATATACCTTCATCTCTTGCCAACATGAGGGCACTTGAATCTTTGGACTTGTCTTCGAACAATCTGGTTGGAGTAATTCCAAATGAAATGACAAGTTTGACATTTCTTTCGACATTAAATCTTTCAGTGAATCGTCTGGTGGGACGCATACCACAGTCTAACCAGTTTTCCACATTTGAGAATGATTCATATGTGGGAAACTTAGGGTTATGTGGAGTTCCGTTGACAAAGAAATGCGGAGAGGTGACTAGGCCAAAACAAGAAGAGGAAGAAGATGATGACGATGATGAATTTATAGATGGATTTGGGTGGAAAAGTGTAGTGATGGGGTATGGATGTGGATTCATAGTTGGAATTGGTATGGGTTGTTGGATTATTCGATATGGAAAGCCAAGATGGTTAGTTGAATTCTTTTTTGGCGTTGGATATAATAACAAGAAGAAAAGGAGACGTAACAGAGGAGCAACACCAACACCAACACCGAGGAGAAGATGATTCCAAGACAAAAAGCTATTGTATGATTTTCTTGTTACTCTTTCTTGTGTTCGTTCTTATTTTTATTTTTATTTTTATTTTCTTGTTTGTGTCTGTTGTTAGTTTATAAAATGGAAAATTATATATTTACATGAACTTTTGGATTGTAGAATTATGAGGATTTGAAACTGTAATTCAGTTTCAGATCAAAATTTAGAATTGATGATTTCTACTATTTAAATTTCACAGTGTCTCTTCTGCTTGATTAGTTGCGCAATTGTTTAGTCCTGTTTGTAGTGATGGACTAAGACTTAGAAACAATTGTGACCGGTGACCTTTTAGCTTATAATGGTAAACTAATAATGTATATTGCTTTATAATTTCAAAGTCTTCGTCGATGCACATTAATTTTAGTGCTGAGTGAAGAGCAAAGTTAATTATGTTTTATTTTTGTTCAATATGAAGACCACATGGTAGGCCATTTGCCAAGAGGACTATGAAACGCTACGAGGCTTATTTTAGATTCTTTCTAACTTGTTAAAGTGATTGTAATATTGAGCTTAGAAAAAAAATGAAATTGGAAACGTGTATGTTAGAAACAACAAACCAAGTCACTAGCATTTACATAGGCCAATCTCGCACATGCCACATAATCTATATATATTTATCAGTACTATTGCACTATAAATATAGTTATATTGGTACTGCTAATTAGAAATAAAAAAAATTAATTTGTTTATCCAAAACAACACAAAAAGTTATGACTAAGTCTAAAATATCGATAGTAAATTTGTATGTTTAAGAGTTAAAAATAATGAATATCAATACAAATTTTGTAGTCTCGTACGTAACAATATAAAAAGAACCTTGTTCAGTTATAATTCTTAGTTTGCCCATCATATATCCTTAAAAAAGATAATCAAGCTAGAATGATAATAATGGAGAAGTTTCTAAAAAACAGCATTTCTCCTTCCGTCAACAAAAAAACAGTCTTATTTGTGGAAGACACGAATTTTAATGAGAAATTGATAAAGATAGAGATGGGAGAAAAATAGATAAAGTGGGTAAATTATGAGAGAGTTTATATTTTTTAAATGAAACTATTTTTGATGGATAGAGTGAGTATTATTTATTTTTAATAAAGGGGTATTTGTCTGTAATTTCCTAAACTTTCGTCAAATTCCAATTTTGCATACTACCTTTAAAATTCATTTATAAATTACGAAACTATTGATTTCTTTTAATTTTGCAACCAATCAAAATTCCGACACTTATATGACTTTATATAGTATAAATCATAATTCAACAAATGGAATTATTTAATTTAGAATAATACAATGTTGTTTTGTCACCTAAAACGTGACTTCGTTTTGGCTTAGGTTTGATAATGCACTACTAGAAAATTGGCATGTAATGACACTTAAAATTGTCACTAGAAAATTACTGTGCTGACACTTCATCTATAATGACACTTGATGCAAGTACAGCACCGGGTACCTGTAGTAAGAGGTAGTGTGTAGATAGTACATCTATGATGACACTTTTTATATTGAAGTGCAGTAAAAATATATTATAAAGTGCAGTGAAAAGCTAGTGTGTAGATACTACATCTATGCTGGCACTTTTTATAAAGTGTGGTAAAAAAAGTGTAGTGAGAAGCAATTTTTCTAGTAGTGATGCCAGATAATGTCAACAAACTATGTTGTTGTTGAAATCGTGATTATTTGCAAAATCAGAAGAAATCATTAGTTTAATCATAAAATTAGAAAAAAGCTCTCATTTTCTTTTGTTGTCTCACAAGTTATAGCATTGCAACCACACTTGACATAAAAAGAGATGAATCTTCTCTTCTTGCTTTCAAAGCCCTCATCACTTCAAATATGTGGAGTTCCGCTGACAAGAAAATGCAACGACGAGAGTGGGCCTAAAGGGTTACTTGAAGATGAAGAAGAAGATAGATATTTTATAGATGAATTTGGGTGGAAAAGTGTATGGATGTGGATTCATAGTTGGAATTGGTATAGGTTGTTGTGTTCTTCAATATGGAAAGCCAAGATGGTTGGTTGAGTTCTTTTTCGGAGTTGGATATAATATGAAGAAAAAGAGGCACAATAGAGAAACACCAAAATAAAGGAGAAGTTAAATTTTTTTTTAAGTTTATGTGATCAAATCTATGTGAGAGAGTGATTGGGCCAAAGTTGATTGGGCTAGAAAATTATAAGTTTGCTAAGTGGGTTGTACAAAGCCCACTTAAACAGACTAGTCTTATTAAAGATACGGCCCATTTTCTAGTGAATTATCATTGGAAGCTGGAACTTTTCTATTGTGGACTTCATTTCTGGCAGCAAAAAGGGCGATTCTGTCAGCTTGGCGGCCCCACATTCTGGCCAAACATCATGTGAGGAGGTTCAATCAGAGTACGCAGTAGTCCGTTAAGGGGGAGACCTTAACTCACTGGCTGCCAGAAGCCCATCTCCCAAGGCCTCACACTTGTGCTCGAGAGATGGAAGCAACTACACGACAGCAGTGAGATTCGAACTCAGGCTCATTGCAGCAAGATCTGCCTCTCCGTTGCCACCTGCGCTACGCCCCTGCGGGCATGTGAACTTCATTTTTGTTTTGTGTGTATGAGGTATGTAAATAATAATGTCTAAAAAACTTACTGATAGTTTGAAAAAAAAAATATTCAACTGAGGTTATTGGGTTAAATTAACGGGAATTAATACAATTTTAAGTAATTATAACCCTTTTAGCTAAATAATAATAATAATTTAATTAAACATTAAAGTATAAAATAACTAAGGTGGCCGCTCATTTTTTACAAATAATAAAAAAACATTGGCACTAAAGTACGGCATTTTTAATATTTTCTTTAGACACAATTTTCAATATTGCTTGCATTGAAATCCACTCTTTAAAAAAATCCTATAACTTAAACATCAAGAAAATTTCAGTTTACTCATTAAAATTAAATATTCTTTTTGTAAACACTGATGTGATTTACTAACACTGAATATGGAAGAAATATGTAAACATTTCAATTTTTCAAGATGGAGCAAGTGATATAAATAAATATTTGATAAAGTAAAGTAGTGTGGAAGGAAAAGTACGTGCCGGGTTGGCTTTGAGATCAAGTTTCATGTGCTTTTATGGGCTTTGCAACTAATTATGAGCTGCTAATATATTTTTTTCATATTGAAAGGAATATTAGAAAGAAATGGAGTACTGATTATTTAAATTATGAAATCTACTTAAATTATTCAGTCACATCCACGAGGTTTGAATATTGAAATTAACTTATGAAGTTTTATTTTTTTTCTCAATTATCTTACAAAATGACATTTTTTATGATGCATAAAATATATTATTTGATTAATATCATAAAAGAAAAAGAAAAAGAAAAAGAAAAGATATGTATTCTAACAAACGGCCTCTTTTTTATTTCTTTTTACATCATTTTATAAACGTATGGGACAATAAGAAAAATAAAATTACTTGTTTTAATATTTTGTTTTTAAACCTTGTAATACTAATCAGATTTTAACCTTTATGATTTGTTAACTATTATTCTATTTAAAATTTGACTCCCCGATTGAACGCCGACACTCCAATAATTAAAACTAGACACCAGTCCATTAAATTTGAGAAAGTAGCCATTAAATTCTACAAAAATTTAAACACTATACGACCTTCTCAAATGTCATTGTATGGAATTTATTATTATAAGATAATGGTCAAAATAGAATGATATGGAGTATTTTACTTTACATGCATTATAAACATAGCATTATTAATGATATTAAATGTACGTAATGAAGTCATAAATAATAAAGTAGTATGCGCATGTATATATTAATTTCAGGAAATATTCGTCAATTATTATAAATATTTCAGGCATGTTGTATATGAAAAATATTATAGAGGTTATTGCTACATATATTAAAATATTTTATAGTACTATATCGTATAATACGCTGTATCATGAATAGTATAAGGTATTAATAGTAGTCAAAGATGTACGTACTTTGACTGCATTATTTATATCTCCAAAATTGAATACTTCATTTAATCACAGTTATGGCAAACTCAGAGAACTAGAAATCTAATTTGAAAGTCATAATATATGAAACATTGAAAATGATATGATGGGATGTTGTTGACTGTAAGAACATCTAGGGCTGCCCGAGACTCGGCTGCCTGGCGCCCGTACACCAGCGGTGCCACTGCAGCCAAGTCACAAACGGAGCGGCCGCGTTCCCCACCGCACGGCTGAAAGCCGTGGAGGGTGGTTTGAGGCGTCAGCACGTCACAGTAGATGGCTGTATTTTTTTTTAGATTTTTTTTATTTTATTTTTTATATAGTTAGATAACTATTGATTTTTCGCTCATTTATTTTGATTTTATACATATAAATAAATATATACAATTAAAAATAATAGTAAATGATGGAATTAAAAAAAATCAATTGTAACTGATACTTTTAAAATTCTATTAAATCACTTAGCTATCTCTGTAGAATAGAAAAATATAGTACTAATGTTCTAAACATTCTAAACGTATATATATTGACTACATTAGAGGTTTTGGGCTCATAAACTTATAATTCATTATCTTAATTAAAATTTATTACTAATTTAATTAACGTTTAATACATAATCTAATCTATAATTTAGGTACACACAATTAATTAAATAATTATCTCCTGGCTGAACCTGCAAGCTTTTCTACAATTTGTAATTAAACATATATATTCCATCAATCTCCATTAAAATATCATACTACAAATTTTCTAGATTTTTTCGTTACAAAAATTTATTTACATCTTCCGATTTCAATGCACAAACCTATCAAGATGTTTCTCAGAAAAGAACAATGAAAAGACAAATCCAAATTATTTAAATCATGATAAGATTATATAATTCACTAATAAGTATTAAGTCTATGTTTTCCAAGCAAAATTTCACAATCTTGATACAGAAAGAGGTGATTAATCACCTAAATACATGCTTTTGTAAATAGAAGTTCCCCTATTAAGACCACTTTTGTCTGATCGAACTAAAGAAAAAACTGACTTCTCATTAATTCAAGAAGATCAATTAATACACACCTAATTTTGAACAATCTAAGTGCAATACCTAATCAATGCCAATAATCTCTATTGTGTGACAGTTTAGGTCTCGAGCCCATTATTTTTCAGTTTCGGAGCATAAAAGTATCGACTGTTATACCATTACTATTATACAATAAAACTATACTATTTCTTATAAAATTCTTGCGATATGGTTATTAATTAATTTTGATGTCATACATTATTAACAAAACACACTTAGTATTGGTATGAGTTGGTCCAATCGTAGAGTGATTAATGCATAAGACAAATATTTTAAATTCAAACTAACCGTTCTTTTAAATTTCTAATCTATTGGAGAGTAAATATTACTACTCCTATTTAAAGATTATATTAATATTATTATAAGAAAATACACACAAATGCCACGTGGCATATTCTATCTTATAGAGTAGTAGATAGATAGGGTGGTGGTGGAAATAAAGAGTTTTGATGAGTCTTTTGATAATTGTTAGGAAGTGGTCCAACTTATTCTTGGTTACAATCACCTCAATAGGTCAGAGTTTGAGTCATTTTAATTTAGCTTTTTTATATTTATCATACACAATTTTAATAAATTGTAGATCAATCGAATTCTCCAAACACATACTAATTAGTAAGATTTAGCTGTATATGCTTTTTCCAAACAATTTATAAATTAAATTCTCTAAATATGTCTTATATCTTTCAAAATAACTCAAATAAATATTACCATAATAATTTGTGGATGGGTTTCGACCAAATTGACAAATTGAAACAATCATCCAATCAAAACCATGCCATTGGTCCATAAATTTCTAAAAATAACTATATAAATATTAAAACTACAAGTCAATTCCACCTAATCCTTATCACCTCCTTTTCATTGCCACATCAATTCCAATTTGCCACATCAAATTTACCCAATTCGTTTCAAGGATAAAATCAGATAAATGAAAAGCTTATCTATAAAAATCAAAATAATTTTAGAAAAAATAAAATTGCATCTTATAATAAAATAATAATATAAATATATATAAAACCAGCACCAACAACCAAAACCCCTATCCCCTTTCCACATTCACACAAACCACACCCACAAAACCCCTCTGGTTTTCCCAAAACCCAAAAGAGGTTTTACCTGAGATTTATTGGCGTCACGTAAATTCGAAATTCTTGTTAACTGTATATATACAAAAAGGCAAAAGCAGAAGCAGACGTCCAGTATTTATCCTCTTATTCATCAGGTAATTGCTTTTTGTTTGTATTCTTCTTCTACAATTCTAATTGCGTGTGTTGTTGGTGCGCCATTTTTGGGTGTTTTTGCCTTTCTATTCTCTTCGCCTCTGGAATTGGAATTCTGCTGGGGTTTAACCGATCCTGGTAAAGTTTGCTGTTTTGATCGTGATTTTCGAGTGTAATTGTGGAAATTGAAGTTGATCCCGCGGCGATCTGGCTGAATTTGTGGGTTTTTGGGTGATTGATGCGGTTTGAAGCGAACATTAGGGTTTTCGTTTCTGGAATTTGTTGCTTTGATTTCTTCGTTTCTGCTTTATTTTTGGCATGGTGTGAGAGCTGATCGGGCTCTGGAGTCGTGTAATTGGATCTGATGAGTGTTGATTTTTGATAATTTGGTTGCCTAGGAGCTGCGGATGGAGAGAATTATCTATTTTTGGGTTAGAGTTGTTTCATTTCGTTTTGAGTGAACATATTTTTTGATGCCTCATCTAATTACGATGAACTGTTTAGAGACAGAAGATTTTGGCTGGATCGATCAGGAGAACCTTCTTTATTTTCTAGCTGAATGATCTCGTTCAATTTCTGCTTTAACAGAAACGCAAATTCTCTTCTTTTTCTTTCTATTACGCTGCCAAGTTTGGATTTTAGATCTGACTTCTCGATGGTCTTTTCTATTATAGATTCCTTATGCCTATATGTTTAGAAGATTGTTGGATCTCTGTTTCTCTTGCGTTATGGATAATATATTTTTCATATTGTTTTCTGAAATGGGACAGTACTTACTTTTCTAACTATCTCTCTCTCTCTTCCATGGATTTTAATTCCACATTGATCACCTATGTTCTAGATTGTTATGAAATTTTTGTTTATTTGCTTGTATTTATGTATAGTTAAGTACTTGCCCTCTGATATGCTCTTGCATGGTGAATGTCTTATAGGTTAAAGGTGATTTGGCAACATCACATTTCTTAAATTGGAGATCTCGCAGTGGTATGCGTTCGAGAACATGGTACCAAAAAAGAGGTTGGATTATTGGCTCAATGGTATTCGATCCTTCATTATTCCCAAAGCTCCCAGATCAATCAGGGTAACCATGTTTTCTGTTGCTTTCCATTATATTCTGTATGTGTCCTACCATCTGATGTTTATTTGTCATCGCAGAAGAGATGCCCACGCAAGAATCCAGTCGAGGACAACCAACTTTGTGCCTTTGAATTACTTGCAGATGTAGCTGGGAAGCTGTTACAGGAGAGTGAAAGTTCTGTTTCAAGTAATGTAGAAGCTCATGCCGGCATTTTAAAAAATGAGAATGTGACGGAGCAGCATATAGATAAGCAAACTCCGAAATCAGAGAGTGTTGACCATGGAAGCTGTGCTGAGAGTTCTTTTATCCCCGTTCAGGAGCCCGATCTCTCGTTCGAGTTCAAGGGACTGCCACAAACAGATAATGGTTCTGTCTTGGAAAACATTTCTGTTGCTAGTCCTGAAGTCGTGAAGAAACTTGACTGTGGTTCAATACAGGAAACCTGTCAAGTCAATGATGCTGATAGAAATACCAACTATGATGTTATAGTAGAGGGTCAGCAAGGTATGCATTCGGGGGATGATGCTAACACATTGAATGTAAAGGATCGTATTGGAGAGCGTGTGAATAGTAATATGCTAATTAGGTCAGATAGTGGTGTACAGTTTCCCTTGTACAGGGAACCCACTCCTCATACTCCACTGCGAAAGCAGTGGAATACTGTAAAAATAGGAATTAGCGATGATGACGATAATTCTTATGGGTGCAATAAACTGAGCACCAAGTTTAGGCCTTTTAGGCCACAGCCGCGCACTGGTCACCGAAGAATAAGGAAGATGTTGACATCCAAGTACAGGAAGATGGCTCCAGAGATAAGGAGTTGTGAACTCTATAACCCTAGTAAGTGGTTACTTGCTTGCTTATTTGAATTACTCAAGTTGTCCGCATTTTCAGTAATCTAGTCTGCATGAGCATGTAACTGTCCTTATTTAACTAACTGTATCCCTTCCTCTATTCGTTTTTGGGTTTTCAGGGAATGGAGTGAAGTCATTTTACCAAAATAGGAAGAGAATTTATACCCAAGAGAGATATCTACAAGCACCCATCAAGAAAAGGAAACTGTTTGATCACAGGAGTACAGTTGCACATGATCAGCAGGCCAGTAGTAATAGCATTTCTAATTCACCCAAGAAGGGGATGTGCATGGACAAGAGTGATTCGGGCACCATGTTGGAAAGAGGTTCTCTATCATTCTTGTTTTTTGAAGTTCTTTCTGTTGGTGTTATATACATATCTAAATAAGTGCTGTTAAATTTTGCAGTGAGTGGTGCTTCAACTCCAGTGAAAGGCCATAAAAAAGGCAAGGATCCTCATGGTATTAGAATTATTCTTCCCGAACTCTCAATTTTTTGTCTTTTATCTCTCTTGGCTGACATGAAGAAGTTCTTACACTTTGGTATCTCTTCTTTCAGTAAAGTTCAGCATCAAGTCCTTTAAGGTACCGGAACTTTACATTGAGGTCCCTGAAACCGCAAGTGTTGGTTCTCTGAAGGTTTGTGTCCGTTCTCTTTCCTGATATGTTACACTGTGCAGGGTAACTGTATCTGAACAAGTATTAAGTTGTCTACTATCCTACATCTTTTTTAGAGAACTGTGATGGAGGCAATTACTGCTATTCTTGGAAATGGAGTACGAGTGGGGGTAGTTCTACAAGGGAAGAAAGTTCGAGATGACAACAGAACTTTGCAGCTGGCTGGCATTTCTCAGAATAGTGATCTTGACACTCTGGGTTTTACATTGGAGCCAACTTTTACAAATATTTGCTCTTCCATGACTCCCAAAAAACTTACCTCAGTATTGTCATGTGATGCAGATCAGGAGTTGATGAGGTATGATATTTCTTAACCTTTCATATCGCTGATCTTATCTACATCGAGGGTAGAAGTTATTGTATTATCTCTTAGTTCCTTACAGACTGGACTGCTTCTTGTTTATCATGTTCTCCAGGTATCCTGCCACTCCAATGGTTGATTCAGGGATTTCAAATGTCTCAGTAGATCCCCCTTTTATAAGTAAAGTTGATGATGATGTGATTACCAGTGATTCTATGTCCTCCCCACAGACTTGTAAAAATGAGACGGTGAATGGAATAGTTTCTGATTCCAAGGCATTAGTTCCAGTTTCTCCAATGAACTCAGAATCACTTGCAGTATCTCCAGCGAACCCCAAACCCAAAAAGAATGAAATGTCGCAGCGCAGAACTAGGAGACCATTCTCCGTAGGTGAAGTTGAGGCACTTGTTGAAGCTGTTGAAAGACTCGGAACCGGAAGGTAAGAATGTGGTACACAAACTCAGCTTGATACAAATATAGCTCCCAAGACTTGCTTCTGATCCATCCCATTCAATATTCAATCCAATAATCCATTTGCCTATGCAGGTGGCGTGATGTCAAAATGGGTGCCTTCGAGCATGCAGATTATCGCACGTATGTTGACTTAAAGGTACGCTACTCATCATTCCGTTAGCTTTAGATGTGTAGCTGGTGCCATATCTTATGCGTATTTCAAGATATCACTTTAGGATATACTCCTACTTGGTATTTTGCTTATAGTATTGTTTTATCGATCTTTGTATGCCGTTTGGCCTTTCGGGTTTGTGTCTCTTTCTATTTTTTATTCCTGTCTGTTAGGATGTGATAATTTTAAATTATCTTCATGGGACAGACTGTTGGGAATACAATATTACCAACTGAATCTCATGACTTAGTATATTAACATTAAATGGATCTTTCACATGGGATGTTGTGGAGATGACTGATTGGGATTTGTTAATTCACTAAATTAATAACTAGCTTTACTCCCATGTGATGTGGATTTTGTTGTTTATACAGGATAAATGGAAGACATTAGTTCACACAGCTGGCATATCTCCTTATCAGAGACGAGGAGAGCCGGTGCCACAAAATCTGTTGGATCGCGTCTTAGCTGCACACTCTTACTGGTCGAAACAACAGGGGAAACAGCCTGGCGCCGCAGAACCCCTTAGAACTGTGGATCCTAGCAAGGAGGCGACGGTATGTGGAGCTTGAAAGACCGGAACTTGTAGCTACTGATGTATAAAGTAGAAAATTATGACGTTGGAGGTGTAAAGAACTGTTGAATTGTTATCTAGGAATCTCACTCTCACTGATGTTTATGTTTTGTACATGATTTGTGGAATAAGATGTAATTTTTTTTCCTCAAATGCTGATGTTTATATAGTTTCGTAGGGATTGGTTATTTATCTTTAGAGCATCCACCTCCGTGCTCTTGCCAACGAGCACGGATGTGGGCCCGGACCCACTTTTTCTGTCTGCTCTTAGGCAAGAGCACAACATCCACATTCATGCTCTTCCGCAAGGACAAGCTTACGGGTCTCACCATTCTATTATTCAATTTAAATAAAAACATTTTCACAAAATTAAAATGCATTAAAAATATCCGGAATAATATTACAAATTACAAAAAAATTAAAAATTACATAATTAAAATCTTAAAAATTAAAAAGTACATAATTAAAATCCTAAAATTTTAAAAGTATATAATTAAAATCCTAAAAACTAAAAATTACATAATTAAATTCATAAGTGGCCGAATTTCGTCCAAATGGATGATGAATGTGTGTATTTATAGATGATTTGGGATTAATTTTTTTTAAAAAAATTTCAAAAAACGATAATAAAACGGCTATATTTTTGGGAATCCGAAAATATATATTTTTTTAATTTTTGGTATTATTTTCGATTTTAAAAAAAAATGCCAACGGCCAATAGAAACGCGTCACGTCGCCCTGCTCGCTGGCACGGACATGCTCTTAGCTAAGAGCATGTCAGTGCCAGCGGCAAGAGCGCAGCGGCGGACAGGTTGGCAAGGACGGACGGACGGACGACTTTCAACCTTTGTGGATGCTCTTAGGTTTGTGTTTGTTGTAATGATTCTTTGATTTTACATTGTTCAGTTCTTGATTTAACCAAAGATATGTTATCACAAATGATTTTTTATATATTTGTGAGAATGCGTTCTTGTTTTGAGTGCATATTATAATGTCAATCGGGATAGTGCTCTCGGACCGCTATGCACCTCAAGCTCACTTTATAGAAGCACCTCAAATTCACTATGCACCAACGAACTTAGAGAGTTTCGAGAATTAAGAAAAAAAGTGTTCCTTAATTATCTATACAAAGTAGTTGTCGTCTTTGAATTTACTTTCAACCAGTAGTGATCATCTTGAATTTGTCTATTTCTAAGTGGTTATCATCTTGGAATGGTATCAAGATGGTTTCTCTGATCCGAATAATGATCAGATAAACTAAAGTATAGATTCAGAGTTATGTGCTAAGTATTAAAAATAATAAATTTATAATTATCATTTATTATTAAATTAAATTAATAGTTATACATTTATAACGAGTTCAATAAACCCTGAGAAAACCCCTCTTCCTTTTCCATAGCTCAGCAAGAAATGAGTGGAACTCCAGATTTCTTCTACAGGGAAGCTCAGCGCCTTGGTTATGTTGCTCGCTCTGCTTTCAAGGTCTCTCCCTCTCTCTCCAGATTCCTCACACTTGTTTCTCTCTCCGAATATCTGCGAATAATTCTGTTCAAATTAATCGAATTATATCTGAAAATTTTGCTCAATTCCCGCTGAATTCGGATTGGGAAATTCAGCTGATTCAGATGCAGAAGCAGTACAAAATCATAATCCCCGGTGGCTCTGTTCTCGATCTAGGCTGCGCTCCCGGTGCTTGGCTTCAGGTACATAAAGATTGAATTTTTTTTGAGAAGAAAAATGTGGTGTGATGATTTGTTTTGTGCGAATTGTAATCTGGTTTTGATTAATCCGTAATGCAGGTGGCATGTCAGAATTTGGGGCCATTGGAAAAGGGTGGAGCAGTTGTGGGGATTGATACTAAGGTTTCTTCACACTGTAGCTCATTTGTCTTTAACTTATCTGGTTTATTGGATTGTGTTTATTTAGTCGATTTGTGGGGTGTGGCGCAGAGTAGAAGGTGAAGGTGCCGCCCCAACACTGTGATTCGAGGGTTAAAACTGTTTGTGGTGATGTTATGAAGCTACCAAGAGAGCAAGTTAGAGCACTCTCGCCTAAGGTATACGGCCTACTGCTCGAGCTTTGGGTTTTCGAAGCAGTGCTGATAATGTACACTTTGGTTTCTTCGGATTGCTAGTAAATGCAGTTTGATCTGTTTGCTCTTAGTTCTTTTTCTTCTTGCATAATTTGTGTGGATGTTTGGGGCTGATTTAAGTTGGTAAAGGGTGATATTTCTGATTACTTAAAATGTATGAACTCCTACCAAAGAGCAAGTTAGAGCACTCTCTCCGTGTATGGCCTACTACTCGAGCTTTGGATCTTTGAATCAATGCTGATATACACTCACTTTGGTTTCTTCTGATTGCTAGTTGCTACTAAATGTAGTTTGATCTGTTTGCTCTTATTCTTGTTTCTTGAATAATTTGTGATTGTGAGTATGTTTAGGTTGATTTTTACATTGGTAGAAAGGTGATATTTCTGATTACTTGTGTCTAAAATCTGTAAATTCCTACCAAAAGAGCAAGTTAGGCACTCTCCCATAAGGTATACGGCCTACTACTCAAGCTTTGGATCTTCGAATCAATGCTGATATACATACACTAGGGTTTCTTTGAATTTCTAGTATATGCAGTTTGATCTGTTTGCTTTTACTTTTTTTTCTTGAATATACCACTCCATTAGTTAACGAATTGGGAAGGTCAGGAAAATGCTAAGTTTATCTATTTCAGAACTGTATCTAATGTTGCATGAGGGAGGGAGTTTTGTGCAAGATTGTCTTACGTGTCAAAGCTAGTCAGACGGTACTCATATTCATATGCAAAACAACCAAACATAGACTTAGACCTGGCTGACTATTGGTAGCCCAGAGTTTTGACTCGTTAGACGGTCTCACTGAAACTTTTGTGTAGTTATGGATGAGTCTCGGACTGACCAAAAAACGTATGATTCCGATATGCATTTCATAATTTACTTGCAGCAAAAGGGGTTCTCCGTCATCCTATCAGACATGTGTCCTCTAGTTTCTGGAATCACAAGTAGAGACGCAGCTTTATCTGTGGAGCTTGGGATGCGAGCGCTTGACTTGGCAGTTGGAATGTCCACTGCAGTAAACAACGCACCACTGCAAGCTGAATTAGACAGTTCCGGCTTAGCCCTGGATACCGGTCGTTTGCTAAAACCAGGAGGTCACCTTATCATTAAGCTTCTGGAAAGTGAAGATATAAAAGGTCTGCTTCTAAATCCTCATTCAACCTGTTCTCTTCAAGTTTCTTACTGAACTCGCTCTCGTCTTTCTTGTTGATTACGCAGAGTTCAACCAAATATGCAAGCCACTCTTCAGAAAGGCGTCGTGGTTGAGGCCTAAAGCAACCAGATCATGCTCAAGAGAGATCTATCTAATCTGCCAAGGCCTGCTTTAGAAGCAGCAGATTGTTACTTTGCATCGAGTGGAGTGAAGATCTCATGACGAAAAATGGTGGCTAGGCTAACAAAGGGCAAATATTTTGTGTCAAAGAAAATGTGAAACTATAAATGCATAATCATTGGACAATGCCACTTTGGCTATTTTGTTCCTTTGTTATTTAAAACCAAATTTGTTATTTTTAATTGCAATCTTCAAAGCCAATTTTTTTAAGAAAATGTAAAACTTAAGATTAAAATCTCAAATAAAAAACACAATTAATAATTGCACAAATTTTACTGTCAACCATATCTGTTAAGGGAATTCTCCCCTAACACGATATTGACGTCGACGGGTGATCGACGACGAGAAAATAACGGTGGACGTCTCGAGCTTTCCCCGAGATCAGCTCCAATTAGGGTTTATGCAAAAAATAATAAAGAAGACGTAAATAAGGGAATTATGATATTTCTTTGATTGGTTTGGAAGAATACAATGCCTCCTATTTATAAGACTACCCCGACTTAGAGAAGAAGAAAATAAAGATCCTAATAATATATGGGAAATATATGCTAAATCAATCATAAACTAAATAAGAGAGATTTGGGGATATTCATAGAGATATTCCCGTATCAACTCCCCCTCCGTTAAAATCCACCTTGTCCTCAAGGTGGAAACATGAAGAAGCTCAGAAGAGAGTCGATGATAACATAAGCTTGACGAGATCTATCTCCTCCTGGATCAAACGCACAACGAACAGCTGAACGTCTCCCTTCATCCCTTTCATCATCAATCAACAAAGGATACCCAATGTGGTCGGCAAAATTCCCTCCCAAAACGAAAAGCTCGTCCACGCTTCCAAGAATGCTCAAACATAACGTGTCATTGCGCGGAGGGATCAACCTCGCATCGGTGTCGAGAGATGTTGATCGAGGGTTCAAACGTGTAGGATCCTTAACACGCAAATCCCCACGGATAAAGGCAATCTCCTTCAAATGTATTGGAAAGGACGGTGCAACTATATGTCCAACTAATGCACATAGATCATCACCAAAATTTCCACTCAAACACTTCTCCTCAACAACGTGAGATGTTATTCGAGAAGCCTCGAGAGATGCGACGACCTTCTTCACTTCCCCAATGGAATCACCCTCCTCGTCGTCATCTAACAGTAATTCTTCCTCACCACTGATATAGGGGCTGCACGACGGAGAGATCACAGCGGGCGGGGGCAGTTCATCTAACAATCCGTTCTCCTCTTCGCTATCGTCGTCGGGGCTGGATAGGGGGTTTCTTATACCTCCTTCACTTGAGGCTGACTCTGGAGAAACCAAATCAAATCCATCACTCTGTATCTGCTGAAAGTGATCTTCAATTCCTACCGGCCCTATCTTCTGATTCTCATCGACATGAACCCTAATCGCCCGCAAATTCGCCTCATCAGATCCGTCGAAACACGGGGCTTTCATCTTCTCGTAACGTGCCTGCTCCTGACTAAATTGATCATAACGGGGTGTGTTAGAATAGCTTGCTCCGTCATGTCGACCCCATGCGTTGTCCCACGTGGACATGTGTCGCCCGGACCGATTCTCCAGCCTATGAGCGGGATTGTCCCACTCCGTCGGTTGTCTGCCAAGATGATGATCGAAGCGTGGCTGATCTAGACGCCCATGATCCAAACGCTGCAAGTGAGAATAGGGACCCTCTTCTCGTCGGTCCCATGCATTCTCCGACGCAGGCACGTGTCTTCCGGTTCGATTGTCCAGTCTAAGCGCGGGATTGTCCCACACCGTAGCGTGCCTGCCGCGACTCTGCCCGGCGTTGACCCCGTAGCGGTCCCACTGCGTCGTCTCCGAGTTCGGCGGAAGAAATCTGCCCTGAGGCGGCCCGGCGAACCCATGTTGCGTCTGATCCGGCCGAAAGCCAGCGCTGCTAGAGCCGGATGCATCCCACGGCATCCCCTCCGAGTGCGGCATATTATAACTGCCCCGCGCATGTGCTCCGTCAAACCCTAGAAGTGGGTGAGACGCCGCCGCCATTGCCGTCGCCAAGATCGGCATGTTCATCGCTGAATATCCTCTCCCCCGCTGCCCATCATCAAACGGCGGGTCCGGGTCTGGCCATGGCGGAGGATGCGCGACGCTCTGCCGCCGCTCCATCGCGTCAAAGCGCGCCTCCACGCGTGCAAGCGACGTCAGCAGATGTTCGAACGCCATCGCCGTGGAGTCCAGCGATCCACCCGACGCCGGGAATTGCTCCAGTCCGCGTATGACTCCGGCGGAAGTCACAACTCCCGATTCCGTGCGGCTCCCCATTCGAATCGACATGGATAATCTGAGATCGTCAATGAAAGCACCAGTTGTTAAGGGAATTCTCCCCTAACACGATATTGACGTCGACGGGTGATCGACGACGAGAAAATAACGGTGGACGTCTCGAGCTTTCCCCGAGATCAGCTCCAATTAGGGTTTATGCAAAAAATAATAAAGAAGACGTAAATAAGGGAATTATGATATTTCTTTGATTGGTTTGGAAGAATACAATGCCTCCTATTTATAAGACTACCCCGACTTAGAGAAGAAGAAAATAAAGATCCTAATAATATATGGGAAATATATGCTAAATCAATCATAAACTAAATAAGAGAGATTTGGGGATATTCATAGAGATATTCCCGTATCAATATCATTCTACTTATCTATTCATGCACAAGAAAAAAAGAGATAAATGTCTTTTAAATCACATTGTTCATGGTTTTATATAGGGATAAATGTTCCTTTTGTTCATGGTTTTATATAGGGATAAATGTCTTTTAAATCACATTTTTTGTTACTTTTGAAACTAGAAAATAAATCATAATTTTCATTTTTTTACAATTATCTTATGATAGTCGAAATCGACACTCATATGACAGCAAAACAATGTCGTTTCAAAAACATTACTAAATCAGTGTTGCTTTAATTAACAATCAAAATAGAATTACGTCGTCTCAAAATAACATTGTTTTGTTTACTAAAAATAATCTCATTTTCAAAATAACAAATTCTTCTATCCACGCATAGGAAGACCATTTATACTACTAAACTCAACCATGCTTTCTTGCGATTTTGAGAGAACACTACAGTTTCTAAAAATTAAAAAGAAATTGATTCAACTGTTTTTTAAGCTCTGTTAATGCTTAAATTTGAAGGGAGACTGATTTGCTACAAATTCAAAAAATTAGGTCTTAATTGCAACAGCCAGACACACTTTCGCATTCAGACGTCAAAACTAAAAAAGTGTAAAAATTAGTATTAAATCCTCAAATAAATAAACAAATACAAAGAATAGCTCCACATTTTGCTGCTACTGTGCACAAGTTGGGGAAAGTAAAAAAGAAAAAGAGGAAGTTCACTTTACAATCTCCACATCAGATAAATAAAAATATATATATAAAAATGATCTTTCTTATTTCCTATAATCACTTCGTCATCTGATTTGAGTTCTTCCTAAAGACCAAAGGCCAGTGTCCTTCACCTGTGCCTGAATGTCACAACCAACAAACAATTAGTTCAAAATTCAGTGCTGCGTCTTTTTGGCTTGAGTGTTTTGCAACACGCGAAAAAACGACATGTTGACACTTACAGGTGTTTTAACGGATGGAAAGACGTTCCAGAATCTGAGCGTCTCGTCTCCTGCTCCGGTGACAATAGTCTGTAAACACATACCAATTCAGGCCGAGTTATTAAAAGTGTCGAAACAACATGGTAAGTAAAGACTCAATGAATGTGCTTGTTTGTTTGAATGATACCTGGCCATCAGGAGACATTGCCAGGTACAATACCCTCAAACCATGCCCAGTTAGTGTTGCAACCTACAAAGAAATGGCACGAAGATGATTATGAGAGTTCGTTTGAAAAGACACGACACGGTAAGGAAAAACCATCAGTTTTACCTTTGACATAGTTGGATACTTCCACACCATTATCTGGTTCTGGGAATATCCGTGGGTGCTCACTATTTCATTGACATTTTTGCTCCAAGCTAAATTGCAAACCTACGAGAATCACTAGCTCGATTTAGAAAACGCTGATTCTATATGTATGGAACAACCATCTTGTAAGTTTCTCAAGGCTAACCTGGCTTCCTGTGTCGACACTGTTTAGTTGATTACCGCTCGTGGTGTTCCAGAAACGGATGCAACGATCTGCAGTTCCTCCTCCAGAGGCTAGAAGACCGTTCTGGTGAGGTGACCAGGTAATGGCTTTGACAGCAGCTGTATGCTCCGTTAGTCTCAAAATCGGCTGCTGGGAGTGCTGATTCCACACAAGTAACTGAATCCAACCAAAGTTTATTTTACATACATCTTCAGTTGGTAGACTACAATTTGTGTATGATTAAGACAGTGAATAACATCAATACCTGGTTGTCATTTCCACCGGATGCAAGCTCTCGGTCGTCATGGGACCACTTCAATCCACACACCTAATGTGTCCAAAACTTGGTTAGCCTTTGATCATCAGTGGAATCGAAGTGAGATAGTTCTATATCTAGAGAGACGAAGAATGTGGTTTACCTCGGATTTGTGTCCAATAAGCTTGCTGATATAATCACTTGGAACCCGAAGATCATGCTGAAGTATGTTCCTGTCTCTGCTTCCAGAGGATAATATCCGTGAACTCCATGCCAGTACTCCTGCTCTAGTTTGATGGCCGGACATTGTTCTTAGACGCTTGCACTGAGTCCCGTCCCAAACCTACACCACAAACCACATATGAGACGCTCGCAACCTTAATGCTATAGCTTCGCAACAAACCTTTCAGCAAGTTTACCTGAACTTGACCTAGACTTGTACCGACTGATATGTAAGAGCCCTCTCGTGTCCATTGGACCGAGCATACGCTGTCATTCGGTCCCAAGTCACACAACTTCGTTACCTGTCAATAAATGACCTCTCAGTTAGATGATTCTTGTAGAATGAAGATGGATACTAACAAGACAGGAAACAATGAAAAGCAGCCATTCAAGTCGTAATAAAATTTAGAACTCACTTTACTATTCGAAGCACTCCATAAATAAACACAAGTTCCCAATCCCACAGCAAGAACATTCTGAGAAGACCAGTCAACCAAGTTCAGATAGAAATCATCTTGAAGCGATGGTGCATCAAGTACCTGCAACATTGCACTCGTTGAGTTGAATAATGATGCACTTGGTGACCTAAAAATCTTGAATCCCAAATCCCAACTTCACATTCATGGCTCAAGGAAAATTTATAATTCAAGCTAACTATAAATAGCTATGTATGATTCTCAGAGAGAAAAGCTTATTTCATTGATAACCATAAACTTTATAAACACTATTAGAAAGCCATAATCTTGCTACTGAGTATACATTAGGTATACATTAGCTCCATTTGATATGCTAAGACCAATTACACTTTAGATTTAAATCTTCTAGTCTTGCCACTAAAATTCAGCACCGTTTCATAGAATAGCATACATTGCTTCCACCTATAGCAGAAACATGTCGACAAAAGTATACCTTGTGAAAGATACACACAATTCAAGCTAACTATAAATAGTTATGTATGGTTTCCACCCAGAAAAGCTTATCCCATTGATGATATTGGTCCAAACATCATAAACATAATGAACACTATTAGAATTCAGTCTTTACTACTGATTTCAGCTCCATTTCTTATACTAACACCAGTTACACATTAGGTCTAAATCTGAACAAATAATTCTTCTAGTTTTGCCACTAAAATTCAGCTCAATTTCGACTTCTATGCAGTAATGTTTAACAACGAATTGAAAATCATAAACACTATCAAATGTTAGTGAAAAACATGAGCTGATTAGGTTCACAAATAAATGTACCTTGTGAGGCGTTTTGGGGACCTTCCTCGGCGGCTTAGGCGGCGTCGCCGCCTCCCCAGAACCCACACTATCCTGCCCCAAAATCGACTGCGAAAACGGCGAATTAGGCCCGGAGGAATGCTGCTCCGTCTTAAACCTCAGCATGTTCTTGCTCGGACTAATCGGAGATCCCCCTCCCCTATCACCACCCGAGCCAAAATCACCGGATCCAAAATCAGTCCCGAAGAGCTCCGTTTTCAGCAACCTATTGTACGCATCGCTCGCGCCGCCGCCCTCCTTCACCGAAGACGCCTTCTCGATCAGGCCGAACGTGTGCAGCCTCGACGAAGATCTGCAGGGAATGAATCTGTCGCTGCAGGAAGACGTCGATTTCGACGGCGACAAATTCGCGATGGTCCTCGGAGACATCGATTTCAGGGGCGACGTGAGCTTAATCGGCGATACGGAGGAGAGCGTCTTCAGCTGCAGAGACGTCTCCGACATCGACGCCGGCAGATTGAGGCCACGATTTCTTCGCTGAGCATTATCCATTTTTTTTAGTTTTATTTTTGAATTGAGCTATGAAGAAATTAGGGGAAGCTGAAATTGATCGGTTTTGTGACAATGAAGCTCGTGGAAAAGGCCTCCTTGCGAAGGCTTTTGCTTTTCTCTGCGAAGAAATGGTGAAGAAAGTGTTAATGGCGGAAGAGAGAGAAGAGAGGGAGAATAAGTAATGGCTCCTCTTGCCATTAAAGCAAAACTAGCCGTTACTATAAAATGGATTATTTATTGTTAATTGGAAAATTGTTTTTATGGTAGATCATTTATTTGTATGTTTATTATAGTCTTGTTTTTTTCTTTTTCATTACTTTGTTATGATATTTTTCTAAAATTAGTACTTGGGTTATGCACGTTGAGGATATTTTAGGAAAAATTAGAAAGTTGGATATAATTAACTGATGAACATGAAACACAGGCGACGAGAGGCATTCTTATGTGTGTGATATTGAGCTACCTTCAAAATTGAGTATGAGATTAAGTATATGAGATACTCCCTCCGTCTGATAATAGGAGTCTCGTTTTTCCATTTCGGGACGTCCGCGAATAAAAGTTCTGGTTCCCTTACAATATTTGGAAACAATACAAATTAATATACTATCCACCCCGCCAAACCCACCCCGTGTCGAATACACCTCACTCTCACTCTCACTCTCACTCTCACTCTCACTCTCCTCTCACTCTCTCCATCCTCTCACTACCTCAAACCCTAATCGCCGCCGACTCCTCCTCCTCAAACCCTAATCACCGCCGCCTAGATCTGTGAAATAGACTCCTATTCTGAACCAATTTCTCCTATCTCTCCCTCGGAGACTGATGCGAATCAAATTGTACATTTTTATTCCCCTAACTTTACATGATTTATATAGTTTGACGCTTGCAAAAGTATGTTTTATGGTATAGGAAGAGGAATGAATGGTGAAACGAAACAAGGAATGAAGCTCGGATGGTGAAAAAGTTGTGCAAATTCCTGCCCAGAAAGCTCTCAAAATTGGCCACCCGGCCGGGTGTATTTTAGGCCTAATAAATCCACCCGGCCGGGTATGAGTCGAGAGGCATGCGGAGTCCAGAGCCTACCACCCGACCGGGTGAGTTTTTGCACCAATAAATACACCCGGTCGGGTGAGATTCGGAAGGCATAAACAGTCCAGAGAGGATGAAATTCCTATTACCCGGTCGGGTGAATTCTTAGTTGCAAAACTCCACCCGGCCGGGTGGTTCATCTCTAACTTCAAATTGGCAGTTTCTCGTCAGTTTTGGACGGTGTTTGAAAAGAAAAGAGAGAAAAGAGAGAGAAGGCAGCGCCTGGAAAGGGAGAGACGGATCTGGAGAGTATTGGCAATCATCAAATTGAGATTAAGTTTGGGAGAAAAGAGATTGGGAGATTTGGAGTAGAAGTGACGTGTTTAGTTAGGAAAGAAGAATTCTCCAAAGTCAAATCATCATCTTCAAGCTCCATGGTTTCAAGGATTTTCATCTTCATTATCTTTGTTCTTAGTTTGATCATGTTAGGCTAAGAATATTGTGTTACTCCAAACATATTGTTAGACAATTTAATTTCATGATTTATCCTATGATCATTTCTATTTCATGATCGTCTTTGCTACTTGTACATTGAATGAAATTATCCCTCAAGGTGCATCTTTTGTGATAGTTTTACTTTCTTATTTTGATGCCTCTTTAGCTTAAAATAGGATAGACCAAAGTAGTATTGAATTATCATTTGAATACGTTTAGATGACAAATTGATAATGGATGTTGAGCATAATTGAAACGGTTCTATGAATCTAGCGCTTCCGAAGGATTTTAGAATTGTGAAACTTGGTTTTATGAATATGTGTTTAGCTATTCTTTAACCATTGGTGTTTAGCATGTTTAGTGCCTTCGCCTTAGTTTGCTCTTAATTGTCCCATTTATCTTGAGATAGAATCAAATTATAAGATAAATCCTCTTGTTGTCTACAATTGTTTGGAGTAACAATTTCTTCTCTTTTTTCATCTTGCTCGTTTTATTCCTTTTAATTGTTTGAGCATAATATTGAAACCGAAATCTTCAAATCAAATCACCTTTTTAGTATGTCTTTTCTTTGTCTTGGAATTAAATAACATTTACCTTCCCTGTGGATCGACACTCAAAGTACTACGTTCGACTCTGTATTCTTGCAGTATCGTTGTAACATTAGAGTTATTTTAGTAAACTTGTGTGATCTTGCATATAATATTTGAACTCGAAAATTACACATCAGAGACCCCTAATCCCTTTCCATTTCCTCCTCCTCAAACCCTAATCGCCGCCGCCTCGCCTCACTCTCAGGAATGGGAATTCGACCCCTCAGAGGCGTTGATTCTGACCCCAATCGCGATCAACTACTCTCCAATCTCAACATACTTGTGGGAGAACACCGCCTACATGTATGCAACCGTTGTTCCTGAGACGCCGATGGACGACTTACTCCCCGAAACTCCAGTGACTGTGTCGCCTGAGTTTGATTGCATGTGTACTGTTGTCCCTGAGACGCCGATGGACGAGGCCTTACTCCCTGAAACTTCGGTGAATGCATTGTCTGAGTTTGATTGCATGTCTACTTTTGTCCCTCAAAAGTCGGTGGTCAGGCGAGCGAGAAAATGCCCCATCGAGGAGGAAGAGTGGTTCAAGGAATTTTTGGTGATGCTCTTGCCAGGCATGGCAGATCTACTCTAAATCTGTGAGTCTTTCTGTCAATTTTGCCTTAGAACCACTCCCTAGATTCATAGGGTTTGGAGGTTCATAGGGTTGGGGATTTATGGGTTTCCGAGGGGGTTGGGGATATCTGGCTCTATGATGAAGGGTTTAGGATTGTTGGGTTTAGCCACCCCCAATGTTGGGTTAGGAGGCTGCTCTATGATGAATTCTTTGTGAGGAGTATTAGTGCTTGGTTTGTCCCTATCTTGTTAAATTTAGTTTAGCCACCCCCAATGTTGGGTTTGGAGGCTGAGTATAGACTGCCCTATGATGATATTTTTCTTAGGGTAATTAGGGTTCCTTGATTGGTTACTGCATTCTGCTATGTCTGTGGATTGATGGTTCTGATTGGTTCTGATGGTGTTGCTATTGTATTGGTGTTGATTAGTTTGTCTCTGTCTTGTTGTTAAATTGAGTTCAGCCACCCCTTTAGAGGTTTGGAGGCTGATATGTCCTGTCCTATGATGATATTTTTCTGAGGGCTTCGAAATAAACTTCAGTAAATATGTGCATTACATGTTCTTTGCACTATTTCTATATACAAAACACAAAATATCAGACCTTACTGACCAAAAACATGAAGGCCTTACTACCACTATTTATCTAGAATTCAAAAGCAGTAGCCAAAGCCCTAATGTCATATCCACAACCTGCATTGTTCTCTAGTTGCTGTAAGTACTCCAACACATCTCTCACAAGCTCCTCATCCACATCCAATGCATTGGGCAGTCCCACAGTTCTTTCCAACCTGTCCTTGTTAATGTGAGGGACCTTGTAATTGTTCCCACCCCTAAATGCCAAGATCTGTATGAGGCAAGCCTGCAATGAGAGGAATACACTGTTTAGGGTTTGTGGTGACAGCTCTGCATAAGAGCTACACACATTCTCCAACAATGTGTCAACACTATTGCATGGTTTCTCATGCTGCAGTGTTTGAATGGCCCTGAAAAACCCTAGGTCTAAAATGTTGGTGTCAGGTGAATTAGGTGGCTGACAAATCAGATGGATTTTAAATCCATCTGATTTGGCAACAGCCTCAAATTCAGCATCCACACCATTTATATGGGGTGTGGCATTGTCTTGCTGGATGTAGATCTCTTTGCTTGCCCACTAAGGGCACTTGGCCTTAATTGTTGGTGCAATCTGTAAAGCACAAAAAAAAACCTATATGATGATGTTTATAAACAGTATGATCTGATAGGTTGGGAAAAATAGCATACGCTGTGGATAATGCAGTCCCTCATCACATTCTTATTGACTGACTGGATTGGTTTAGTCTCAAGTGTGCATTTAGGCCTATTCTTGGTTTTTTTTTGCTGCAACCATTTCAGTAAAAGAGAAAATACCCAACTTTCCATCAAATTTGGTTTGGCCATCCAAGCCGAACACATGCCTACTTACAACACATATGAACGTCACTTTGTTGATGAACCTCTTTGACTTGCATGCCCTATATTCGACAAGAGGTAATACCTGTCTGATGACTTGGTCATATAGAACCATTTTTCATCAATATGCACAACATTGTGCATGTTTTCATACTGAACTCTACCTGCATTTATAGTTGGCTGAAGTTTACTAAGGCGCCATTTCAACCTAGCTAACTTATTCGCATCAGATGGGGCAGGTTTGATAGCATTTGTATGTGGCCTTAATTTGTCCTCTTTAATCCACTGACCAAGTGTGCTTTTGCTATTAGACAATTTGTGTGTAATTTTTCTAATTGAAGACCTTTCAAGTGTGGATAAAGTTCTGACCTTTTCTTCATCTTGAATTAACTTGTC
Organism: Salvia splendens; assembly: GCF_004379255.2. Lineage (NCBI taxonomy): Eukaryota > Viridiplantae > Streptophyta > Magnoliopsida > Lamiales > Lamiaceae > Salvia > Salvia splendens. Next base: position 32,152,054 of record NC_056044.1, on the reverse strand, counting down.
TGAATGATGATAGCCTTTAACCTTGCCTTCCATGATTGTAGGTTCCCCCATCTGCATCTGTTGTTTTGCTTTCTTCCACAGCCTATAAACTGTCTTCCTGCTTGTGCCGTACTCCTCTGCAGCCTCCATTACTGCCCCTCTTGTGATCACTCCATCGATGTTGTGCTTCAGTAGGAACTGCACCACCAAGTTCTTCCTGCTGCTGCTTAAGAATAGTGTTATTCTTGGCCCCTCATCCATCCCAATGATGAACTTTTTCTGATGGCGTATGAAAAATTTCTTCCCACTGTTGTTGGATTTTTTGTTTTTTTGGGAGGTTGGTGGAGGTGTGTTAAATGCAGCCTATTAATGTATTTATAGGAGGCTACCTGAATTATAAGTGTAAATTTGTGTTTAAATTTCCCTCTAAAATGTTTAAGAGTGAAACTTTAAATTTTTTGGTCACCTCTTGTACTATGTGAATAGATTTCGGTCAATTTTGGAATGGAAGGCAGATTTGGGATTCACTTTTTGGTTCTATTTTATTTATGCTTATTTCAGTTTTTTTGAAATTTAAATTAGAAATACTAAAATCCAATGCTTAAATCAGTAATTAAATTCAAAATATAAAAAAAAAATCTTTCTTCCACACTCAAATTATTAAAATTTGGTCATCTATGTCTTTTATGAATTCAACCAACATTTTAAGTGGGACCCAAATTCCACTATCACACTCCTTTAATTACACACTCAAACTCTTTCTAAAAATTCACGCCACTTGTGAATGGGACTGCTGTTGCTGGACAGAGGGAGTATTATAATTAAGGATGCCACCAACGAATTAATAGAGTAGCGATTGTGTACAATCTCAACCAGAAGTAGATAATCACGTGCATTCTAATTATATTTAATTAGGACTCAATTATTGAACATGTTCTATGCCACGTAATGCATGCCACATTTCAGTAGGACGGCAAATCGAATGAGTTAGGTCCTTATCAAGTCAACTTGATAATTACTCTTATTCTGATTAAGTCTTATTGTCGGTCCTACTTTAAATATCTTTTACATGATCAAATTGTTATTCATGTGATTCAGTGATTGTAAAATCCTTTAAATACTTTAAATATCTTTTACATGATCAAATTGTTATTCATGTGATTCAGTGATTGTAAAATCCTTTAAATACTTTAAATATCTTTTACATGATCAAATTGTTATTCATGTGATTCAGTGATTGTAAAATCCTTTAAATACTTAATCATATATTTTTATCAATCTATCTTATCAATTCAGATAGAAGGACAAAATTGCCCAAATATCACGAAGTTTGGTCAATTTATAGAGAACATAGCAACTTAAAAAAAACTGATTATATCATAACCTTTACATTTTTTTTCAGTTGTCTAATTAATTTGGATTAGAAGGATATTATTGTATACGACATGGAAGCCGAAACCCATAGTTTTTTTGTTGATTTATACTAGTATATCAATAAAATAAAAAGCCACGGATTTAAGTCTGAAAAATATAGAGTATAAGATTTGTCTAATGTGTTTTGACTTCCAAATCATACACAATATCTCTAAAATTCAAACCAATGGGATAATTAAAAAAATATATAAAAAACATTATATAATTGACTATATATAAAAGCTGTGGGATTAATAAGAAATTGACCAAACTTCGTCATTCTTCGGTCCCTTTCTAGAACCTATATATAATTTTCTCTCTTCATTTGTATTAAACACTTTTGTCATTAATCATTAAAAATTCTTGTACTACTCCCCATATTTTATTGAAAATGACTCACTTTCTTTTTTACCTCAACCAAGATAATTCATTAATAAAAACAGAAATACATTTACCTCTTATTTATTACTACATTTCTCTTACTTTATTCTTTCCACTTAACACATAAAATAAAATTATATAAAATCTCGTACACTGAAGAAAGGGGTATCTTCCTCGGGACGGAGGGAGTACAAGTTTCTCAAAAAACAAGTCCTAAATACAGGAGTTGTTGAAACAGGCGTTTTGGGCTGGCCCAATTTGTGTCTTATTTTGGCCCATCAGACTTCAATTTTTTGTTGAGTATTGAGTATACCAAAATAGTGCCGGAGCGAATCTGCTCATTCACTTAATACACCATTTCATACTACACTAATAAAATAATGACATATGGATATTTATTAAATTAATAAAATAAAAGACTAAAACATTAATTATCATCCTACATATCCTCATACACCAACTTACTCAAACCAATAACAGATAATAACACTTCCAATTCCATCTTGTTGATATTTATTTCTTCGTATTCTAATGTTTAACAATATTTTTGTTTATTTATTCAGTAAATTACAAATATACCTTTGTTAGTATGGTCAAATAATTTCCCCCTTTTTGTTTTAACTTTGAACCATCTCTAGAAAATTCTGATTTATTGATGGTCAAAAGTAAATTCAAACATATATATGTCCAATTAAAGCTTTTAAATGAGTTTCTCTTTCCAAATTCCAAGTATATTAATTTTCATTAAATCTTTTTTTTATCATTTATTCCATGAAGTCATGAAACCTTTAATTAGTTGGAGTTATATTGAAAAGTATATTTATGAATCTTTGATAATTTAATACCAAAGTTTTAAGCTTATAACTGTAATTATAGATCTCTCAGTTCGTATATATATTTGATTTTTGTTTTTCATTCTCTCTTATTCACCACTTATTGTATTATTTCATGATATATAGTATAAAAGTTAACCACCCGTTCATCATAATGTATGCTATTCATTTTGTATATGTTACAAGATATCAAGCCAAAAAAAGTATCGAACACTAAAATAGTAGTAGCACAATTACTTTTGAATAAAAATTATAAATAAAAAAGGTAACAAAATCTGCAGGTTATATCAAAACAATGATAAAGAAAATCTGCAGACGAACACATGAAACAGAAGCAAGGGTGCAACATGAATTATATCGTTATATGTCAACATCATCCACGAGAAGAGAGTAGTCTCACACCAGCTTCAAACCGAATGAAAATTTACAAAATACACGGCAAAGCATCCACCAACCTAACAAACTTAAAGGAAGAAAATACCTCAAAAAGGGAACACGCCAAACAAGAACCGGAATTGCACGTACTAACGATTGAAAAACCATAAACGTAAACAACAATTAAACTATAGAATTAATCTACGTCGATCCTATAATGTTTATCAAACCTTAAATTATCTAAATGTATCGTGTTATATAATGTGAAGAGTGGAAACTAATTATTATATATAAATCTAAAATATGAACTTCAAGAATTACAATTATCGATGGCCAGTTTAGTTACATTAGTACATCTCTAGTTTGATTGTTTTTATTTTTTGATTCCAACTTTTTTCAGAACTCCATAAGATGATAATGTACAAAACTTAGAGCTAAATAATTTTTCGTAGTTTTACAATACAACAAAAAATTGGTGCCAACCTATTGCATCAAATTCTCGGACCACTTATCGAAATAAAAAAAAATTAATTTTTTTCACTTTTCATTTAATTTCTTTAATACGAAAACGTTCAATTTTAGACCCAATGTTTTGGCTAGTTTTAGAATACACAACTTCGTAATATTGTTTCCCAAATGGAGTAATATATTTTGTTTTTAAACATACAATTGTTTTTCAGTACTGCAAAATCGAAACACAGCCAAAATCCACATGCATCATTTAGTTATGATAACGGAAAGAAATCCACATTAGTTTTGCTATATCTTCTTGCAAACCCCATTATAGCTTAACTTTTATTAAAAAAAACAAGCCGAAGTAGATTTGAAAACTAAATAAATTCTTTCGATACGAATATGTCAAAATTTAAATCAGCTTCTAGAACGAAAAATTATTGGAAACTTATTTTCAAAGAAGTCGTTCAAAAAAACAAATTATTGGAAACTTATTTGGAATATCGAGAAATTATTCAGTACCAATTCATTTATTTTCACCACTCACATATGTTTCCATAAATCATTCAACTTATTAGTACTATTTCTCTTCTAGATTTACTTTATTACCACATTAATTAAATTAAGTTCCACGTTTTACAATACCCAGCGCATATATGTACGTCCGATTCTGCAAATATATGCACCATTTTCATTATTATAGCAAGATTTCCAAAATACTAATGTTTATCTATATAGAACAAGAAAAGGAAAAAAATCCCATAACAATGAGAAAAATGGAACCAGCTTTACCATTATAAGAAATATCTACACTTGAATAATATGATTGCAACCAGTGCTGCCTTGTTCATTGTTTAACAAGGAATATTGATGAATAAATTCGATAGTTTACATATGTTTTTTTTTCATAAAGAAAAAAAAAACCATCCTATCCCTACTATGTAAAGAACAATAAAATTAATTACTACTACAGATTCGATCTTTCTAGAGAAAATACTGAAATTTAAGGTTAATTTAATATTTACAAGCCTTTAATTGAAAGGTGAATCAACCTCCTTTAATTAATGAGTTAAGTCCAAGGAGACCAATGGTAAACGTGGAGCCTCCAAATATTTACCGCCAGAGTATTCGTACATGAATTTAATATTATATATTATTTTTTATCATAATTCTATAGAGTAATTATGGAATTAATAGTGGTATGCCCCCACTCTAACTTTATAGTACATTATTATTAATAGTATGAATATTGAAATTGATACTAATTTATTCAAAAATGGTAACTGAATTATTGTGTGGAAATATTTCACAAACATATAGAAATATAAATAGATAGCACCAATTTCTGTCATTAAACCAACTAGAACAAAAATTCCAAACTGTTAACACTGATACTACTCACACTGAAGTATACAAAACCATATATTAAATAACCATGTTTAAGAACATGGAGGAGAAATGTCAATGATCTTTATTTGAAGAATAGGACATATATTATCATATAAAAATCGCAAATTAAAGGAACATAAGATAAACTAATTTGAGATAAAAACTTGCATAATTTCAAAAATACTTGATTTTCATTAAGGCTGGAGTAGTTGAAAATTGTCTGAATGCGTAGGAAACAAACCTTTTATCAACTCAAAAAACCTTTTATCAAACTCAAAATTTCTAATATATTCAAGAAAACAACTTTTCAGTAACAGGAAACAGATCACTATATGATAAAAACAACTTCAAAAAGTGAAATTCTTCACCACAAAAAAAAACTAAAAACCCTAAAAATAATTCATCACATACCTCATGAAAAACTCTGAGATGTAATAATATAGTCATTCATTGCCGCTGCAGCATCATCAAGATTCTCAAACCGTATATTCCACAGACTAAACAAGAGATTATAAAAAAACATTTCTTTGTAGGAAAGAAAAAAGTTGGGACCCTTTAAAGGCTCTCCAACACAAAATCTCATGTAGCCCTAGAAAAGGCATGTGAATCTTGATGATGCTCCATCAGCAAAAACCGACTGATCTCCCTCTCTCTCCCTCAGCAAAATTATTGAAAGGCTAGCCACAATGAACGTAAATTGGGGGATTCCAAAAATTAAAAAAAAAAAACTAATTTGACATCACTAGCTGAGAGAAGAATAAACAAAGTGAGATCCAGTTGGAAGAGGGGAGTTTTACATGATTATCAACAACAAGAAGGGGTGTGAAATTGGGGGTTTGGGGAGTGATGATTAAAGAGTGAAAAGAGGGGTTTATTTATAGACCTAATTTGTTTCAAAGAAGGCGAGATTTCAGGTGAGAAAAGATCTCTGCAAAATCAAGAGAGAGAGAGAGAGAGAGAGAGAGAGAGGAGTAGGGGGGGGGGGCTCTGTAACACTTAAGCATCGCAATCGGCAAAATTAGCAGGAAATTTAATACACACTGAGGGAGGGCTGTTGCCATACAGATATACGAGGAAGGGAACTGCTATTACTACTCTGTGTTATAGAATGTCTGTGTGTGTGTGTGTGTGTGTGTGAGAGAGAGAGAGAGAGAGAGACTATGGAATTAATTAGGGATTGGAGGGGATTTGTTGCGTACTGCACAAGACTTGGCCGGAATAGACATTTGACAGACAGACAGCTAGGGTTTTTCTTGCTTCCTTCCGTTCAACTTTTCCCATTTTTGGGCCCTTTTTAGCTTTGCTTTTCTCGTGCAAAACCCCCCGAATTATTGCTCTTAATTCAAATCTTTGAAATTGCAAATTCATTTCTTTTACTTACTATCCATTATCGATTAAGGGTTCAAACCCACTAGCTAAGAGCATCCGAACCGATTCGGTTCGGTTGTAAATTGTAATCGAACAGGGCGACTAAGCCGAGGAATTAAAATAATTGAATTAATGGTTAAGAAAATTGATGGCGGATCCGGGAAATAAAACTATTCGGTTTGAAGAAGGTTTTCCACGTCAGAATGCGGCGATAGTCTCTAAAAAAGGATGACAGACGAATAATGAAACGAAAGCCCAAATCCAAAGTGTTGGGCGGAGTTTCCGCGTTGTAAGGTTTGGGGCAACTCCAAATGCAGGATTAATTGAAGTTTTTCGACTCTCATGGGCTATTGGTGGGGTTGATGAACCCCGACTCCATTTGGATCCATGAGAAAAATAATTACGATTTTGGGCTTCTAAAGAAATGTTTAATTAATGGCATGTAAAGGAAGTTTGTGAAGTAGTAATCCTATGAAAAAAATTTATGAGATTCGTTGGAGCAAAATAACTTATATGCTTACTATTTTAATAGAAATGTTGTATAGTAGTATATAAATTTGGAAGCATAAAGTATAGGTTCATTATTTATAATAAAAGATTTATGTGTAATTAAATTAATTACATCCAGTTTTTGCTAACTAAAACACACAAATACGTTCATCCCTATATTCTGTCGAAATTGCTTGAAATAAAGCATATTACATCATTATCTTAATTCTAGCTTCATTTATCTTTAATTATTCACACCTACATTCTGCACTGCATACATAGTATTTCCATACATGGATTTTTCTTTAATTTTATGAAAATCAATATTTTTCCCCAAGGGGACTGTAATCATTTCCTGCATTTCTTCTCACTGCTAACCACATTTGGAAGGTCGAGAGAGAGAACACATTTATTACTTTGGTAGAGGACCAGAGGTTGTAGCAAAAAAAGTAGTATATGATAAATAATAAATCAATTACTCCTAATTAATTTAGTCTCTTTCATAATCAAGAAAAATCCCTTTGTGGGTAGCTGTACGTAGTTATCTCACAAAGTTAATGTCGCACCTTTTAATATTGGAGTTATGGCTTCTCCACATACATGATTTTTGAGGGTTTTCAGTAGTCACTTGATTCTTTTTCTTGTGCGACATACTCGACTTATAATATATTTGTGAGACATATAATATTATAATTATAATAATAATTCCTATATTATGATTTTGAGATGGTGCACAATACCAAGAAGTAAATGTGACAAAGCAATTGGCCCGGTTTAGGTGACACATTGAGTGCGCCTATATATTGTTTTTATTTATATGTACTATATTTTTTTTATCTTACTCATTTAAGATATTTCATGCACTAAAAGATTCATTATTGGGGGCCTTGGTTTTATGGATATCCTTATTATTATTATTTTTTAACAAAAACGCCATTTGCGGATGGGGGATTTAGGCAGACCCCCAACCTGTAAATAAGATCAAAATGTAATGTTCCAACAACATGATCTTAACCCAAAAATGACTAAGATCTAAACAAGAACATGAAGGTGCAAAGTAGAGGTCCCACAAGCCGGGATCCTTCATTCTATCAAGTGGAAAAAAGATGACTAAATACACTAAAGGGAGAAACGGAAAAAGCCCAAAACCAACCATCAGAAGAGCTAGATCAACCCACATCTCTATGTCGGAAACGGAAGTTAGGATGTCCCAACTGGTCCATCCTAACTAGCTCCTTCAGATACCGTGGCGCAGAGATTGGATCAAAATATGTAAGGGCAGGGGTTTGGACACCCCTACCTGCCAGAAAATCAGCAGCCATGTTTCCTTCTCTGTAGATGTGTGAGAATCGAACATGCCGCTGAGCTGTCATGCTCCGGATCAAAGCCATGTGGTGTCTAAAATCCGCAGAGCCAAAGTGTCTAGATGACAACAAACTAACCAGAGCATCTGAGTCTAGCTCTATCCAAATGTGAGTAGAAAGCTCCATAGCCATCTCCAAACCCCGAATCAGAGCCAAAAGCTCCGCTTCAAAGCTCGATGATGCAGCTATCGGAGCACAAAAACCCCGCAGAAGGCCTCCATCAGAACCACGAACCAATCCTCCCTCCCCCGCCGCCAGTGTCGATGTAGAGAAGGCACCGGCTGTGTTTAGCTTCACCCAAGGTGCATCAGGGGGATGCCATAAGACCATGAGCGATCGCAGAACACGCTGTCTGGGGGAGAAAGACATGAAATCAACCGACAGCGAGCATCCCCTCCAATGAATCGAGGTGATCTTGCCGGCCAGAACTAGCACATGCAGATGGTGAGTAACCTGCCAAATAACATGTGAATGGCGAAAAGGGCGACCGCCATGCTTGCAGTCGTTCCTCTCCGTCCAAAGAAACCAAGCAATCAAACAAGGAACAAGAAAGCTAATATACATGGCGGGAGCCCTCTGGAAAGAAGACCTCAGCCAGTGACCTAGTCTAAGTGCAATATCGGTGCTCGTGTGAATTGTTGTGTGCGAGGAAGGAAACCAGGCATCAAAATACTCCCATGCAGAAACCGCCGATTGACTCGAAAAAAAGACATGGCTGAGAGACTTGACCGAATAAGACCTACAACACTGACACCTAGACGCTAACTCAATTCCCCTCCTCTGCAACTTCTCATCCACCGGCAGCCTACCAAACAGTAACCTCCAAATGAACACCGACATGGTAGAAGTCAACCCCTGGTTCTAAATAAGACCAAAAATCTCCCTCTTCGGCAGTCTAGTCCTGATGCTTTCCCAGGCTGAGGTCACAGAGAACTCGCCATGGCTAGTCAGACTCCACCGCCTCACATCCTTCGCCCCCAACTCGATCGGCGTGGCTCTGATCTGTTCTATCACATCGAGAGGTACGCCAAACCTGAAAGATAAACTATGCAGTATATCCTCATCCCATGCATGCTCATGCCAATATGATGCAACGGCCTGAGATTGGGGAGGATCATTTCCCGGGACGCACAGACTCCGGATGGAGCTGGCCCCAAGCCAGACATCATCCCAGAAAGCTGATCTTCCCCTCACCCAAGGACCAACGAATAAACTCATGCATGTATGACCAAATACGACGCAAACGACGCCAAGGGTTTTATGGATATCCTTATAGAATGCATCATGTGTCGATAAATTTGATTTTGAACTCATTTGCTCAAATGGTCAAATTACCAATTACTACAAAATTTTAAGATCCGTCACATGAAGCTATTATGGAAAATTAACAAGAAATACTACTACTATATAGGAAGATTTGAAATGAAAATTATTTGTTTAAATTTAGAATCTGAAAATCATTTTCAGTTCTTTAATCATGAAGTTCTGCGGCAAATTCGTTTTGATGGACGAATTGTGTGACCTAGATTCGAAATTTTAAATTCTTATTTAATTTGTGACTAGATTCGAATTTTATGAGAAATGACATACTCATTTGTATATTTGAGGTTTTAAAATTGTTTACTCTGTGGTATGTTATGTAGTATAATCAATTCGTTATTGTTGATGTTGTTATTTTGAATTACAACTCGTGCATTTAATGTGACTCGGACACTTGTGATTTTGCAAAACAAAATGGTAAAGTTATTAATTTAAAAATATTTTTATTAATATACTGTACGTTTTATTTCAAAAGACAGTGCAACGGTAATGATACATTTATGAACATTTGCTATAGCCGGGGAATTTCAAAATGAATTCCAACACGATTGCATATTTACATGCACCTATAGAAAATTTCATAGAAATAGTTGGAAATGATCTACTGATATGTGTCCATCAGCCATCAGGTAAAATTAGCTAGTTTCATTAATTAGCTAGGATTATATCTAATGTGATACAAACTTATAAAACCAAATTTCGTATGCTATTAACCTTTTCACAATATATGATAATGATACGTATGTAAATATATATTGAAAGATAATAAACTTTGTGAAATTACACTGGTTTTCCTATGAAACTGAATCTATTAACGAAACTCACCCTCCTTTGTTTCACAACAATCTTTATGTAAGTCAGTTTTCAGATTGGAATCCTATCATTTGAACATATGAGCTTCATCTCTTTCTCACTTATGTGTCCTAATTGGTAATGGTCACAACTATTGAAAATTATTCTCTTTCTTAACTCGAGCTACTATGAGAGCATATCTAGTAGTCTTTCAACTATTGTAGCCAAACCTTATTGAATATCCTTATTACTCCATTAACTTGCCCATTTAATTTGAAAGTAATTTATTTACAATCCCATAATGTTCCCATAATCTTCGGGGTGCGTCATCTTACTAGCCCAAAATCGCTAGAGGTGGAACATATCATTATATCGGTATCATTGAATGAATGGAACGACACTCCAGAATCCATCATTCAAACTACGATGAGTTGTTCACTCTCAAGACCAATCCATCATTCTGACTCATTTTGTTTTTCTTCCATATGTCAAACTCATATTTATAATGTTCTAGAATTGTGATGAATTCTAGAATTTAATCGAACTTCGCTTCGATCTACATATTCTAGAAACCCGATTCATCAACTTGTCGACTGAAATATTCCCATCGCTCATCGTCGTGATTCCTCTCTCTAAACCCGAAACTCTGACACCAATTATTGGAAAAAACACACACATAATCGCGAAAAAAAATAACAAATACACTAGTTATAATCTTTATCAAACTTACGAGACAATATCACATGTTGATAGAAAAAGATATGTTCTATTGCACTTGGACATTTTGTAATTGTTGGAATTCTACCATTTCTATCCCTGGCCCATAGTAAATTGATTGTGTAGTTTTACTAAATATTTAGGTTTGCAATATTTGAAGCTTTCTCTCTGTGTATATACATATATAGTTAAAGATTATGAATTAAGGTTGTTAGGAAAATGAAATGATAAACACAAAGAGAGAGAGAGGGACCCTTGGTCCGATGAACACGGGCTAGTGGTCGGGGCAGAGTTACATCACACCGTACCTTAATTCTCCTTTTAATTTCTTCATTCATTTCTCTCTTTTTCTTTTATTATTTTATGCTTCATTTAATTCTTCTTGTATATACATCTCATTTCCCTTCTTCACTTTACCTTCATTTAATTCTGAAGATACATGCAAATGTTGTTTGGTATGAGCACTTTCATGCTCATCATTCCTTTGGCTTTGAGCATTTTTATATTGAACTTACATTAATAGTAGGTCACAACTAATTCTTCCCTCTTATTTTTATAGGCAAATGAATATAATTTTAGAAAGCCACGTTACAGTGAATTCGAATTCGAGACCTACCATTACCACTCTACTACTAGGTAAACTTACCCACACCATTCTTCCCTCTTTCTAACTATTTTTGCCCTAAGGTTAGTTCAAGAACTTGCAAGAAAAATAGGATTTTTTGAACCCAAGGGGTGTGGCCGAGTGTCATGGGACTCGTCCATCCTTTACCAAACGATCAGGGGATCGATCTCAGCATAGTGAATAGTCACTGAATCCGCCGATAAATACCCTTGGTTTAATATCAAAACAAATGACTTTTTGAGGCTCATTAAATATATATGTATTAAGTTTGAGTATAAAATTGTGTTTCGATTTAAAGAAAAATCTTATTCAGAAATTGTGAAATGCCTAATTGAGTCTCTTATGTTTAAAATTTCTGTATCCGCCACTAATTAAATCGATTTATAATGGGTTCAACATGTACTACATATTGATTGATATGCATTGCGGAATCAACCAATGATTCATGATAAGATACTTTTTACAACCCTAATTTTATAGGGCCACACTCTTGTGCGGATGTCTACAAAGTTCCATCATCTCTTCTTTATTTTAATTAAACTAAAAAAAATTGTTAATTTTTAACAGGAAATTAATAGAAAGTCATAAAAACAACTATTGGTTAATAAGTAAGAACATATCGACGTCCCCATCAAAGTATTTGTCAACATTATATACATAGGTTCACATCAAATATCAAATAACATCAATGATCTATGATAACATAAGAGCAAGCAAAAATATTTGAGAACTAGCTAGTGATTTGGACGATCAATCATGTAATATAGGGTGCCCACAAAATTGAAGGGTCGAAATCTTTTAAAAGCTGTACTTTACATATCCATGTAACACATGGAAAATAATTAATAAAAGTAACAAAGGCTTCTCAAGGCCTTGTTTGGTGATGTTGGGATATTGCCTAAGCAAACTATTGAAATGATTTGTCAATAAATAGATTATGATATTTGCGTGAAACATTTTTTTAGAAAGGGAAATCTACCACCCTAAGATTGCTCAAATTAATATAAGGATACATGCATCCTTTAGATCCTATAGATCTAGGAATATATCCCAATTTCGGAAATCAATAAGAATTATTATTCAATAGGATGATAACGAATGATTAATATCAGTGGATTCTAATTAAATGAATTTAGAGAGAATATTTAGGTATAAACATAGATATACAATTGCTTGTCATCAACATGTTAAATCCAAATTTATAGTGTGCATTTGTGTGATCAATATGTTAGCTTCGTGTATGTTGTTAAGTTATTGGATTAACATATTGGTTGGTTGTGTGTGTGATTTTTTTGTTTATTCGTATTTATCAGCATTCGATTTTTGCATAATTCCATTTCTTCGTCCTTATTTATTGGATATTCAAAGTCCTATAATTGAATTGGACTGCCAATTTTCTTCTAATTTGCCAAATAATAACTTATGAACATCTAAATAGATGAAGGCAAACATTTGATCAACTAAAATATGTTTTACCTATTTGTTGTGTAAGAAATCATTGTTCCTATAAAGCCAATAGGAAGGGGGGAAAGAGAGAAGAGAGTGAGAGAAAATAAAATAGTGAAAAAGAAGAGAGATATCTAAATATTACACCATTCGTCCCTGAAAATTTGTCATTTATTTCTATTTTCGTTCGTCCCTCAAAATTTGTCACTTTTCACTTTTACTATTTTTGGTAGTGGACCTCATATTCCACTAACTCATTCCCACTCACATTTTATTATAAAACTAATATATAAAAGTAAGACTCACATACTACTAACTTTTTCAACCCACTTTCTATTACATTTCTTAAAACTCGTGCCGGGTCAAATGGTGACAGACTATGGGGGACGGAGAGAGTAAAAGATTGATGGGCTGGATCCGAAACGAGCGGTTCAGGCCATGTCTTGCCCAATTAGATCTTTGGTATGAGCGGGTCGTGTTCGGAATTGGAACTTGAACCATAGCGTTATAAACCACTAGCATTTAATAAACACTTCCAAATTGGTCAAAATTTACTTGATATGTTTGAGGTCATTTATTAAATCTACTTAATAGAACAAATGTCTTGGGCTTGCTCTAAACTTAGGACAAAACTACATAATTGAGTGGAAGAATTGAATTATATCACAAAAATATTTGTTTCATTATTGAGGATCTTTTTAGTTAATAGCTTTGTCACATGTTCTATTCCAATAGCTTAGTGTAGATTGTTAAATCATCATATTAGCTAACTTGCAGACATCGCACGCCCTTTTATCTCACTAAAAACACTACATGAATTAATTATAATTTATTTTAATAATTTGTTGTTAAACTTCTTGGCTTTCCAGTTTTTTTTTATTATTATTTTTTTGGTTGTGTTATCACATCTCTCTTGTTGGATGAATATGCCGAATAATATCAGAATATATAATGTCAATTTACTACACCTATAATTTTTTTGTTTGTCTCTTATTTTTCTTCCGATGTGATTTTGAATAATTTTATTTTTATTTATAACTTGATTTCATTGCTTTATTGTTATTATTACTAGTTCTCAACTAATCGTAATTTTTTGTCTAAGCTTTTAATTTCTTCTATACATGGTATGCTGAGAAAAAACTTTCTTTATGTAATTTTTAAAATTAATGAATTTTAATTTTTATTATATATTTACTTTAATTTTAATTTATTATTCAATTGTATAATTTATATACTTGTTTTATCAAACGCATATTAGGATACATAAATATACTTAGTACAAAATTGCAAGATGTATGAAATAAGAAACGGACTAATGAAATGTATTAAATGTAAAAATCTTTTTTAATCTTTGAATTATGGTGTTAATTGACGAGGAAAAAAAGAGGTTAAAGATACATAAATATTGCAAGTAATTTATTATTTTGGTGCAAGTGGTTGCTGATGCTCCGATATCATTTGTCAAAATCTCAAATTGATAATGGTAGATTTGGAATCAGTACTTTTTAGTAGGATTAGCACTAATTTATGAAAATTAGACGGAGTAATTATGTGTAGGGTCTTAGAAGAGTGAGAGAGGTATATTAACCCCTCATTGAACAAAATTACAAAGTAGAACATTTTATCCTAATAAATAATCACATTATTCATCCAATTAATCAAAGTATCAAATCATTATTCATTCTTGAATCTTTGAGTATCTTTCTTTATTCTGTTTGTTTGCATGCGTCAATTAATTATCATTTATCCCTTTGAAATGCTTTTTATTGCACATTTCTAATACAAGATGGTTTGCCTTTTATAATTTACATCGGTGATCAAATCAATCTTACATCAGTGATTTTATTGACTTAAATTTTACTGTTTATCGCCAACATCAACTTCGAATAAAGCGCAACTTAGCTAGTAAGATATTTCCTTTCAAGCCCAAAGCTTGTAGTTTGAGTCACTACAATCACGAAACTAAATAGAGGACCATTGCCTGCTCTCTAAAATATAATAATAAAATTAAAGTATTAGCATTTCTGAAATCATATCCATGATCATATTTTTATGCTCCCTCTAAAATATAAAATTAAAGTATTAGCATTTCTGAAATCATATCCATGATCATATTTTTATGCTCCCTCCATTCCAAGTTAAAGACTCAAAAGAGCCATTTGATGATATTTTTATGCTCCCTACATTCCAAGTTAAAGACTCAAAAGAGCCATTTTTTTCAGCACAATACTTAAGAAAATACTTTCTTCGTCTCAGCCTAAGTGAGACATATTTCTTTTCAAAATATAGAATACATAATGAGAGATTAATTGTCTAATTTTGGCAAAAAAAATGATTTAGCTTGCAGGCTATCTTAGAAATGAATACAAATCGATTAATTTGCTGGGACATACTAGTAAATGAGTATACAGTGTTTTAGTCTAATAGCTTAAAATTTGTTGTTTATACATCAAATTCACAAATCACATCGCACATAGCGGCAAAATAGGGTGGGTTGGTTTTATGGCCGTGTGTTTTATTGGTGTCTATCGCGTAGCTCTGAGTGGTGTTGTTTAACTCTTCTTTTGTTTGTGAGTTTTGTACGTTTGGCATGTTTGCTCGCCGTTTTTGGCTTGAGCCTTTTTGATATATAAAAAAAGCGGCAAAATAAACTTCACAGGCATTAAAACATTAGCAATTTAGTAGGAGTATGTATGAATTATGTTACAGGAGGGTCGGTTTTTAATTTATTAAAGCCCATTACACTGATTTATTTTCTTTGGGCGATCAGGATTAACTTTTTAGCCCAATAATATCAAATCCTAATATATGAGCCCAAAACAATTTAAAAAATTATTTCCTTGCATATCATGATAATATTTTAATTAATCTAGGAATGGAAAAGGGATGTAAGAATTGGACCCTTGGCCCACTCATTACACATAGTTGTCTCATTATTTAGATGTCTCTATTATGTTATGTACAAACTCATCCACATCGGAAGTCTGAGGGAAGTTAGAAGGTGTATATAATTCATGTCCAACCTCAAATAATTTGAGCCCTTTTTTGGGAGTGACCCAAAAATAAATCCGTGCGGGCTTGACCCAAAGCGAATAATATCAAACATCTGTTGCAGTCGACAATCCGAACAAGTGGAGGAACTATTTTTTATGATGTTTTTTTAAATGGGATGGTTGTTGTGGTTAAGCAGATGAGGTCGGCCGTGGTAAAGATGTGAAATTTGTATTTTTCAATTTATTCTTTTTGAGTTCATAAAATTCTTAAACCACTTATAAATAGTGGGTTTCGTAATTTTGGCAATCAATTTTGTTTATTAATATATTACTACGATTTTAAGAAACTAAAGTTTCTATAATAGCTCTATAGATTCAATCATTCTTGTGACATTTTTATATCAATGGTGAAAGATGAAGTTTAAGTCATAGACCTTTCTATTACATACAAGAGATACAAAGCACATTTACATTAGTTGTGAGCTGTGAAATTTAAGTCATGGAGTTTTCTATTACTCCACATGCAAGAGAGCATATCGTTTTATGTTATTCAAATTCCGAAAAGTATGAAATGGAATAATTTGATCAATCTTAGTGATTATATGGATAAATAATCCTAATTAGTATAATATAATATAATATATACGTAATATGGCACACCAATATACAAAATGTCTTTTTATATGTGTAATTTATAGAACTATTACTCCATATTAATTTCCACCACATATTTATAAATATAATATAGGTAGTGTCAATCTCCACATGCGGCCATGTGCACCAATGACAAAACCTTAGTTGGCTAAAAAAATATTGATGCAAACAATTCCATAAATTTGTCTCTCTTCACTTCGAAATAACGACAATAAGTAGAGTGAGCTAGTTATATATAGATTGATTAATATGTATCACATATACCATTGAGATGGTCCTTCAATTTCTATTCTATGACTTTCCATAACAAAATGAATGGTCACATATTTTTCAAAATATTAACTCTTACTATTGTCATTATCATTACTACAAGGAGAGTTGAGTTGTTTGATAGAATAGATAACTCTAGACAAAAGAGTTATTAGAAAAATTGGTATTATAGTTGTTTTCAGATAAAATGATTTTAAGTGATAGAAGTTTGAAGAGTGTGATTCTCCTTCCTATTATTTTTTTTATATTACAGAGACGATGAGAAAGTGTATGTGATAAAAACAAAAGCTCTGAAATGTTAAAACAAAGCTTCTAACAGAAAGACTAAATACTGAAGAATAACAACTTCAAAAATAACATATCTATTTTCTGAATATTTTTTAGAGCGCAATATGATACTGCCATACTGACACTGGTATGTTATAAATTCAAAGATAACAAATGTTCGAAGCATAGTTAGGTGTATGAATATTTTGGTATTAACTGTATAAGTATATATTCACTTACATTTGTATAACAAAATTATTTTCTCTTGTTTGGGGATTAGAGAGGTACTACTACAGTATATGATAACAAGTCAAATATATCATCCTACAGCAGATTACATGTGAGATTGTGAATGAATATTATAAAAGTAATTTTTTTGCTATTTTTCAAAAAAGACTTAGTGTTTTTAATAATATTAGTACTCAATATCAAAATAACATTGTTTTGATTTTAAGTGGAGAATGTTTTTTTCACGAAATTTAAAATCGGCAAACACAAAATTCTGCTAGCAAATTATCAATCTAAAAATAAGAGGAGAAAATTCTTTTTTTATTCTAGGGAACATTAAACATTCCATAAAAGGGGTATCTTGTTGTGTAATTCCCACAAAGGGAGTGATGCATGACCAACATACGTTTTTACACTAAGACGCATCTTGGTCATGCGTCGTTGGAAAAAACACGTTTTTTTTAAAAGACGCATGAGCCACATGCGTTTTTCAAAGGCGTCTCTCAACGACATAAGACACTCCCATTTCAGAACAGAACAGATCACTCATGTGGAAGACCGTTCTGTTCTAGAATGGGAGAGTTTTAAAAACGCATGTGCCTCATGCGTCTTTTAAAAAAACGTGTTTTTTCCAGCGACGCATGACCAAGATGCGTCTTAGTGTAAAAACGCATGTTAGTCATGCGTCACTCCCTTTGTGGGAATTACACTACAAAATGCCCCTTTTATGGAATGTTTAATGTTCCTTAGAAAAAATAAGAATTTTCTCAAATAAGACTCAGACTACTTGTACATCCACTAAGGTGAAGAGAAATAGATTGTATATTTAATTTGTTTTTGTAGTATAAAATAATATAATGATAAAAATAACATTTTTTAGAGAGTATATATACAACATTTAAAAAACATGAAACAATCCCAAGTTTGACTGTAGCAGTACCTTCTTCAACGGTCTAAACTAATGTTCTCACATGGAATCATGTGATGAACCTTCTTTACAGATTTTTGTTTTTTTTTTCATAAAAAAAGACAAAAATAAATCCAATAAGATATGGTTATTACTGACAGTTATTTTTATATGTATGATTTTAAGCATTTTAGCAAATAGCCAAATATTATTACTAACTAATAATCATGAAAAATGACTTAATCGAAACATAACAAAAAATGAATAAAGAACCTGACTTAAAATCAGAGTGACAATTAACTAAGTCCAAATTAATTGGGTAATCGATGCCATGGTACATTAATTAATTAAACTTGCATAATTAAATAAATTCCCTTCAATATTTTTATTACATGGTTGTCCATCCTAAATTCCAAGATTCTAATTCCTATAAATACTAGAGAATCGTGACTCATGTATAGGTATACAATAATACAAGATTAAAGAGGGGACATGTGAACTTCTTGTTATAGTCATCACTGCTAAAATATACACTAGTTTAAGGTAATTATTTTTTCTCAAATATATAATGTGGCGAAAGTTGACATTTTGATCACAGTTTATCAAAATGCCCTATTAAATTAACATCGAGAAATGACGTTAACAACCTCATTATGATTGCTCACACAAATTGCTTCATCATGTGATCTGGAATGATCATCGGACTTCCATATAAATAAGAGAAATCAATCACTGGCTTCGACTAACTTCGATATCATGTAAAATGTCTCATATTCAACCTTTTCTTAGATACAAAGTCATCAAGGGTGCTCAAATCAATCATGTGAATGAAGACAAATGAAACAACACAGATAATAACAAGTCACAACTGAAAGCATCATATTTAATCTTGTGAGGGGAAGAGTTATCTAAACTTATATAATAAACTAGACATGATCATTAGTAAATTGATGTATATAATTGTGTTAAATTTTTACAAAACTGAAAATTGTACAATATTTCATTTATAAGTTGGTGAGAACATGTTTTGAATAGCATTTACTTGGCGTAGAGACCACAAGTCATGTTCACATCTATTTCATTTAATTTCCATGTTACCTTAGTCAAACTTTTAGTCCAAACTCAAATGTGAAAAATGTTTATACAAATTTACATTGATAGGAAATGGGACTGAAAATCTAAGAAAACATCAATATCATACTGTCACAAATGGGCAGGGCATGTGAAATGAATTTCCAAGGTTAGCCTATTTTTTATTCTGCTTGATAAAAATATTTATGGGTAACTTTCATTTGTCCAATTTTGAGTACATTGAATTCGATATTTCTCATACGTTTGCGAGAGGCCAAAATCAAGAGAATGTGGAAGTTCTGTAGCCAAGCTAAAATAATATATTATGTAAAAATATTATACCCAAAATATAATTAATTAGTAATAGTGTACACATATATAAATGGACAGTTTCTCTAATCATGTCATTAAAATGAAGTATCAAAACTTTTTTGGGCGTTTGACCCATAGATAAAGGGAAGAAACCTAGAGACTTATGGTCTGATTGACCGGGGACATAACACATCCTAATCGGTGGCCACCGGCACGACGCAACAAAATATCTGCAATCCGAACAATCCAATTGAGTAAATGCAACATCATGTGCGCGACGTCCTGTCACGCGGTGTAAATGTTGTGCGTGCGTGGGCTCAGCGCGCATTAAAGTTATTGTCTTGTTTAATTTTCTTTTGATTTCTTAGCTAATCTTGAGAATGTACATATATGATCCAACTTGTATGAATTTTTTTATTGGATTAATTCTTTTTTTATGTGTAATAAGTACCAATCACCTTGCATTTCATTCACAAATATTTTATATCTTGGGCCTCACCCACACATATATAGTACTAGATATACACTAGAAAATTATAGAACAACACTTGTTATACTTATTTGATAAGTCTAAAATGTTATGTACCATGAATCTAGATTGCACCCATTAATGTATATATTGGGATTCTCAATACATCAATCACATAACCATAATAAATAATAATGATAATAATATAAGTACATGTTTGAAAGCTCCAATTGGGAGTTAAAATTTTACATTTTTAACTTTATATAATATGAAAAAAAAACTAAGAGACGAATTGTCCATCAATGAAATCGAAATCACAGGTGTCCACTCGCAGAAGGTTTCAAAAATTTGTCCAAAGCATTTGATTGATAGGTCTCTCTCTCATGTGGGTTATCACTATACTATGTTCAATTGGATTCCACCTCTTATTTTCCATCATTGATTTCTCATAATCTATATATGGACCTAGTTGATTTGATATATCGTACTAGTAATTTTTTTTTAAAAAATCAAAGATATTTTTATGAAATCTAAAAAATTTGCAAGAACAACCCTAACTTTACCTACCCAAAAACGATGATTCATTCGGATCGATAAAAGAGTCCAACAACAAATAGAGATTTCATATTTGGAAGAGGTTGTTTCTCTTGTGTACACGCCAAGTCTCTTTGCTCCTTGGCCAGCAAAGACAAAATTTAGGACTAATCGAGCTTCCCGATTTATCATTTTACCCCGAGAGGTGGAAATAGTGATCATACACATTACACCTAAAATTCAAGGAATTCCTATATTCTAAACCATTAGAAATTTTTTGAAATTGTTTGTAGCATGGTATATATTTCGAATAACTATTCGACTTAACAAATGATTCTGCCAACTTATGTGGAATTTATTCTATTTTATAGGCATTTTTAGAGAATCAGAGATAGATGGATAAGTGGGTTTATGTTATACTCCTTCTATTCCAAGGATGATGACCCTGATACGATCATGGAAGCCGTGCATCGAGGATTTTACATACAGCTGGATTCAACCAGTGATCAGCCTATCAAGATGACGTCCAAATGCTCTAAAAATGCCACCAAAGTCTTAGTCTTCGAAAGAGCTTCACGTGAGTACCTTGCGCGCCTCAATCGAAGTCCGGTTGAGAGAGTTATGGGCGATTTACTAAAGCCGCGCAGAAAAAGCGAGGAGCTCCAGAAGGAACACCCGGTCGGGTATTTTTCACCATGAAAATCACCCGACCGGGAGAAAGTGTTGCGAAGCAGTTCCTGATTCCAGAAGAAACACCCAGCCGGGTGTTTTGGACCGCACTATTCACCTGACCGGGTGAAACGACACAGCACTTAATTTTGTGGAATCCTTTTAGAATTTTGGGCCTTTACTATAAATAGTAATTTCCCTCCTTTTGCAAGTAGACTTGAATGAAATAAGAAGCTTGAGGGATTTGTTTCCCCTTTGAGGGTTTTCTTCCAAATTCCTAGTTCTAGGTTGTTTGAATCCATCAATTCTTAGTGAAGTATGGGTCAAATAAAGGTATGCTTTGAGGTGTGCGGTCTCCTTGAAGATCTAGCCATGAATGTATGTTAGTAAGGAGTAAGTGTCTTAGCTTTCTTCTTCAATGACATTTTCATTCCTTTCCCACATTATCCATTGTTGATCTTATTTGTTTTAGCTTAGAATCAATAGTTCTTGTTGGATCTTTGTTTTGCCTTTGTTTGTTTGAAAAATTGAAAACCTACTTCACAAAAAAAATATTAGATCAAACTTCTACAATTGGGTTTTTCTTGGGAAAATGGATCATAATCAATATGGATCCTTATCAGACCCTTTCATTGAGCGGCACAAGATTTTATGCAGTTTTATTTTGTGTGTTATGTGGAGAGTAAAGTAGGAGAGATGGAATAGAGTTGAGATATATAAAAGTGTTTCTAATTTTAAAAATGAGTCATCTTGGTTTGGAAAAATCAAAAAGAAAAGTGGATCATCTTCAGTAGTACTAGTACGGTGAGAGTAATTATAATATTTCACCAAAAAATCGACATATTTATTAGGTGTATAATCATACTATCAAATATTGCATGTGTATTTGAAATTTTGAATATATAGCTCGAAACGTCAATATAAATGCGACTTTTCCCAACTCTTGGCACGTTATGCAAAAGTTGTTTACTGCATATGCGTTTTAAAGTTACTGATATTTTACTTATAAATTGTTGTCAATCGCTTTTTTAAATTAATTTCGAGTTCGCATACGTTAAGTGAATTATTTACCGATTGGAAATAAAGAATTTAGCACAAATAGTGAAAGGTAATCTAAACTTGATTTGTTATTTATTTTATTTGATATAAAAAAAGGGGAAAAAGCTTTTTGTAATTTTAAAATTAATAGAGTTAATAATAATTTTTAAGGTAATAACATTAAACTGAATGTAGAATATGCTAGTATGGATTAAACGAGAGCAAGACTTATAAATGATGCCCACATATGACATGTATGCATAATAGTTTTTTCGATATCTAAATGTTCAGTTGTTTAAAAGTAACTTGTCTAGTATTGCCCAATATTAGTCGAGAATTTTATTTTCGCAAGTTAAAGCAGCCTAAGATTTATAATTCTGGACTAATTATACGGAACATTATTTCAAGATTAAGTATCGAATCTTATCTATATAATCAATTAATATTCGAAAAAATTCTATATTATCTAATCTATCAAACTGAACATCATTGATATAACAAAAGACAGATAGGAATAAATTATTTTCTTTCATTGATATAACAAAAGATAGATAGGAATAAATTATTTTCTTGTTGAACACTATGAATTTTGATTTTTACAATTACTTAAATGAGTTTTAAATTTAAAGGTCGCGCTACGAAGGACTTGAACTTGAGGCCAAAAGCATCAGACGTTAACCTCTCTACCGTTTGACAAAGCACGCTATATAAAATCTATTTCCGAAAAGAAAATTAGTTTGCTTTAAAAAGAAGAGAGGACCCTTATTAATTTTGTAAATATAATCACAGTATGATGAACCACTCTGAAAAGCTATGGTTTGGTTATGGTTAATCTTAGAGTTGTTTTGAGTAAAAATCAGTATTTATTGTGACAGGCTGACACTCTTCACAGCTTACTGAGTTTGATCTAATTTATACTAAATCGCATTTAATTTTCCTTATCTTTTAGCTAAATAAAAGAGGAAAATTGCATTTAATTTACGATGTCGCTGATTTGTGTAGACCCAGACCTCTATTATTCCACCTATTTTCCTACTCACAAACCACCTCTCATAGCTTCATGCCCACTCTGCACCAGTGATCATCAGCAATCCATAAAAATAAACAAAGTGGAGTATTTAAAACTGTCATTTTCTTAAACAACTTTATATAAAAATCAACTTTGGCTTTTGCAATTTTGTCAGTTTCACTCATAAATCTAGTTTAGTTTCTGCAGATCAATGTAATATAGTACTACTATTCCTTGTGATCTCATTCAAGATTACCATATTTTTTTATAAAAAAAATTCTTAAAGAGTGAGGAAATAGAGTTTATTCCAAAAATAAAAAATGATCATCTTGGTCAAAACAAATAAAAAATTTAATCATCTTGAATGATACTACAAAGGTATATCTAGTCAATTTGTATACTAAGGGCTCGTTTGGTAGCTATATCATGTTTCGACTAGACATGGTATCATTATGATAGTAATCATAGTTTCGATTAGTTAATTTACATATATTGGGTGTTTGGTAGATTAAGATAATTCTGAGTTATCTTATTGTAGTATTTGGTACAATAAGTCACAAGCAATGATTAAAATTATAATTGCCAAAATTATCCTCATTAATTTAAGTTAATTACTAAACTATCCTCATTTTGCCCTAATAATTCTTATAAATCGTATGTTTTTGTTTAAAATTAGCATCTTTTCAAGCTAAACTCCTTTAAAAAATTAGCATATTTTCAAGCTAAACTCCTTATAAAAATGTATATTTATTTTGGTATTCTATTTTTGTGAGCATTGATAATTTTGGACAAATTTTATGCATAATCACTAATTATTTTGGACAAATTCTATATGAAAATATTTTATCAAGTGCCAAATTTTATATGTTCAAAATTTTTGAAGTTTAAAGCGTTCGTGGATTGAACAAAATCGTATATTTTTGTTTAAAACAAAAGCAATTGCCTTCAAGTATTACGTACTTATAAGTATAATATAAT
The DNA here is from genome assembly GCF_004379255.2 of Salvia splendens. Taxonomy (NCBI): domain Eukaryota; kingdom Viridiplantae; phylum Streptophyta; class Magnoliopsida; order Lamiales; family Lamiaceae; genus Salvia; species Salvia splendens. The sequence goes on along the minus strand of NC_056044.1, from coordinate 32,127,711 downwards.
ATAATGTAAATAAAGTGAGAACAACAAATTGACATCAACAAAAATCATAACATGATTTAATAGGAAAAAGACGTTTTTCAATACAACAACCAAGTAAAAATGATGGGTTAAAATTCTGATGTGTACAATTGTATTTTGCTAAATTAATTAGGCTTCCATGATAAATAACATAGGAATTTGGGTAGTTACAAATATGATTAAAACATAAGATTTTCAGTGGGCTTTGTGCGGGCCTGATACAAAATACGGGCTACTATGTTAGGTAACATAACTACCAAACACATAAATAAACCCATATTAATCTCTTATCTAGGCGAAACATAGCTGTCAAACGGCCCCTAAGAATTTATGAGTTTGTTCTTTGATTGGATATAAGTATTAAATGAAGTGAGAAAGTGAATTGAAAATATTAATTGAAAGAAAAAATAGTTGGATATATTTATTGGAGAGAGAATGTTGTTTTATTATTTTTCGTATCATCTTATTTGAGATAAACTGAAAAGGAAAAAAAATGTCACTTAAGTAGGGTCTGGAAGAGTATTTTTTATTAGAGTGCGACAAATAGTTATATAACATGTCGGGGCGTTTCATCGCCGTTAGCGCATTGACGACTATCTTTATTTTTTCATTCTCTTGTCTCTCACGCTCTCCATCTAATTTTTCTTCACGTCTCCAGCCCTCTACATACATAATTAAGGCTACCAAATTGTATTTGTAATAAATAAGTAGTTAATAATTGCACCATATATTAATAGATAAATCGGTCGTTTTCTCAATTCACATGCAAATGAGAAATTAAAGAGAGAGTTTCTATAAAATGTACAATGAAAAATATAGAAGTTCATGTACATTTATGAAATATTGACCTTTTATGGGGCTCTAGATTTATATGCCTATATTTATTATACTTGAAAAAGATTGATTCCAAATTGGCATTTTAGAAATATAGTAAACTTTTGGGAGCATTTTGAAATTGAAAAAATTGAGTAGGGACAGCACTTTTAAAATACTAGGCAAATTTACCATGTTACACAAAAATGATTATTTAAATCTATAGGGTATAATTGTGCATTTGATTATTGTTTTGCTTTATTTGGTGTCGTTATGGGAAAGTGTTAGGCTAGTTCCTCTTTTCGTGGAAAAGGAAAACATATACCACTATATTGTCAAATATTGATACGTCCTTCAAACCCACATTTTTACTGTTTCTATAGTATTTTATTTATTTATTTATATATTATTATTATTATACATATATGATTAGATATATAGATAGGATTAGATATAAAGTTAGACTATATAGTAAATAATTAATGTAAACAAAAGAATAAAAGTTTGTAGGACAAAGCCTATTGTGCACTTAAAGAGTTCAGAACATTTAGAATGAAAGAACATTCTTTTATCACACAAAATAATGTTAAATCGGTCCAAAAGATATAGTGTTTGTAGTGGACACGATGAGTTTTAATACAAAATCAATAAAATAATTGAAAGAAAAAAAATAATTAAAGTATCATTAGTGAAAATGAAATATATCTCATTATAGAGATAAATTTACCATAAATATATAAAGACTAATTTTAATAGACGATAAAATTACAAAAACTTGACTATTTTATTTTCCAATTTTTTCTGATTTGAACTACCAAAAAATGCTTTTGGATCGGATTAGCATGTACATGAATTTCGAAAGTAATGGATTCACTTGCAGATTCATCAAAAGCTATAAAAATATGATTTTAAACTATTTTATTTACATGCTCAACACGAAATATTATTATAAACCTATATATTTATTCTATTATAATATTTTTTTGTTGTGTATTGCAAGACGATGGCATGCATTCTAACTTTGTTTTTATTACAAAAATAATGATTTATAATTTATTTAATATTATTATTAATATTTAATTGAGGCTTATTTTGATTAGTGGATTATGAATTACAATCACATGAATTAAATATTAAAAAGAACAAAAGTATGCCTATCAATATTTATTAAAAAGACACCTCTTTAATCATTAATAGGGCATGACTAGGAAATGACACATACAATTAAAAAATATGAACCTCCACCTTCCAGAAACAGGCATACCAGTCTAAGTGGGTCTTTCTAGTGTTGTTTATGAAAAATAAGATATCTTAAATTCAACTTTAAATATCACATAACGTTATCTAATAATATATCTTACCTCAATAATAAAGTTTCCAAATTGTGTAATGTGTACAAAATACGTTGACGAAATTTCGCATATACACATAACAAGATTTATCTATTTCAGTTATACATCCGGTAAATATGTAAATAAAACTGATTATCAAAATTAAAACAACACAAAATTCATTAATTGTGTGAGAAAATAAAATAGGTCTATTGAACCATAAAATCAAGAATTATAACTAAGTTAACTATTTTACATTTCAATTTTGTTAAAAAACATATATGTAATTATCAAATAATGTCATTTTGATGGATTGACTAGTCACTTTAAATTAAATTTTTGCCACGTCAGATTTTAGACTAGCCCCCTCATATTTCGAGTTGCGGTATCATACTCCGAGTTGTCATGTATTACATTTTCTGTAAAAATGTAAATAAATGGATTATCAAACGTCAAACAACACAAAATTAAATAAATTTAAGACATAATAAAAAATGACTATCAACCACTCAAAACACGAACCATGATCAAATTTTAGTATGTCCCTGAAATTTAAAAGTTTGTCAGAAAAAATCATGAACTTCGACCTCGTAGCCAATCTCTCACGACATATATCAGTTTTACTTCCCACATTTCATTCAAACTGGAGCATGCTTTTTTCATCATATGACCTTATACAATGTTTTCAGTTCAATAAATGAATAAAGCATAGGAAAAAGTGTTTTTTAATTTCCAGAAATATGTGATATTGAGTTAAACTTCTAAAATAGAAAAATATGTCACTTTAAATGAGTCGTAGTATATACTCCATATTTAAAACGATATAATTTTGATGGATTGACGCACCACTTTAACTTTAAATTTACCACGTCAGACCCTCGACTTACATCCACATATTTCGGCATACTCCCTTCGTCCAACTATAAGTGAATCGCATTTCTTTTTGGACCGTCTCACTATAGATGAGACATTTTTTATGCCAAAAAGCAATACTCCATCTCTTTTATGTTATATCATCACATCTATTTTTTCTCTCTACTTTGTTCTCACTTCTACTTTACTCTCTTCATTTAACCATTAAATATCACTACTTACAAAAACATATACAAAAAAAACACTATATATCACATATAATAGAACTGAGGGAGTACCTAAATCAAAATTCATGATTTCTTGTAGCATCTATTAAGCTCATCCAATATAACAGGATTTATCTTAAATTCATGATTTTAGAAATCAATATTTTAATAAAATAAATAAGAAAAAAGTGGATAAATTCTTGTGAGGTCCAAATAATCAAAATTCATGATTTCTTGTAGCATCTATTAAGCTCGTCCAACATAACAGAATTTATCGAAAATGCATGAATTCAGAAATCAATATTTTAATAAAATAAATAAGAAAAAAGTGGATAAATTGCTTGTGAGATCCAAATAATTAAATCAACTAGAGAAACTAGAAAATAATTAAGAGAGAGAAATAGAGAAATTGTGGGTGGGTCTCCCAAGGCATGTGATACCCACTGCCACGCCATCGCCAACCCCTTCCCTTTCTCCTCCCCTATAAGAGCAAACCAGACTTAGCTTCTCTGTACCACTCCCAAACTCAATTTAACTTCACCCCCAAAAAAATTTCACATACTCTCTCAAGTCCTCCAAAATCTCCCCCAGATATAACCTAATCGACATGGCCATGGCCACCGCCGCTCCTCACCTCTACCTCGAAGACAAGTGGAAGCTCTCGAAGAAGGAAAGCACCACCACCAGTAGCAGCTTGTCGAGAACCAGAAGCCGCTCCGCCTCCTCCTCCTCCTCTCTCATCAAAAATTCGTCTCAGCGGAGATGCGCTTTCACCAGAAAATGCGCCGCCTTAGTGAAAGAGCAGCGCGCCAGATTCTACATCATGCGGAGATGCGTCACGATGCTGATTTGCTGGAGAGACTACGGTGATGCTTAGAGAGAGGAGGAGGAGGAGTCTGGATCTCGATTGCAATTTCGATTTCGATTTCGATTCCGATTTCGATTTCGATTTCAATTTCGATTTTTCTCTCTAGGTTTCGTCCGGTTCTCTTCCTTTCTACGAGATCGTTTCTTCTGCGGCGAAGAATTTTAGAGCGTCCGAGGAGGAAGAGAGAGGGTGGATTGTTCACAATTTGTAAATAGGCACATGATTGGAGATGTTTAATTGATCTTCTTTTCTTCGTGATTTCTGTCGAGATTTTTGTTTTTTCTTTTTGCTTTATGATGATGAATGAGATGTGAAAAACAGAGGAGAAATTTCACTGATACTGATGTTAAATTTGATGATTTTGATTCGCAAAAATTCTCGATTGAAGTGTAGTTTTCTGTTTTTGGGAATTGCTTGGTTCAGAGCGTGGGATCTAATTCCGATGGGCGCTGAGCTCAGCGTGACGGCATTTTTTTAAGTTATTTTTTTATTGCATTTTTTAAATATGAAATGTTGAAATATAATAATGTTACGTAGGCATATAGACTATGGTGATAGTGAAATGAATTATTTTAAAATTTATGAATTGAGTTTTGGAAATATGCTTGCCGCTAGGGAGGTGTTCATGAAATCAAACTCGTGTGATCGCGAATACTGAAAATGGTTGTCGTTAATGTCGGAAGGTAGAAGCACTATAGCTTATGTTGCTAGTAATTAATGTGGAAAATTGAACATTAGTTTTCGAACTGACTTGCCATTCTTTCATTGAGAGCTTCGAAAGTACTCCCTCCGTCCCTGAAAATTTGTTACATATTACTTTTTTCGTTTGTTCCTAAAAATTTGTCACCTTTCACGTTTATCATTTTTTGTAGTGGACCCTACATTCTACTAACTCATTCACACTCACATTTTATTAGTATAAAACTAATATATAAAAGTAGGACCCACATGCCACCAATTTTTTCAACTCACTTTCTATTATATTTCTTAAAACCCGTGCCGGGTCAAATGGTGACGAATTTTGGGGGATGGAAGGAATAAATTTTTTGAAACATAAGTATAACTGAAGTTATATGTTATTGGCAATGTCGAAAAATAGAAGTTATATGTTGATATTGCTAACAATTAATGTCGGAAATTGAACACCCAACTCTCAAAGCATCATATGATAAGTGATTAGCTTCAAAGAGCAAATTTGATATGTGGATTATAATATTCTCTAGGCTCTTTGGATGCCCAAAAGCCAATCACGTTGGAGACTTTAATAATTACTTTTCCATATAATTTAAATTTTGTTTAAGGCGGTTATGAAATACGACATTATAGATTTACGGCCGAATTTAATGTTGTGTTGACCATGAATTTCGATTATTGAACTGAATTTTTCAACTAATAATTATACCAACGATAAAACTGAAAACATGTGCGGATTGTTGGATAAGAAAATGTAGATAATACAAATCTTATTTGTTCAAATGGATATTATAATCTTTGATCAACTAATATTCACAGCCCGCACGGATTTATTTTTGGATCACTTCCAAAAGGCCTCAAACTAATTGGAGTTGGACAGAAATTATACACACCTTCCAACTTCTCTCCCTCATCCGATGTGGGATGGGTTTGCAACCCAACAAACCTCCCCTCAAACCGAGACCATATCGGGAACTCAGTCGACACGAACATGGGTCGTTCCAGCCCTGGCCCCTGGGTCATCCTGGGACCCTTCAGGGCCCGACCCTAATCGGGGCTCATCCAGGCACAACCCATAGCCACCTGGGCTCTGATACCACTTGTTAGGATCGTCGACTGCAACATTAGTTTGATATTGTCCCCTTTGGGTCAAGCCCGCACGGATATATTTTTGGGTCACTCCCAAAAGGCCTTAAACTAATTGGGGTTTGACAGGAATTATATACACCTTCCAACTTCCCTCCCTCATCCGATGTGGGATGGGTTTGTAACCCAACAATAACTATCCACAAAAGGATACATTTTTTATAATAATAATAATAATAATAATAATAATAATATCTTGGTCTACAACTGCTGATTTTTTTTTTATTTTGGGTGTTTACATATTTAGTCGCAAATTTACCTCTGTAATGAATTGGATTTCATTTTGTACTAGTAATATCTTCAACCAATTTCTGTTTATCAGCACATTTTTAAAACTATTTTGCATTAAATCCGTGATATTCATTATTTTAATAGTGGACGAACAATAAATTTACATATTATTCCGTCTTATTATGGGTTTCCATAAATCAATTTTCTATATGTTGTTTTAAAAATCCTCTATTTTCTAGCATTTGTCTTTCCACCATTTGACACAATTTTGTTATTTTATTCATTTAATAACGAATACATTTATATTATAGCCAGTTATGCTATAACTAAATAACTTTTTTTTTTCAGGTTTTCAACATTTTCCCCCATTTCCCTACATTTTACCAAAAGAATAATGCTATGCGGCCACATTATGGCCAGCCATAAATTAATTAAATAACAAAAAAAATTGATTTTTTTTTCAAATTTTTAGTTTAATACTACTTGATTTTACTTTTATAGCATCTTTATTATATGTTGCTCAACATGTTAGTGTTGTTCTTTCGTAGTTTTTGCTCAACTTATTACTACTGTCATTTCTTGATTGTTGCTCAACGTATACAGTAATTCGTGATATTAATGTGTTTTACGTAATGGAATTCAAAGATAAGTATCAACCCACAAGTCCATTCACACACATATAAGTTTATATTGGTAATTCTAATTTTTTTATACATGTAAATGGTCTAAATTAACTCTTTATGGCCGGCCACATTATGGCCATTTAGCATCACTCTTACCAAAAATCGGTGATTAATTGCAGGTTAGTTCAGAAATATTGAAAGTCGAAATAAAAAATGGCAAAATCGATAAGTAGTTCCGTTAATCCACTAAGCGGTTATTTGAAAATCGGAGTCATCAATTCAATTCCAAATCAAATCTACGTTTCCGATTTAACAATGTTACCTCTACAAATTCAAAGTTATCCATCGTGTATTAAAATTCGTATACACGATAAATGTGACTATTTTTAATGGACGGCGGAATTATAAAAGTGATTGGACGATGGGGAATTTGAGTTTGGCTAAGAAAAAACTGAAAATTGGATTGGAATAACGAGTATAGGTGGTAAAAAGGGGGCACGATTTCCAATGTAATTAAATTTGTATGTTACGTAAATGACCTTTCTGTCCTGATTCTCTCAGGTTTTGACCTAACGGGACCACTTTGACCTCTGATAAAGTCCCCACTCTGCCAGTGTCATTTTCGGAATCTTACCTTTTCTTTTTTCTTTTCCCATTTCTTTTTAACTCTTTTTCCAGGTTTTGCAAGCTCACCACGATGTGACAACTTAAATATTTATTTATCATTATTTTATTCAAATTATCTGGATTACAGTCTTTGAAATAGAATGTTACCAAATTTCACTTTCAAACTCATTATTTTTTAGCTAAACTAGTGAGTGGTGGTGATTAAAAAAAGTTAAATTGTAAGAGTAGTTTTTAGCTTTTTCATTCTGTAGTCATTAGTTTTAATTTAATTTCAAACATAGCTTGAATTATAAAAAGTTTTCAAGGAAATATGCCAAAAATATTCAAGTTTGGTCAAATTCTGGCTGATCTCGTGATTTATAAAATGATCAATTAGATTATAACTTTGACATTTTTCATAATTGTTTCATGGCTGTGTATAAATTAAAGACGTAATTAGCGTCGCTTAAATAGACGAACGTTTTGTCCACATAATATACTCCATTTGCAATATCACACATAATTTTTCCTAAATACGCAATTATTAGAAAATTGATAAAAATGTCAAAATTATGATATAATTAGTCATATTTAAAGTTGCAAGCTGACCAGAACTTGAGCAAACTTTATGGTTTTTTTAATAATATGTGGAAGTTTTTATTATATCCAACAATAATCAGTGTTAATGGTGGTGTGGGTGTTATTTTATGTAGCATTAATAGTGTTTTGCATCTTAAATTTTTAGGGTATTTTTGAAAATGTCACAATATTCAATATTATCATGTCCTCAACCTAAATCGTATTCCACAATATATCTCGTTAAATAAAAATTCCACCTCAAATATTGGAGTGGTGTCGGTTTAGCAAAAAATAATAGGAATGTTTTGTATCCAACTTTCATTTCTCCCTTAAAGGTGAGAACAATTTCAGTAATAAGTTAAAATCGAAGATATTTTTTGGAATATGCTAAAATTTAAGGATATGGTGGGAGTTTTAATTTTTTTACTCTAAGATCTAGGAGTGGTAAAAAAAACTATATAGCAACTATAAATATATTTACTATTCGGGCCCAACAATTGCTCTAGTAAATGAGATGGTACTATCAAATTTTGATTCATCAAAAAGGATGACGAATGTGATAACATTAAGGCCATGTTTGGTTAACGGGAAAGTAATGTTGGCAAGAAAAAATGATTTTTGGGAAAATGAATCCTTGAAATATGATTCCTAATAATTTTACTTTCCTACGTTTGGAAAATATCAAGATTTTTTAAATTTATATTTGATTTAAAAACCAATCTAAAAATATAGATTACTACTTATTTTTTTTATTTATGAAAAAGAATAATAATATAAATTTTTTAATAAATACTACCTCCGTCCACCAAAATTCGTCCCAGTTTGACCGGGCACGGGTTTTAAGAAATGTAATGGAAAGTGGGTTGAAAAAGTTAGTGGAATGTGGGCTTGACTTTTATATATTAGTTTTATAATAAAATGTGAGTAGAAATGAGTTAGTGGAATGTGGGGTCCACTACCAAAAATGATAAAAGTGAAATGGGACAAATTTTCAGGGACGGAGGGAAGTATTAATTACAAATGATAATAATTATATTATTATATTACAATGGATAGTTTAAATATGGATTATTTATCGTAATATATAATAATCATAATAAATATGATTATTATTATTATTATTATTATTATTATTATTATTATATTTATGAAAATTATAATTAAATAAAATTTAAATTTTCACTAGAATTTATTGATTAATTATTAATTTATAAAATAATAATAATTATTTATTATTATATGATTTATATTATATAAATATATTTTAATTTTGTAATAAATTATTACTTATAATAAATAATATTAACAATTATATATAATTATTATAATAATATTTTTATAATTATGATACTTTTAATTATAGTTATTTTTTATATTGAATTTAAGTAGCATGATTTATAATTTTAAATTATTTTTAAAATATTTTAATTAATAATAGTAGTAGTAGTAGTAGTAATAATAATAATAATAAAATTATAATATATTGCATTAAATATGTAAGAATCATAAAACTGAGAAAAAGAATACCTAATAAGAGTTGGGATTCGGAATCATGGAAAGTTGTACTAACTTTCCTTGTTCTCGGGATTCTGATTACTTTCCCCGTTTGATTAAAAACCAAAACAAACACATGAATTTAAAATTTAAGGAATCAGATTACTTTCTCAGACAGAATCCTGACAACCAAATATGACCTAAAGGTTTATTTTATTGCCAAAGTGGTAAATAAATCGTGACACACACATATATATCTCATAGTTAGTTTGAGCATATATTGGATAAAAAATCGACGATTTATTTGTACAAAAAAATTCTTGAAGCTAGTAGAATTTGAAGGCTTGATTATTACTTTAGATAAAACAATTATGATATTTTAAGAGATATATATTGGCATGATTGGTGTTTTGGATCCGCCATTATACATTAGCACATGTTTTTCCTTGAACTTCACTAAAATTGTTGTTTTCTTAGAGCATCTATAACGCAAGGGCCGGGCCGCATCTCGCGAGTCCCGGCTCGTCCCGAGCGTTGCACGGAGGAGAGTCACGGCCCAGGCCGGTCCCGGGGCCGCGTTCCCGGCCTGTCGCGCGTCCCGCGTATCGGCCTGGGACGGCGTTGCACGGTGACGTGCCGCAACTGTAGAGTCCCGGCCCAGCGTTACACGCTCCTCGGGCCGGGTCGCAACCAATTTTTTTTTTTTTAAATTCGAAAATTTTTTCTATAAATACTACTCCATTTTCATACACATTCAACTTCACATTCAACTTCAAATCTCTTCCAAGAATTCGAAAAAATGCCTCCACGTCAAAGAATCTTCGAAGATCAAATGTCCCGGTCGTTAGCAGAGGCGCTACCGGCAATCCAAGAAGAAATCAACAACGAAGTTGAACGCTACCAAGCTGTTATTCAAGCTTGGAACGAACAACAAACCCGTGTACCACGTACCCGGATGTATATTCACCGAGACCGTGAACAAGCTGCCTTGCGGCTTTTCACGGATTATTTCTCTAGAGATCCGCGATGGAGGGATCAGATGTTCCGTCGCCGGTTCCGGATGCGGAGGCCGTTGTTCCTACGCATTGTCAACGCAGTTGTAGCTAGTCACCCGTATTTCTGCCAAATTACCGATGCTGTGGGCCGGGAAAGTATATCGACGTTGCAGAAATGCACGTCTGTCATTCGTCAACTCGCTTACGGAACTACATCAGATATGTTCGATGAGTATCTCCATGTAAGCGAGCCTACTGGCCGGGAGTCCCTCGCTAGATTCTGTCGGGCAGTCGTCGAAGCATTCAAGGATACGTACTAGCGAAAGCCAACGACCGACGACGTTAGGAAGTTGGTCGACATGCACGAGCGGGCCCACGGCTTCCCGGGGATGCTTGGAAGCATCGACTGTATGCACTGGCAGTGGAAGAATTATCCAACGGCTTGGAGAGGACAATACACTAGCGAGCACAAGGGCACACATCCCACGATTATGTTGGAGGCCGTTGCCGATTGCAGATTGTGGATCTGGCATGCCTACTTTGGTGTCGCGGGGTCCAACAACGACCTCAATGTGTTGAATGAGTCTCCATTGTTCAACGACTTGTGTGTTGGGCGAGCACCGAACGTAGAGTTCACGGCCAACCACCGTCGGTATAGTATGGGGTACTATCTGGCAGACGGGATCTACCCTCGATGGCCCGTGTTCGTGAAGACTATTACAGCTCCGACAACCGATTGGAGGGCAATGTTTGCCCAAAGGCACGAGGTGGCTCGGAAAGATGTCGAGCGTGCATTCGGAGTCCTCCAAGCGCGGTGGGCTGTCGTGAAGGGAGCGGCCCGTGGTTGGCAGCGGTCAAACATCGCCGACACAATGTATGCATGTATCATAATGCATAACATGATCGTTGAGGACGAGCAAGATAACGTCACTTTGTGGAGCGACAATCCGCTCGCCAGCACCGGGAGCAACTACGTTGTCACCGAGCCGCCCGTGCAGGGCCTTCCTCACGACATCCGCAATGTCATGGCCCGTTCAGCTGCGATGCGCAAAGAGGAACAACACACTCGCCTCCAAGCCTATCTAATCGAAGAAATTTGGACTCGCACCAACGTTTTCCAGCATTGACGTTATGTTTTTATGTATTTTATATTCAGTTTTAAAATTTCTATGTTGTAATTTTGCAGTATTCGATGAAATTAAATTTTCCGTGTTATAAATTTCCAGCGTTTTTTTATTTTACGTTCAAAATAGGTTGAGTTGTGAATAGTGTCATTTATTAGTTGCGGCCCGGGCCGCAACCTGCAGGGTTACAGCAGTTGAGGCCTGGGCCGCAACTGTATAGGAATGATAACGTGAAGGGGACTTAGGGCTGGAAATGGGGACGGGTTAATGATGCCCTTATCTCCAATCAAAGTTCTTACACGTATAGTAAAAATTAATCTACGAGACATTAATTTTTTGCTGACAAATTATTAAGGTATGATAGAGGAGGTGATGATGTCAATCATGTCAACTCTTATCAATTCACACCAGGGGGCCTAAACTGTAGCACATGTCCAAAATTTGATTGATTTAAATTAAAGTTTGAAATCCATATCAAGAACTAAGATAAGATTTATCATGTTTTTAGAGCTACATTCTTATTGGGAGTTGGACCTACCAACCCAAATTAAAGTTTTATGTTATTAATTCCTAATTTGCAATATTGTTTTACTAGAAAAGGTTGGTCTAACCAATTCGAAATTCACATTAAAAAAAAAACAAAAGTGGCATATAAAAGGTAGCTACTAATAATTAAGAAATCATATTTTATTCTCAATACTTGGTAAACAACCTCTATTTGGAAAATTAATTGATGACATGATGGTTAGGCATATCAAATTAGTTACATGTTCAAAATATGAAAAGTGTCATTAAAATAAGTATACTAATCTCCATGGATAAGGTAGGTAGAACTTTGCTTAGTATTTCTCAAAATATTCCACTTCTCCCCCAAAAAATAGTCATTTTTTTATTACTTGATTTATCTATATAAATTCATCACTTTTCATTCATAGCCATAAGCCAAGACTATTCTAGACGATGAAGTGTGTCTCAGTTAGTTGGACGCTTCTTCTCCATCCAGTAGGTCGGGGTTCGAGTTATCGTGAGGGTAGATACGGAACCATTATAGATCCTTTTAAAAAAAAGATCGTGATTAAGTCTATGTGACATTGTCAAATATTAAATACAGTACATTGTACTTACCCAATTGAACAACATTCATAAGACTCAATGTGTTCGAATCCATTGAATCGAACACCGTTGCCACGTTGGCGTTTGGTCAACGGTCACATCACAAGGTCAAGCGTGTAAGAAACATGGTGATAATCCATCACATTCAATCATGGGATAAGGTAAAACCAAACGGGCCTGCAACGTATGGGCCCGTTTTCACATGCTAACGGGCCCTCACTTCAATTCACCTAATCAGACGAAATGTCGCTTTCTTATATACAACCCACGCTTGAAACTAATTATATTCAATTGTTTTGACTTAGGAATCATTTTTTAAGGATTGCTTATTGGAAATGAATTATTGCAATAATTATTTAGTCGCTTTTGGCAATTATTTTGAGGAAAGAAAAGTGGAGTTGTGCATTATTATAGAGTTTTATTTTAGGATAATTTGATGGGCCCGGGTTACATTAAAGCCCGAATTGTGGTAATTAAAGGTGGGGCACCGTTATACTCTTATTTGTGTTTAATGCGACAAATATTTGTGATATTAAATTTTAATGTAGTAAGAGCATGTTTGGTAAATAGTATACTTGTTTTATCTGCATTCAACTGTCTGAGTATCATAGATTAAGAATTCAAGAAGCCCGATATAGATTCAAGGTCGAATTCAAGAAGCCCGATATAGATTCAAGGTCTGCCAAGGCCCGAGCTATAATTCACGTTGAGCCTATATAACATATCGTACCGAAAATGTATTACTATATTGAGATCGTATTTGGTATTTTTTTTGTTTCTTTTGTACACCTAAACTATTTGTTTGTGCCTCCTAACTAAAATTGAATATATGTATATAATCCAATTTCTCAATAAAAAAAATCACTTGTATCCAGCTTTTTCATTAATTTGGTTCGGTGTTTGAACTTGTATAATAAAGACGAGTATAATTTAATTTTGAATAATTCTGCGAAGTTATATAAAAATAAAAAGTCGTTGGTTGCTACAAATGTTATAATAGTATAATCTTTAGTACTTAGATATAAGCGATCTCATCATTGACTCAAAGAAAATGTTACTGCTATTTTTCTTGTACTTAAAATTGATCTAATAATCTACAAATATAAACATACATATAACATACTTTATACCCATCTCAAATATGCATTAAATAGCCAACAAACATTAAAAAATTGGATTTTGGGACATATGAAAAATAAAGCCTAACAAAAAAACAAGAAATTAAATAAAATAAACAAATACTTTTGGAAAAAAAGAAAATCTACATGTTAGTATGTTACAACATCTTAAGGAATGTATTATTGTGAGGGAAAATATAATTGGGAAAACCTTTTTCTACCTTTTAAATTCTTCCTCCCCCTTTCATGTCTCATACTTCCTGTAGCAGCATCATAGTTCCACTTTTTTTCCTGATGACGGTCAGGCAACCGAGGCAAAAAATATCCGGTGCGCTAGACCACTTCTTGTCCTTCTTTACCCCGAGCGGCTGGAGTTTCCCCCAACCCCCTGAATCCGCCTTAAGTTGGAGGAAGGCGGGAAGGCGTTGATCCTGATGGGCATTGCTGCTCTAATTATCGCGTGCTGCTAGATTCCACCCCATCGGCTTAACTCATTGACACAAGCTTCAGTTTGCCTATCGAAATTTTCCAGTGCCAGAAAAAATCAGATTGAGTAGCTCATGTATCAAATGGATTGGCTAAAAAGCACTCAAAATATCTAAAGCTACAGACATTTAACAATATCTAAAGCTCTTCAAAATCATAACTTTATGAGTTATTTAGCTAGTAAATTCCAAAATGCAGCAAAGGAGAAACTGATGAAAGAAAAAGCTATGAGTAGGGAGCTACATGCAGCACCTGATAAGGCATTGCTCGCCACGATCAAGCAAGGAAGTGAAGCAAGATATTATGAATCTGGCTTCAAGATCCTCTTTCTCCTCTTGATGAGCCCATTCATCAAAGAAATATACGAGAATTTATTCAGTGTGACACCCTTCTCGTTCTGTTCTAAAAATATACTCATTGCATCTTTGTACCTTCCTTCAGCGCATAGCTCGTCAATCTGTTCTGAATAAGCTACGGATCTCGAATCTGCTTCACCTGAAGCTTCTCCACAGACCACCACCTTTTGTTCGTCATCGCCCTGGTTTGGAAAAACCACTACTTTATATCTCTCTGACATTTCCCTCAACAGTTCTTGAGCTTCTTCGAGTTTTCCAGCATCATTAAGAGCGCCAACAATGGCGTTGAGAGTATAGCTATCTGGTCCCAGTTTCTTTTCTTCCATTTGGGGAACAAGATCCAAAGCATCATCAAGTCGCCCTTCCTTGCATAAGGCTGCGATTAATGTATTGTAGGTAATAGCATCGAGGCTTTTCCCTTTCTCAATCCATGTATTGAAGAGCTTGATAGCTTTCTCGAGCATCCCTTCCTTGCATAGCCCCCGAAGAAGAATGTTGCAAGTGTACATATCGGGCTTGAATGATTGGTTTTCAACCATGTTATTGTGAAATTGAAATGCTTGCTCCACGTTTCCCTCCCAACAGTAGCCATGTATGATGGTGTTGTACGTCGTTTCATCAGGGACAAGTCCGTTCTCCAATAGCTCGTTGAGTTTCTCTATTGCGAGTTTCGTCTTTCCCACCTTGCAAAGCCCCCCAATCACCGAATTATAGGTGATGGTGCTAGGAAGTATACCCTTTTCCTTCATTTCATCCCAGACCTGAATAGCTCTCTCTGCATTTTCTTCCTTGAAGTATCCGACTATAAGAGTGCCATAGCTCACTTCATCTACGATATAACCTCTCTTGTTTGCAGCACTCAGCAACTCGTATGCATCATGAAGCTTCCTCTCCCGGCATAGATTATGTAAAGCTGTGTTAAGGGTCACCGTGTCCATCTTCAAACCTTTCCCACTCATCCTACTCATCATCTTAAAAGCCTCTGCCAGATCACCGGACTTGCAAAATCCGCTAATCAAAGTATTATATGTGACACAATCTGGTGAAAATCCAGCCTCTTCCATCTGATCAACCATCTTACTAGCCTCCTTCATCCGACCTTCCTTACAATACCACTTGATCATGATATTATGTGTCACCTCATTCGGCCGCACTCCCTTCTCCTTCATTTCATCCAACAGTTTCAGCGCCATCGGACTGTTCTTCTCTTCAAAACACACATTAATCAGCGTGTTGTAAGTGATCACATCGGGCATAAGTTTCAACCCTTCCATCTCGTCCCTGAGCCTAAACGCCTCGTCTATCTTCTTAGAGCTGCACAGCCCGTTGATCAGAGTGTTGTACGTCCAAACATCGGGGAGAAGATTATCCCGAGACATCAGTTCAACGATTTGGGTTGCATCCTTCAACCACCCCATCTTGCAGTATCCATAAACCAAGATGTTATACGTTCTCCTATTCGGGAAAAGCCCGTTGCCCTTCATTTCCAGCAACAAATCGCGCATATCGTGTAGTCTCCCCTTCTTAGACAATGCATCTAAAACAGTGTTATAGCTAGCATTATCTGGCTTAACCTTAAAATCAGGCTCCATTTTCTTCAACAATTGAATTGCATCGTTAAATTTATACTCGGAACAGTATCCATTGATCAAAATGTTGAAAGTAACAACACTAGGCAAAACCCCCAATTTCACAGCATCATCAAAAATCTCTTTACAGAAATGGGTAGAGCGAGAGGAGAGATCCTTCTTTACCAGCGAATCGAGCAATGTGTTGAGCGTGTGCAAATTAGGGCGGAGCTTGAGGCGCTTCATCTTTTTGAAGAGCTGCGCGGCGAGGTGGGGCCAGCCAGAGCGGCAGTAGGCGAAGATGCAGGTGTTGAGGAGGGTGGCGGAGGGCGGGCGGAGGGGGCGGGAGGGGTGGAGGAGGTGGCGGTGGAGGGGGTGGTGGGGGTGCTCGGAGAGAATTTGGGATTGGAGGAGGGTTTTGGCGTCGGCGAATTTGTGGTGGGAAATGAGGGAGGAGAGGAGGGAGAGGAGAGGGGGGAGGGGGAGGGGGGTGAGGGGGGCGGCGGATTGGGCCCAATTGAAGAAGGAGAGGAGGGCGGAGGGGTGGCGGTTGAGGGCGGAGGAGGAGAGGATGGAGTGGAAGATGTCGGGGGTTAGGTGGGGGAGGTAGGGGGATAGGGCGACGTTGAGGGTGGATGTGGCGGGGTTGACGGTTTTGAGGAAGGTGGTGATCGTGGAGATTAGCTCTGTGTGAATTAGTAGCGGCGGCGGCGGTGGTTCTGCGGTGGTGGACATTGCTTTGGTTGAGTTTAGATTTTTGAAAGTGGAGGAGTTGTTTGGGTAAATAAATATTTTCATTTTTATCAATAATCTTCCTACCTTCAACTATCAATACTCTTTATTCTTTAATGATGTATATAAACATAAATTTTATTATGAAATGAATACAAAAATAGAAGGTAATAAGGAATATTGTCATGAATTTTGTCCACATTTTTATATTTTTCAGAAATTTAAAATTAATATAAAATCTTACAAATTTACTGTTTATTATTTTCCAACTCAAAATTTCAAACTCAACCAAAATAAAATAGTTTTGATAAAAAGAATAATTAATTTTATGTGGACAACGGTTAATTGTTTCTGAAATTTTAGATCACTTTTAAGTTCGTGACAAGAATGATAAAAAAGACACGTAGAATTAATAGTGCCAAGTAGAATAAAAAATGCACGTAAGTTAGTCGGAGGTGATTGATCAGCCATAAGAGCATCTCCAATGGTCGGCGTCACCACCGGAGCGCCGATTTTTCGCCCACGCCGGTTTGACGCCGAACCATTGGAACCGGCGTGGGCGAAATCGGCGTCAAAATCGGCGTCGCCATGCCGATTCCCGCGCTGACGCCGGTTCCCACGCCGATCCTCACGGGCGCCATTGTGGCTCCCGGATCGGCGCCAAACCGGCGTCGGATTTAAATATTTTTTTTTTTTTTTTCGCAAAACACAATATATACGCGCGTTGAACCTCATTTTCATTCGCACCACTTGTTTTAACGAGTACTCTCTCTCTACCTTACTTTCTGTACAAGATCAATAACGAGCAATGGAGAACAACTACGAAGGTACTCCAGTTAATCCCGGGGGATGGTCTCAGACTCCCCCGGCTCCCGGTGTAGGGTCTCAGACGCCCCCGACTCCCGGGGCAGGGTCCCATACTTCCCCGGCTCCTGGGGGAGGTGGTTGGCCTCCAATGAGCGGGTACTACAACGTGTACCCGTGGCAGCAGATGATTCCGGGGTGGGCACCCGGCATGCAGCCCCCTATGCAGATGATGCCGGGGTGGGCACCCGGCATGCAGCCACCGGCGCAGCAGATGATGCCACCGGCGCAACATATGATTCCACAGTCGCAGGCGACGCACGGGGGGGACAACGCCTATCGGCCGACTTTTGATTTTTCCACCGGTTCTTCGCACACATCGACCCCAACGGATGCACAGTATTCGGAGACCTTCTCCTTAGCGGACTTGGGTTTTGATATTAACGACGTTTCTGAAACTCTCATTCAAAGCCAGGGAGTAGGGCGGGGTAAGAAGAAGGGCAAGGCGAAGAAGCGTTGGGCGACGACGGAGACGAGGACGGCGGCGATGAGTGATTTTGTTTTACTTTTTTAAATTAATGTACTTTTTACTTTTTGTAATTTTTTTAAATTGTTGTACTTTTTTTTAAAAGTAATGTACTTTTTAAATTTTAATATTATTATTCGAATTTTCCGTATTTGTCTCGTAAATTAAATTATGTATGTTGATACAATTGTAAATTAAATTATATAATTGTTATTAGTGATGTGGATAGGTAGTGTGAAGGCTATTTGATGGCTATTTGATGTCCAGTTGATGTGGCAAGCTGATGTGGCAGGAGAATTGTAGTGCTGATGATGTGGCAGTGTGAAGGCTATTTGACGGCTATTTGACGTCCGCCAGCATTGGAGATGCTCTAAAACATAACAAACAAAATATAAAATTTATAATATTTTAGACCAATTTTAAGTTCATGAGAAATACTATTCCCTCTGTCCCAGTTTAGGAGTAAGATTTAGTTATGTCACGGATTTTAAGAAATTGTTGGAGTGTGTAATAATTGAAGTGAGATAGTGGTTATTGGAGTGTGTAATAATTGAAGTGAGATAGTTGAAAGTGAGTCTCTTTTGACTTTTTGTATGTTTAGGATTTTGTTTTATTTTATTTTATTTTTATGAAAGTAATGACATTTGAATGTAAATTTGATGAACAATGAGGTTAAGTTTTATGTCTAAATGTGACTCTTAAACTGTGACGGACTTAAATGACAAAATGTGACTCTTAAATTGGGACGGAGGGAGTAAAATTCAACCGAAATTTATAATTTCAGGGATTAATATCCGAAATAGAAATAAAAATTGAACATAATTAAAATATTATAAGTAAAGATGGATATACATATTTCTCATTTTATTTATTGGTAGAGAGCATAAGCCCAATATAATGGGCTTCATCCACCAAACGCAGCCTTATACTATAAAAGATCAATTAAACACTTCATCAATTAAACTCCGGCGTATTTCTCCGGCCGTCAGCATATCCGCCGCCGTAGCATCGAACTCGGGAATCTCAGTATCTGAAAATATACGTATATTTCGCATAAGTTTTCAGGAGTCTGAGATGTCGTCGGACGCTGTGGTAACGTCAGAGGCAACTTCTGGATCTTCGAATTTCAGCTCTAACTCCCGCATAATCTGCCGTGTGTGAGTTCATCTCATTGCATACCTGTTGAATTCAGTTTTTATTTAGATTTATTCTACCAATTTGTTTATCTTTCTGTCTACTGTCACCTACGCCTACATTTTTATCTGATTTTTAGGTTTAATTTACTCAAGCGTGGTTGATATGCTATCGCTGTAGAACTGTATGGTGTTAGTGTGCCTCATTTTGATTGGAAATTAAAACCGGAACAAATTGAGATATTGGGAATGGTGAAAGTTAACTTGTTTGTGTGTAATTGCTACCACTTTTGTTACTCAGATATGAACATTATTTATCGGCGAAGGAATTGCTATATACAAAAAGAATTCACTTAAAATTGTATGTCTCTAGTCTCTTGTTATATGCAGTTTCCAGAAACCTGAGTAGATGTGCACTTAGATTGTATATTTGGCTACTGCTATGACTTGGTAAAACTGACATGATAGATTATGACATATGAATCAATCCTCTTTCGGGTTCGTCGTTGCATAGCAGTGTTGCAATTTGCAATTAGTATAGTGTATCATAAAAAAAAACAGAGCTAAAAACATGTAGCTGATGGCGGCAAGCAATGTGAGTGTCGTCATCAACGCTTTAGAAGGCATTGAGTTCCTGCATAACCATTCTTTGATTGGAACCCCTTTTTTCCTTACCTTTAGTTCATTTTGTTTGTTTTCTTATTGAAACTGGTAGCACTAGTCCAAGTGGGATATGCAACATTGGCTTTGTATGCTGTATAGATGATTTCATAGAAAAATCATGCAAGTATACTTCACTTGTTGTATTTTTTACCACTTTTAAATACTACTGCTTTGTATATATTGTAGTTATAAAGCCCTTAGCCGTATATAGTACTCCATTTGTCTAGCTCCAGAATTTTTCATTGTCCTAGTGATGGTTGTTAAAGTTACACTCGATGACATGTATTTTTTGCAGATGTGAAAAGCAATTTTCCCAGTATACATGTCCTCGGTGCAACATTCGTTATTGTTCTCTGCCTTGTTACAAGGTACTACTTACTTATTCTATAAGATTCATGATAATATTTGTAGCTGATTTATTGGGATTCTGCAACTTTATGCCTGATATTAGATTTTCTAAATGATTCTTCTATTCCTCACCTTCTCTAGTGAGGTTTAACATGTGTTTGTATGTTGTATCATCAGTCGCATAGTCTACACTGTACTGAGTCTTTTATGAGAGAGAATGTAATGGGAGGACTGCAACAAATGAAACCTGATGAGGAAAGCAAAGCTAGAATGTTGGATATACTTAAGCGACTCCATGAGGAAGAAGAGACAGATGGCTTCCATGAAGAAGGTATGTTGATCTTGTGTGGTTGATTATATTTCAGCATAATTCTGCAGATAAATTTTGTCTGAGATTGAAATCATGAGCATCGATGAACGTCTTATGTTTAACACTTAACTGAAGTTATCAATCTAAATGTTTTTTTCATCATTCTGAATCTCTGATTATCTAGTGCTGAAATGTTTCGTATTGGTGTTGCATCCTTTATGTCGATAACCTTCTACATTCGATTATTTGAACTTAGTTAATCTGCACACCTGACAATTTCTCTAATTGTTTGCACAATTTCATTTGTATCAGAGTTAAATCCACCCTCCTTGTCAGAAGAGACCATTCAGAAGATTCTTTCTGGTATGTGTACACGATTCAAGGTTTCTCAGCAAAGATGTCAAACCCAAGTTGAGCCGATACTAATGTTTGTTCGTGCAGGTGGTACGCCAAGTTTAAATGATCTCTCTCTCGACGAAAGGAAACACTTTGAGAGGGCTATTGCCTCGGGAGAGCTCAGTAAATTGATTGAACCATGGGAGCCATGGTGGTCAAGGCCTTCTGCCCAGTACATATCACTTAGTTCAAATGGAACACAACTAGTTCAACCGATCATGAAAGATGAATCGGGGGAGCATGATAACGATGAAGGCAGCAATGAACTGGAGGAATTCCCACCAGGACCCGAGACTCCCCTCCCATCAGTCAGTAAACTGACTGCATCTGAACCTTCACCCCTGTTAGCTATCCACCTCATTGACATCATATATTCGTATTGCTTCACCCTCCGTCTCTACAACGGAGACTGGAAAGCAGATCCCCTGGAATCAGCAACAGTGGTGCTGAGTGTATCTTCTGTTTTGGATCAAAGCAAGCAACCCGAAACCGTATCAGAAGTGTTATCTCATTGCCTGGAAAAGACATGCTCCACAGCATACAAGCACATGGGGGGTTTACAATTTGGGCTGAGGCTTATAGATGATGTGATTCATCTCCTTCATCTCGGACGCAATGCTTTAATCTGCTTACTATGCGATATGCAGAGGCTAATCCAGGCTGCGGAGAGAGAGCTCAAGTCGGAGAAACTGCTCAAAACGAGGAAGGCCGAACTGAAGGCCAAGCTCAAGTCTGCTGACAGGAAGATCTACTTCATCACGTGTTGGGTGAACGAGCAGCCATCGGAAGCATGGACTTCGTTGGCAGCCCTACTGAACACGGAGAAGTCGTCTGCCATGGAATACGCGCAGAGCAAGAGAAGTGCTCCAAGAATGGAGGAGATCACAGAAAGAGGAGGTAGGCCTTTCATTAAGGAGATCATCTGAGCTGCTTCTCTCGTTAAATGAATATTTACACCACTATATTGTATGGAATTAATTTTAATTTACTACTCCATCCGTTCCACAGTCATAGATACATTTAATTTTGCGCACTCATTTTGAAAAAATAATTATAAATAGTTAAAGTTGAGAAAAAGTAAAGTAAGAGAGAGAAAATTGTAGATAAGACTATTCTCTACATTATTCTCTCTTATTTTGCTCTCTCTCCACTTTAACTATTTAATATCATTTTTTTCAAAACGAGTGCAGAAAATGAAATGTCTCTATTACTGTGGAACGCATGGAGTATTAGACTAAGTTAACCCTGATCACATTAATTTAATCTTAATTATAAGAATATATTGGGAATCTTAATTTGACAAATATATGGATTGGTGAAGAAATAGTCCCACTTTGAATAGTGGACCATCTTTGATGAACAATTGTTTCTAGAAAGGAAATGAACACTCTTTTATTGAGCATACTTTTACACACTTCTATGAAACGAACAATGGATACTACTCCATTAAATATATAGATATTTTGTTATCCTTTTGGGACTAGAAGCCGCCCATCCATCATTCTCATTTTCCCAAGAGAATCAATCATTTTTTTTTCTTGCTACTGGAAAAAGAAGTCCACCCTAATGATGCCAATTTTAATAGGAATAATCAATCGTTTTTGAAGTCCACCCTAGTGATGTCAATTTCAATCGGAATCGTCGATCCCAAATGGATAACCATAGTTTTGTATCGAACTATAATTGACATTGAAGTTTAGACTAGACGATTAAGTTTCATTTCCAAAAATAATGAAACCGTAAATTGTCGGTCCTATTAGTCGGGGCTTCAGTCCTATTGACTTTATTTTTTAAATTTAATCTTTTCATACATTTATCCAAATTTTTATTAAATTGTCTTGTAAATTCATTATTAATAATGTAAATTTTAATTTATTTTTGAATAAAATATCATATATCATTCACTTTTATACTTTGCTCGTCAAGGACAAGGGTAGCATACAAAGGCCTAAAAAGCCCATAAAAATAAATAATTTTCATTTTCATTCGTCCCATAAAAGTAGTCAACATTCATTGACGTCAAGTTTTTTCTCTCATTAGATGGTGACACTCCTCCCTAATAATACTCCAATCACATTTTATTTTTTACTCCTACTACTTTACAATTACGCATTAAAAAAAAATTATAGTCTCCAAAGTGTCTTGACAAATTAGTATTCCTAGGTGGTTTTCGATTTTCAATATAAAATAGTACCAAGATATAATCTATGATTGAATCATAAAGATGGGATTGAATCTCTTGAACCAAATATACTATAAATTTAATCTTGAATACAATCTTATAAACCAACCCCTCCGCCTTCACGAAAATCGAATTAGAAGAAAATCGAAAAATCGTCAATTTTGACTGGAACCGAAGACAATTCCCCTCTCTAATCCAACACGGCGATGGCAGTCCGGTAATTTCAACAGTAATCACCGACACAACCGTCATTTAACCATCCCCTCTCTCCGTCGCCCATAATCAAAACCCCTCTTCACTCCCCCACCTTCTACACATTTCATCAAACAGTTTCTTTCAAATTCTTCGATCCCGAATCTCAAAAATCCCCTCTTCCACTTCACCCAATCACCTCACTCTCTCCCACTCCTGGAACCAATCGCACTCACAGACACCGTCACTTCGCAGAAATGGGAGACGTGGCTGATAAATTGGCGTATTTCCAAGCAATCACGGGTTTAGATGACGCCGATTTGTGCACCGAGATTCTCTCCGCTCACAATTGGGACCTCGAATCGGCCATCTCCTCAATTACCGCCCCCGACGGCAGCCGCCCCTCCTCCACCGACGCCTCCGCCCCCCCTACCACCGCTAATCCGGATGATCGGGATGTAGGTCTTGTTCTGGCC
This sequence comes from Salvia splendens, assembly GCF_004379255.2. Classification (NCBI taxonomy): domain Eukaryota; kingdom Viridiplantae; phylum Streptophyta; class Magnoliopsida; order Lamiales; family Lamiaceae; genus Salvia; species Salvia splendens. The sequence goes on along the minus strand of NC_056044.1, from coordinate 32,103,708 downwards.
CCCAACGGCGGTAATCAGCCCCCTGGTTTAGCTTGGAAAGTCGTCACGCTTCCGTTCTCCATCATCTCCGGTAGCATAGGGTTAATTTCTGGTGCGATTGGGTTCGGTCTGTGGGCGGCGGGAGGGGTTTTGTCCTACTCTCTCGGGATGGTTGGTCTGGGTGGTACGTCGCGGGGTGGAACGACGCCGTTGGTGACTATTTCGCCGGCGGTTTCTGAGGCGATGGATTTTGTGGCTAGCTTTGAGCTGGATTATGGGAGGGTGAGGCCGCATTTTGTGACTGAGGGTTTCATGGACGCGCTGCAGAGGTCTCGCCACGAGTATAAGCTGTTGTTTGTTTACTTGCACTCGCCGGAGCATCCCGATACGCCGGCGTTTTGTCAAGGCACTCTGTGCAATGAGATGCTGTCTGCGTTTTTGAATGAGAATTTTGTGTCGTGGGGTGGGAGTGTGAAGGCTAGTGAAGGGTTTAAGATGAGTAATAGTCTGAAGGCGTCGAGATACCCTTTCTGTGCTGTGGTTATGGCTGCTACTAACCAGAGGATTGCATTGCTGCAACAGGTAGATGATTTGAGCTTTTTCCTAGCACATTCTTATGTTGAATTGTGTTTATAGGTGATTGTCTCTACTTGAAAGTTGATCTTGTCATGATTGTCTGTTAGTAAAGAAATGTGTCTGTGATTTGTGTTTTTCTGAGTACTTGAATGGGAAAACAGACATTAGCTGGATTTGATTGGGCAAAATTTATAGGACGTTTGTGTTTGGTGCTCTTTAAAATGCAACATGTCACCTGATGACATGAAGTGAAACCCCATCCCTCTCCTTTTTCATCTTTGGCAAGAGTTGCTACCCTCTGACCTCTTTTGGATCTTGTGTTACATGAAGCTGGTTAAGTTATCCGCCAATTGTTACTCATATGTGTTCCCTTGGGTTATACAAGTGCATGCTCTATTTTTAAGTTTTTTTTCTCTTCATGAAGATGAGATAAATTATGCTAATATATTTGAAAGGCCAAAATTTAAACTCAATATTACACATTAGTGATGCTTCTTATGAGGTTCCGATGAAGAGATGATGGAGGTTAGGAAAGGGGAGTGTTTCAGCTTTGACCTCTGGCACATGAGATGCTGTCTTGCTTTCTAGTCGATTTGGAAAGGGAAGCTTCAAGTGTGGTTGTAGATGGGATTTGTTGTGGAAACTCTACTACTAATTTACAGCCCTGTACACTTCCTATCCTTCTTTTCGTTGGACTTTTCTGAGGTGGCATATCTGCACATAGTTTACAGCCCAAATTATTTCTTCTAACTATTTTGACATAAACAGCTCCCAAGTTATTTTTATTTATACCCCAACATTCATATTGAGAGTTTTTCAACTTGTAGCACTTCTATCTTTTGCTCTTTTTAGGTTACGAAATCACTGATGAGGCAGCACGTGTGATCTTTTGATGTATTTTATGAGGTGAAATGTTTTGTCACCGCAACTTTTTCTCTACTTGGAGATCTAGTATGGCGACATTCATATACGTTCATGTATCTTGCACTTGACCAAACAATCATCTAGACTTCTTCATTTGTCTCTATATGTGTGCTATCCTCTGAGGAATTTATAACTGAGTGATACTTAATTATATAAGGTGAGATGCTTGTTTTAGGCTATCATTATGTGTACACACAAATGCAAAATGTTTTTCTATACACACTAATTGGATGTGCTCTATATACACATTGGGATGGAAAATGATCTGTACACATTGATACAGAATATAATCCATCATTTAAATATGCATGCCTGCTATCCCTGGAGAATTATCTTCCTAAGTGAAACTTAAGTATATACACTGGGATGTTTGTTCTGAAACATCTTTTTAGTTGTCTGGATATCTGTGTAAGGTTATGTTGTGGGAAGATGAACAAACTAAATCATGGGAATTGTTAACAATATTGCAGAGGGTGTGCCCATAATCTAAGGTTATAATATTTTATTCACTTGTGCAGGTTGAGGGGCCAAAATCTCCTGAAGAATTGTTAACAATATTGCAGAGGGTGCTTGAAGAAAGCGCTCCTGTGCTTGTCTCAGCAAGGGTAGAAGCTGAAGAAAGAAGAACCAATATTCGTCTTAGAGAGGAACAGGATGCTGCTTATCAGGCAGCACTTGAGGCCGATCAAGTATGCTTTTCCTATAATTTTGTTGTTTTGTTTAAAAATGCTGTATATTCTTTTTGTCTGTTGTTTATATTGTCTGTCTAGTAGACTATCACTTAATTATTTTTGTTAATGTTCTTTTCTAGGCCAGTGAGCGTCAGAGGAAAGAAGAGGAGGAGCGATTGGAACGTGAAGCTGCTGAAGCTGAGAGGAAAAGGAAGGAAGAAGAAGAGGCTCGTGAAAGAGCAGCACGAGAAGCTGCTGAGAGAGAAGCCGAACTAGCTAAAATGCGCGAGGCAAAAGCTTTGGCACTGGGTCCAGAACCTGAGAAAGGACCTGATGTTACTCAAGTAAGGCTCATATTTTGTATTCTTTCCATTAAAATGGTAATTTAGCTGGTCTTCATTTGTTTGGATTAAATTATGGGCACACCATCTGACGGGCTGAGAGACTACCCCGTTTTCTACTTGCATCAATATATGTGCTTAAGTTAATCATCCAATATGTTCAATGTTTATCTCAGAAGGGTATTGAAACAAATGAGCATATAGTTATGGTTAGTCTGGTATAGCCTCCAGTATATGACAATAGTATCTAGAACCCTTATCACCAATGGAAAAAATGAAAGAAATGATTTTGCGGGATTCATATCTAATGGCGTAAAATTGGCCTTGCCAGCAACGTGCTGCTAGCATCAGTCACCAACTTGTTTTGCTGAATATTTTCTATGTTCCGTTTCTATGGTATAAATGTTATGTACTCCGTATTGTACTGTATGACTGATGGTATTCAATTATCTTCAACGTATCAGGTGTTAGTACGTTTTCCATCTGGAGATCGCAAGGGGAGGAGGTTTCACTGCACAGCAACAATACAATCTTTATACGACTATGTCGATTCCTTAGGGTGCTTGGATGTCAACGGCTACACGCTGGTCTCCAACTTCCCCCGCACTGTTTATGGCGAAGACAAGCTATCTTTGTCACTGAAAGAAGCAGGATTGCATCCGCAGGCCAGCCTCTTCGTGGAGATCAAATAACTATCCATGGATGAACCTCCATTGACTGGCATTTGGATGATACATTTTTGTGGCTGTGACTATATTGGCATTCACATGGGAAAAACTGGATCAAATAAGTGTCCAGTCGTCGTATATAGTGTTTTAAAAAATAGATGCTGCAGTTTCTTTCATAAGTTGTTAGGTCAGTTTATGAGATTCTCAGACATTGAAAATTCATTTTGGCTGATATGTGTATCTTCATGTATTCAAGGATTTGTATGCATCTTACTTCTGCACCACTTACCTTTACCCTTTTATTGTTCACTTACCTTTACCCTTTTATTGTTCAGTTTTATCTGTGATTTGAAAACTAGTCTGAGCTATTTTGATTTCTTTGAAAGTATTCTCTCCGTTAGCCAAGAAAATTCTCTTCGTTTGCGAATGAAAAGTCTCATGTCACTCACTCATCATCAAGTAAACACTCTAAATATGCCTTCTTAATAAGAGCAAAATAATTCCAATTGAAATCTAAAAATAGTTGGAGACTCTCATCTCATACAGTTCTGTGCTTGCAAAATATAGAAACTACACAGCTGAATAATAGAAACTAGACAGTTGAATAATAGAAGGCAAACATCAAAAAGAAAACAATCATCTTGACATGTTTGTGATAACCCACCATCAGTATCTCGTACGCTATTTAGGTCGATCGTCAGCATTGTCAGCACCGCAAGCACGTGCATCTACCTCAGCGGGAGTTCACTACGACAATGTCCTCTACCTCCACCTTGGTAGCATCACTCCGAACACCAACATCAAGAGCATACCGATTAAAAGATATTTGCGCTACAGATGATGCTACAAGAGTAACCGGGTTTGAAACCAACATCTTGAGCGGAACATAGCTCATTGCAGTCGCAACAATACTAACAAAGGACGAGACTTGGCCACTGGCACCAGACCTTTTCTTGCCACAAACAAGAAGTCCAGTTGCACAATACATAGCAAAATCCTCACAGTTATTTGATAACAAATCATACTTCCCGAATCCATTCTGAAGCAAATGCATAGCTCTGTGAATCACCTTTTCCGGAGGATCAGATTTAGCAAGCGTGCATGTCCCAGATCGAACCTTAGCCATTAAAACTACCGGGCTAACTCCATACTCAAAGCGATACAAAGATCCATTTCCCAAGAAGCAATTCAAGCATGACATAACCACTCCACTTTTATGTTCGCGAGAGGCGCATTCTGAATCAATACAGAGTGCTGCATAAGTATGAGCCGATGATGAGACGTAAAAGGAAGATGAGGCACCAGCACTCAAATTCTCTTCTTGAGTTAAGTGCACCACTTTGTCATCGCCAATATAGATGCCTGACAGTTTAGATGTAAAATATGAAAAGCGGCATTTCAGTTATTGAGCACAAGGTCAGAATGAATTAATAATTTGAAGCTTCTTATTGGCAGCAAATGCTAGAATGAGTGGTGATAAGTAGCAAGTATTGAACAATGTAGAATGAGTGAAAAAGTGCCCACACCAATTTTGTTGTTCAAATATAGACATGGTGCCTAACAGGATGCATGAAATAAAGCAATGTTAAACAAAAACAGAGAAATAATGTTATCAAACACTAGTTGAGACACTAATATTTGTCACGGCATCATATCGATGAGAGATAGGAAGACTAAGATATTGGTACACAAAGGAAACAAGATCACTTGGACAAACGTAGAACAGAAACAGATACCGAAATGCACAAACCAAATTCTTGTTCAAAATTGTGACAATGCTGAGAATGTGAAGAAAGATTTCAAAGCCTAAATTAAACTCCATTATTAAGGAAAACAAAATGCACAACTCCATTAAAAAAACACATACAAGAGTGTGTTCGTAGTGGTAAATAATCAGTCTCGTATCTACTCAACTCCAATTTGAAAAAAAATGCAATCTTCAAGGAAACACAAATCCTTGAAAGTTAAAGGAGTAAAACCAAAAACCAAAATTCATCAGGCTCATATCTATTCAGCAGCAATTATTATAAAATAAAAATGCAATGTTAAAGGAGAAATCAGATTTATATATCACCATGGAAGCAATGAGCAAAAAACCAAAATCATACTATGCAATGGAGCAGCTCAAACCGACATACTACAAATCCAACCATCATTGCTTAAAACTTTAGTTTGTGAATCAATCTAAACGCATCGAACAGTGATTCACCATTTCATAAGAACATAATAACTAAATAAAAAATACAAACAGAAAATAAGAAAATCAAACAAAATGAAGAGAAATAACAAAAGTAGTCGAGAAAAGAAACCGTGATGAGAGTATGCGAAAACAGGAGTCCTCCAGCTGTAGATATGGTCTCCTGCCTTCAAATCGCTTCGTTCCACTCTCTGTGATAGAAACCCCATTCTCTCTCCCTCACTACATTTTTGAGGAAATTAGTTTCCTCATTTTTTCAGGGGAAAAAAGCAAATAAAAAACTGAAGAATATGCAGAACATTATCACAAAACAAATCATGGAAATGAAATCTAGATTTGAACAATTTTACATAGATGCGTTGGTGAAGACGATCTGTGTTGGTTGACAGACGGAAGCGCATAATACACTCTAAACCTAAGATTATCTTCAATCTTCTTAATTAATATCATAAGCATCACTTTTAATACCAAGCAAATCAAAAACTGAAGAATATGCAGAACATTATCACAAAACAAATCATGGAAATGAAATCTAGATTTGAACAATTTTACATAGATGCGTTGGTGAAGACGATCTGTGTTGGTTGACAGACGGAAGCGCATAATACACTCTAAACCTAAGATTATCTTCAATCTTCTTAATTAATATCATAAGCATCACTTTTAATACCAAGCAAATAAAAAACTGAAGAATATGCAGAACATTATCACAAAACAAATCATGGAAATGAAATCTAGATTTGAACAATTTTACATAGATGCGTTGGTGAAGACGATCTGTGTGTGTTGACAAACTGAAGCGCGTAATACACTCTAAACCTAAGATTATCTTCAATCTTCTTAATTAATACTATCATATGCATCACATTTAATACCAAGCAAATCAAAAACTGAAGAATATGCAGAACATTATCACAAAACAAATCATGAAAATGAAATCTAGATTTGAACAATTTTACATAGATGCGTTGGTGAAGACGATCTGTGTGTGTTGACAAACTGAAGCGCGTAATACACTCTAAACCTAAGATTATCTTCAATCTTCTTAATTAATATCATAAGCATCACTTTTAATACCAAGCAAATCAAAAACTGAAGAATATGCAGAACATTATCACAAAACAAATCATGAAAATGAAATCTAGATTTGAACAATTTTACATAGATGCGTTGGTGAAGACGATCTGTGTGTGTTGACAGACTGAAGCGCGTAATACACTCTAAACCTAAGATTATCTTCAATCTTCTTAATTAATATCATAAGCATCACTTTTAATACCAAGCAAATAAAAAACTGAAGAATATGCAGAACATTATCACAAAACAAATCATGGAAATGAAATCTAGATTTGAACAATTTTACATAGATGCGTTGGTGAAGACGATCTGTGTTGGTTGACAGACGGAAGCGCATAATACACTCTAAACCTAAGATTATCTTCAATCTTCTTAATTAATATCATAAGCATCACTTTTAATACCAAGCAAATCAAAAACTGAAGAATATGCAGAACATTATCACAAAACAAATCATGAAAATGAAATCTAGATTTGAACAATTTTACATAGATGCGTTGGTGAAGACGATCTGTGTGTGTTGACAGACGGAAGCGCGTAATACACTCTAAACCTAAGATTATCTTCAATCTTCTTAATTAATATCATAAGCATCACTTTTAATACCAAGCAAATCAAAAACTGAAGAATATGCAGAACATTATCACAAAACAAATCATGGAAATGAAATCTAGATTTGAACAATTTTACATAGATGCGTTGGTGAAGACGATCTGTGTTGGTTGACAGACGGAAGCGCATAATACACTCTAAACCTAAGATTATCTTCAATCTTCTTAATTAATATCATAAGCATCACTTTTAATACCAAGCAAATCAAAAACTGAAGAATATGCAGAACATTATCACAAAACAAATCATGGAAATGAAATCTAGATTTGAACAATTTTACATAGATGCGTTGGTGAAGACGATCTGTGTTGGTTGACAGACGGAAGCGCATAATACACTCTAAACCTAAGATTATCTTCAATCTTCTTAATTAATATCATAAGCATCACTTTTAATACCAAGCAAATCAAAAACTGAAGAATATGCAGAACATTATCACAAAACAAATCATGGAAATGAAATCTAGATTTGAACAATTTTACATAGATGCGTTGGTGAAGACGATCTGTGTGTGTTGACAAACTGAAGCGCGTAATACACTATCATATGCATCACATTTAATACCATAATTAATGCCTTTAATCGCATACATTTTCAAAAACAAATTGAAATTATTTCAAACGGCTTCCTATAAATAAGGTTCCAATGCAAATTAAAATTTTATACTGATTATATTGAATTAAAAAAACTAAAAAATATAAACTATCATAAGCATCACATTTAATACCATAATTAATGCCTTTAATCGTATACATTTTCAAAAACAAATTGAAATTATTTCAAACGGCTTCCTATAAATAAGGTTCCAATGCAAATTAAAATTTTCTACTGATTATATTGAATTAAAAAAAACTAAAAAATATAAATGGCTTCGCCCGGACTCGAACGGCTTCCTATAAATAAGGTTCCAATGCAAATTAAAATTTTATACTGATTATATTGAATTAAAAAAACTAAAAAATATAAACTATCATAAGCATCACATTTAATACCATAATTAATGCCTTTAATCGTATACATTTTCAAAAGCAAATTGAAATTATTTCAAACGGCTTCCTATAAATAAGGTTCCAATGCAAATTAAAATTTTCTACTGATTATATTGAATTAAAAAAACTAAAAAATATAAATGGATTCGCCCGGACTCGAACCGGAGACCTTCAGTGTGTTAGACTGACGTGATAACCAACTACACCACGAAACCATTTGTTTTTCTTAGTTTCAATTTAGTTATACATACATAATCAAACAGTAGAAAAGAAATAAAAGGAGCATCAAACCAGAGCTAGTTTGATTCAAAGCAAAAGATAGAGCAGTGAAGAATCTTTATGGCCGAAACCCTCTTCTGCATATCTGCTGTCGCCGTCTTCCCCGCTCTCCCTTCAGCTTATTATCCTTCAATCAGGTGCGTATTTGTTTGAATACACTCGATTTTCCTTTTGATTATTTTGATTGGAAGAACAGTTAGAGTTTGTGATTGGTTGAAGACGGCAAAGGAAGAACAGGTAGAGCTAGTAATTGGTTGAAGAAGGCGGTTATTCAGTTTTAGATTAAATGGCTCTATCGTACTCTTCTTGTTCAATTTTTCGATTTCTGAATTGGGTAGAACAATGATTAGGGTTTTTGGTTGTTTGATATTTTGACGTTTTCTGTGAAGGTTGAATAGGTAAAGGTTTTATTTTCGTTTTAGTTTCATTGTTATTTGTGCCAATTCGATATCTCAGATAATTTGTGTTCTTGTTCACTTTTTTGACTTTTTTGTGATTCTGGAATAAATAAAATTCTGGTCATTGTTGAACCCTAGAGATTGGAAATAATAGATGCACTCAGATTTAGGGGTGGGAAATTATACCGAAATACCGAAATACCGGACTTACCGTACCGGAAAAATACCGAAAATACCGATTTTTCGGTATACCGCAGTTTCCGGTACGGTATGATACCGTACCGTAGTGTTTCGGTACGGTAACGGTATCAAGTTTGCTATACCGCGGTATACCGCGGTATACCGAATCCACGGTATACCGGTATACCGCGGTATACCGAATCTGCGGTATATACCGAATATTCGGTATACCGGTATACCGCGGTATACCGAATCTGCGGTATATACCGAATATTCGGTATACCGCGGTATACCGGTATACCGATAGATTATTATATATATATATTAATATTAAATATGTTGTAATATATATATATATATATATATATATATATTACATTTATATATATATATATATATTATATTTAAAAAAATTAATACATTGATTAATACAATAAAATTAAACATTCAAATGATAATTTATTCAAACAAATTCACAATTATTTTTTTATCAACTCATCCTATTAAATATAATAAACACAATAACACATAACACCGAAAGAAGATTGGAAATACGATATCGGGATTCGAGAATATGTTTCAACAAAGCACATTTGAAAGAATTTGTATTAACTCACACCATTTAGTATATGATTCTTTGTGTAATGTCATATTCCAAATATACAAAGTAATTAAAAATTGTTTTATTCTTCGTCCCATTTCATAAAATTTCAATTAAAAATATGTGCAGCTGAAAATGAATCAAATCGTTTAATTAGTGTTTAATTCATTGTATGTTATCGTATTTTATATACTAGTACTACTTAAATTGAAGGATGAATAAACTATTGGAACAATCTATATAACCACACACAATTAAATTATATGAATAGTTTATGTACATTCCATGTATAGGAGTAGTATAAAAATATTTAATACTTGTATATTTTAATTTGTAATCATATTTTGCAATTATTTTCGATCATCTCACATGCAAATTATTGGTTTTCTCAAATATATACAATATATATGCAAAAATAATCTAGACAATAAAAGTTTAAGAATAACTTCAGTTTTGTTTAGCTAATTATAATGAAATAAAAGGTCCTATTTAAATTTCAATTTGGATTTATATTGAAGTAGATCGACATAAAAAAATTTAATTATCCCTAAATATTTGATCCACATATCTTTATCTTGACAAAAAAATCCATGGTCAAGGAATACCAACTTGACAATCCTACTTGGTATGCCATATCAATAAAATTGTGACAAATGGAAATACATATATCCCTAATTCCAATTAGATGTATAAACTATTGGAACAATCTATATAACCACACACAATTAAATTATATGAATAGTTTATGTACATTCCATGTATAGGAGTAGTATAAAAATATTTAATACTTGTATATTTTAATTTGTAATCATATTTTGCAATTATTTTCGATCATCTCACACGCAAATTATTGGTTTTCTCAAATATATACAATATATATGCAAAAATAATCTAGACAAATAAAAGTGTAATAATAACTTCTGTTTTGTTAGTTGAAACAATAAATTAAAATAACAATATGAAAGATTATATACGTATAGATTAAACTAAGTATATTAATAATTATATAGTGTAGCTCTTGTTTTATTTTTTCATTGCATAGTAATTTTATGAATATTATACCCAGGTTATACATTATTATAAAAAGAATTAATAATAATAATAATGATAATGATAATAATAAGATTATCTAAAAATTAATTTTATTATATTAGTAATTATTTCCGGTATACCGTTACCGTTACCATACCGTTATTACGGTATACCGTACCGTGTTTCGGTATACCGTTTTTAACGGTATACCGAAACACAGTACGGTATACCGCAATAACGGTATGGTAACGGTATAAAAAATTATCATACCGAATTTTCGGTATACCGGAATTCCGGTATACCGAAAATTCGGTATGGTATCGGTATGAAATTTTGTCATACCGTAATTTCCGGTATGGTATGCGGTATGGCACGGTCGGTACGGTATACCGTACCGACCCACCCCTACTCAGATTGTTAATAGTTCGAATCAAGAACTGCAAGAAAACGTTTTTTTTAATCTTTGATTAATGGATAACCAATTCATTTCTTTCTTATATTCAGTCGCTTGTTGGATTACACGTTTTGAAAATTAGAACATTTCACTTAACTATCACTCCATTAGGTCTTAAACTCCAGGTAGACTATCCGTAAGTTGGGTTTCTTAGCTATTGTCTTTTTTCATTGGGCTTTGATACGGGGAAATGTCAAAGTATTATAGAGAGATAACTATATACACAATCTTTCATAGTGCCACAACCAAAAACATATAGTTTGCTCTGTATCTTTCATGTTGAAAAATAGACTGTAAGTTTGTATCGCATTGTTATCATTTTTGTGTGAAACTTCAAGCAGGATGATGATGTTAAGTGGTTTGATTTCTCTCTGGTTTTCCTCATGCTCAACTGAATTATAACCTTGGAAGTTCGGATTGTTTATGATGCTCTTCATGCAGAACAATATTCACTTATATGTCATTTTTAAAGCTTAATCCCATGAATATTGTGTTCCAGCAGCAAGTTGAGTGATCAGAATCATGGGTGACACAATTGATTTGACCGGGGATGGAGGAGTCCTGAAGACGATAGTACGCCAGGCAAAAGCTGATGCGCTTGGTCCATCAGAGAGTATTCCGCTTGTCGACGGTATGTTTTAACAGCCACTCACTTTTTTACTTTATCATGTCATGTAAATTTACAATGTAAGAACTAACTGTAAAAAATAGGACTATGAGCAGTTTAATGGGGAGATTGGGGGATTCACAATTTGATGTTCAAGAGTAGCAATTTGTACATTTAAATTCAACAATTGTCAGTTTCTTTAGTTGATATTATTGAACAGTCTTAATATTGTTTTGGAAAATTTGTGTTGCTTTGACACAGCTGTGTTATTCAAAAAAATTCAAGTACATAAAAATAAAGGCAACAACTGTATCTGATCTTGATGGCTATAAGTGGCAAATTGCTAATTATTTTCTGCAATTAATAACTTGAGCTTTAACATCAGTCGTCAGTTTTAACTATGTTTACCAGATAAGCACCCCGGTGTTTCTCATTGGTCAAGTTGTTTTCTAATAAACAGTTGTCTTGCTGATGACTTAGTTTTCTTGTCGTTTTTGGATAGATCAGATTCTTTGGTGCTTATTTTTTCCATGCTGAGTTGCTGACTTGTTTCAGCCTTTCAGTGAAATAAATTCATAAAATTAGGAAATTCATTCTGAGTCCTAATACGCATCAATCTCTCGTAGGAGAAAAAATACGATGTAGACTAATAAGAAATTCAGAATTAGTTTGTACCCGCTACCCAGTATTCAAAAGTCTGATCGCATTAATTCGATGTCTAGAATGTATTCTTTTTTGCACCTCTTTCGCTTAATTCTAAGTTAAGTTTCCCCTCACCATTACCCTTTTCGTTCGTGGGACTCATGTTTCTATTCTAGACATCTAGCAATTGTTATGTTTCTGCACCTTAGAGAATATACTTTATTAACTCTGCCCTTTTTTTGGGACAGTTCATTATGAAGGCACCCTAGCTGAAACTGGTGAAGTTTTTGATACTACGCATGAAGACAATACTATCTTCACGTTTGAAGTGGGCAGTGGAAGTGTGATTAAAGCTTGGGATGTTGCGCTCAAAACCATGAAGGTAAACTATTCTTTTTATACAGCTAATACTTCAATACTACTCTATATAATACGTCCTTAATTCTCGTTCCTTTATTTTGGGTTGCAGGTTGGGGAAGTCGCTAGGATTACGTGTAAGCCAGAGTATGCCTATGGCAGTGCCGGTTCCCCACCTGAGATCCCCCCAGAGTAAAATCCTGTTCTTTTCTATCCTGATATTTGTCTAATGAACACAACTTAATTTCATTGATCAATATTAAAAAATAATGGGACTGTTTTGCTTTATGATGAGAGCATCTATTTGGGTTTCCTGCTGCAGTGCGACGCTTATTTTTGAGGTGGAGCTGGTCGCCTGCAAACCTCGCAAGGGTAGTCTAAGCAGCACCTCCGACGAGAGGGCAAGGCTGGAGTAAGTCTATTGAATCCACACATTTATTAGTGTATATGCTTAAATTCAGCCACTGCCACATAAAGTTTCTGAGAAATAAGGTGTGTTTGTTTAGTGAGCTGAAGAAGCAACGGGAAGCAGCCGCTGCAGTAAAGGAGGAAGAGAAGAAGAAAAGGGAGGAAGCGAAAGCAGTCGCAGCTGCTAGGGTTCAAGCCAAACTCGACGCCAAGAAAGGCAAAGGGAAAGGCAAAGGCAAGTAAAAGAAGATATTATGTGGAGATGGTTGTAATAAAGCTCAAGTAGCTGCACTATATAGACTATATAGCAACTGCTCCCTCTTCATAATTTCTTCCACAATGGTGAAAACAAGTTTATCTCTATGAACATTTTTGCCAAGTTTGTACGTGTCAAAAAAATTACTATTAAATAAGGCAATATTTTAATATATAGCAAATTCAATGTTTACAGCACTACATCTAAATTGCTATCTATCAGCCCTAATAAATTTATGCACCATGAAGGAGAGTGACTCAACTTCACAGTAGGTAATACATAATGCATATACTATAAATATACATATACTGGTGGTATGTATAAATCAGTTATAACAAATATGATATGTTTGTAGCTTAGACCATGTCCGAAGCGTCGATTTCTCCTTGAGCGATCTCCGACCATTGTGACCCAGCTCTATACTTGCAGACAGGGCACGTCCCTTGCTGCCGCAGCCATGGATCTATGCAGTTGACATGGAACTGCAAGGAAACACATAAGATCGAATAAGAGACAGAATAATACTAGCATGTAAATGTATCGAACGTATAAAGGCAAAGGTGCGGAACAGAAACCTGATGCAAGCATGGCAAGCTGCGAATGAGCTCTCCGGCAGTGACTTGCTCCAAGCAAACACTACAAGTCAGATCATCATCAGAGGTCTTTAATCCCACTTGTGGATTTGGAAGATCTTGCTTCTTCTGCAAATAGCATTAAACATTAGTGAGGCTAGCAATATATGGTGAAATCATTACATGTAACTGATATGAAGCATTTGTGTCTAAATTCAAGCATAACCACCAAGATAGATTACATATGCACGAACCAATGCAAGGTGCTTCAGAAAATTGGTTATAGTTTCAGTTTATGTTTTTCAAGAGACTGTAGAAATTGATGAAGTACCTCAACTGAGGCTGAAGAAGAACCCTGCTGCGCCGATGAGTTCACACTGTAAGCAAAGAATACCAAGATCCATTTAGAGAGAATCTTGACAAGATACGAGATGCCAGTCAAAAAGTAATGCAGAAAATCTCCAAAATTGTCTTTTTTCTGTTTATAGCCAACAGAACACACATGTCAAAGAGAAACTAAACAAGTTGGTGCAACAATATTAACAACAGTAGAACGAATAGACTGTAACAGGTCAGAAAGTAACAGCATGCCATGTATGCATGAGAAAGATGCCATCATGTACACAACAAGGATAATTATGAACTTTCAGAGACTAGATGTCGTAATAGCTGGTTTTTAAATGTGAATCCTAAATGCTCCACATCTAAACATAACATAATCCGACTGTGACAGAGATCTTTCCATTTTGATTTGTTGGTGAGTAATTTAATTAAGCATGCCAAATGAGGATAGAGCAGTGAGAGACCATTTTGAAGGACAATATGAAATACCAGTTAGAGCTACTCTTATTATGCATAATGTACACATTCAGAGAGCTTAACACCAATACTCACCCCTGTGGGCCGGAAACCTTATACTTGTGGACTGGAAGAGCATTGATCTCTTCGTCAGTCATAGAAGCGGTAGGGACATTGTCAGAATCCAGTGCTCGCAAAGTTTCATAATCTGCACAGAGCACCAAAAGCCACATGAAATTCCATGCATGGTGTCCTCAATTCGTGCTTACCCTACTGGGTTGGAATCAATACAGTAAATAACATAAAAAGAAACAAAACCGGATATTATGCCACATTTGAGAATAATGTATGCATACCTAGGTCGTCAAATTCCCTGTCGAGCAGTGCTAGCTGGAGTCTGAGACCTTGCAACCTTCCCCTGGTAGCAAGAGCTATAGATGGTGGCATATGGAGTCTTAATTCCGTGTGGCCAAGAAGACCGCTAGCTGCGACAGCATGCGCTTGTGCCTGGGCTTGAAGTTGCTGACATGTTGCATACATCCTTAAAGTGGTTGCCATCAGAAACACCCCAAGCACCAGCCAGAGCTTTCCAATACATCGAAAATTAGAGGTCAATCATATAAAAGAATTTCACAACTGAGAGAATTCTATGAAAACATGTCAACATCCAAATAATACAAACCAGAAAATTGGGAGACATTTGGTGCGAGTTCAGAATCATAAACAGCAAAAGCACTGTTAAAAACACAGTTACACACTTCAGTTAGTAAACTGACTATAAGACAGAAATATAGCACTAAAGGACCATCAAATAATGTTACCTGTGACAAGAAAAGCTAAGGAGTTGGTATTGACTGGTCGAGTAGCATGAACACGCTGATCACCAGCAATAAGATCACATATGTTAAGAGAGATGAGAATGATCACAAGAATAGATATTAACAAAAGGTTAGAGATTCACCACTGCACGCCGTTCAGGAATAAGTCCCGGAAACCCAGTTTCTATATCTCCTCTGGTACCTCTGAAAACAAAACTCATGGTTTCGAACAAGTTCAACACTGAATGAACTATTTACAGATGCACCTGGAACTGCTGCCAATAGATTATATACAGTGAGAAACAATCCCAAATAGGAAAAGATAGTTGGTCTAACTGAACTAAATTCTAAAGATGGTTCTGATTTTAACTTTTGATTCAACATTTAGTTCCCTCCCATTCAATACCAATTGAAAGAAATACTTAATCTAAATCTCTCACATCTTTAAGAATGCCTAGATTTTCAAAATCCATGGTGTAATATGAACCACAACTTTTTGAAGATCAGAAGTGATCCATCCATCAAATTGGGTAAGTGGTGCATTCTCATTATATGATTCCACATCAGATTATCAATTGGTGATACTTATAGTGCAGGAAAAAAAAGGCAGTTCTGCTGAAAAAGGGAAAATTCCAAATCTTGCCATTTTTGACAAAATTTTGGTGTTGAATGAACGAAAACTCAATGCAATTCCCTACATTCGTGAAAACCCCAAAATTCGATAGAAAGCACTCCACTTACCTATTCAAAAAGCATATCTTCAACAAATCGGTTCAGATCAAAATTCGAACAGGAAAACCGAAACCATTCACACAAAGAGCTAACATATCTTAATATCTTAGACAAATTTTCGAAAATGCAAATCGGAGAATACATGTGAGCAGGCATATCCTTCACCTTCACCAAAAAAAAAACTTTGATTATGAAAAAGGATAAGAGCGAAATCTCACTTACAGTGATTGTTGTGTGGTTGGATCAGAGCGCAAACAATCTATCAAACAAAATTGATTTGGCTGAAGTAATAATTGGTTAATCTCAGCTGAGTCGAGCGAGTTAAACGAAAAGAGAGGAGCGAGTGAACTCGGACGCGTTGGAGCTCTTTGAATATCGACGCATAAAATGATAAAATAAAAAAAGAAAATAAAAGCCCAACGCTGAATTAAAATGAGAAATTTTTTACTATTATTTAATGTTCTTGTCACTTTTATTTTTCGAATATCACTTTTTCTTCTATCTTGTTTTTACTTTTAATAATCGGTTGGTTTCGACTTCTTATATTTTATTTATGATAAATTGACGATTTTATAATATTTTTAGATGATTGCAGTCGTTAGTTACATTGTACAGAAAAATGTGCTATAAATGCTTTTCAAGTGGCTTTTGTTTAGTGTGGAT
This sequence comes from Salvia splendens, assembly GCF_004379255.2. NCBI lineage: Eukaryota > Viridiplantae > Streptophyta > Magnoliopsida > Lamiales > Lamiaceae > Salvia > Salvia splendens. The sequence continues at coordinate 32,086,877 of NC_056044.1, read as the reverse complement.
ATTTGAAGTAGTAGTATTTTTGAATTTATGTTTGTATTATCTAAAAAAATTGCAACCAAAATAGCTAGACAATCCAAATGGATCGGCTCAAACTCAAGTGGAGTGTCAATAAGATAAAATTACAACATCTATATGCAAATTACAAATCACTGCGTGTAAATAGCTAAACAATTAATTTTATTTGTTAAAGAGGATCACCAATAGTTTCTCATTTATCCTCGTAGCCGCGATGACTCCAACCCTCGAGCTTCCTATAATTGGTAAACTTCTTGCAACTGCTGCCACTTGATTCTGTTAAAATTTTTATACCATGAAATAGAACTGATTTGGAATAGGGTAAAAATATTCACATAGATAGAAACAATGGAACATGGAAAAACAATGCTAGTCCTTTTTCTTTAACAGGAAAAATCTTAAAAGCTAGAAACTGACGAGCAAAGTCCGCTAAGAATGGTAACAAACACCACGTCAACACAACATCAAAAGCTAACAAACACAAACGCAGCAGCACACAAAAGCAAGCATACAAATACGAAGATTGTTTCTTGTATCAACAGCCGGAATAATATCACAATAAAACTTACATAGGCAAGCAGCGCGAGGATTGATGAGCTCAACTTCATTGGCAACGAGAAGAATTGGCGCAACCTCAACCAGAGATGAGGGCACCGGTACGCCTCATTGTCCATCATCGCAGTATCTGCCTTTTGGTTGTTTGAAATGGCGCGTGCTGCCTTGACTTGTTGTGACGAGAATCATATCATCGTACTTGTCAACGAGACACCTAAGACAAATTGAATAACTAATCTCTTATCAACACCACCTATGATCCATATCAAACAGCCAATTGATACCTCAAAACTCGTGATTGCTTAATTGATCATACCTTTCTGCCGCGAGCATTTCAAATGCACCGAGATCATGAGGTGCTGCTCTAACTTGTCGCAAGCAAATCACATCCTCATCGTGTTACCGAGCCAACCTGAAACAAATTTAAAAACTAGTAGTATTATCTTGTTAACATATGCTTGGATTTACAAGATGAATAGTAGTATGTTGAGTTATGGAAGCTGACTTTTTCTTTTGTCATCCTCGTAGACATATCAGAAACGAGTGCATAGTTATTACTCTCGTAGCATGCAGTCATGAACGCTGCAAGCGTCACACGATCCACACTCTTGGTTGCATCTAACAATTTATCAAAAAACTGTGCCGCAACGTCTACTTTCTGCTCACTACAAAGCTTCCTGACTAATGTTCTAACAGTGCGAACCCACAGTTTTCGTTCTAATCTGTCTGACAAAGCCATTGCTGTCGAAGATTCACCCTTTTTGCACAACTCATAAGCTATTGTCACTCGAGTAACTTCACATGGCGAAAAACCTTTGTCAATCATTTCACGAAAAAGTGTTCTAGCCTCATTCACCATGGATTCCTTGCAAAGGCCACCTATCAGAGCACCATAAGTAAAACTATCGGGCGCACAGCCATGTTCACTCATATCATTGAAGACTTTCATAGCCAATTCAACGTTTCCATCTCGACAATACCCAGAAACCATACATGTATACGTCTGTGTGGTTGGGTTGAGTCCCATTTCCACTGCATCACTGAGAATTCTTTCACATTCTCCCATTTTCCTTTGCCTTGAAAGCAATGAGATCAACAACGTGTAAGTATGCATATCAACACCGATCCCCTTTTTGAACATCACATTAAAAATCACGAAAGCTCTTCTAACATCATCATCCTGCTTGCAGCTAGCAGATATTAGAATGGTGTATGTAAATTTATCAGCACAAACCTCATTCCTATAGCAAACTTTCAGCAAGTTATACGCTTCCGTAATCCTTCCTTTCTTACAGAGGCAGTTCACAACAGCATTGTACGTACAAGTATTAGGAGCCAAGCCATCTTTCTCCATCGTGTCCATCAATTCATATGCTCTGTCGAACTCCCCAGCTTTGGCATGACCGTCAATAAGGGTAGTGTAGGTATTCACATTCGGAGACAGTCCTTGTTCCTTCATCTTCTTCAGCAACATCTCCGCGCGTTGCAGCTTCTCCTCCTTGCAGTATCCATCAATCATGGCAGTATACGTGTACACGTTGGGCTTGTAATTCTCGCTCCTAACAAGTTTCAAGAAAAGCCTAAATGCCTTATCCGTCCATCCTTTCTTGCAAAGGCCATCAATCAATGATGTATGAGTATACACATTCGGCTTCAACCCTCTCCTCGCCATCTCCTCCAGCAATTCGAAAGCTTGTTTAACACTTCCCCTGCTGCTCAACCCGTTAATCAAGCAAGAAAAATGAACCAAATTCGGCTTCAGCCCGATCTCAACCATCTTGTTGAACACCCACAACGCTCGGTTCACACGACCATTTGCACGTAGCATATTGAGAATCAAACTGCATGTAGCCTTATCCACAAGAAAGCCTCTGCTCAACATCTCACTCAACCATCTATCAGCATCCGAAACCCTCCCAGCTCGACAATAAGCAACAACCATCGACTCGAAACTGTAAGAATCTGGAATAAGCCTCTGTCATACATTTCATCGAACACATTCTGCGCAATCTCAAAACTGCCCATCCCATTCACCACGCTCAGCGCGCAATTCAGAGTGTGGGAGCTCAAAACCAATCAGTGGCTACGCAGCTCGAGAACCATGTCGATTGATTCCTTCAACATCCCCACCTCCGCGAAATTCCAGAGCATACAGCGCAAAACCTCATGGGTCCGCTCAAAGTTTCCATTTTTAATCAAGCAGCTTGCCGCAACAATGTAAAACCACATACAATGCTTAAATTTCGCAAACCCGATTGCCCAATAGAAGAAACCCAGTGCCACCATCGATCCGGTCTCATCAGCCAATGAAGCGATTACGGTAATGGCCTGCTCCGGCGTCAATGAATCAGCATCTATTGGTAAATTTAGTAGAGGGCGCGTTGAATCGAAAAGAGTGGATTTTTTCTGCTGATTATAGTATGAATCGCAAACCCAAAAGCAGACTCGTTTAATAACTGTGAGCGGTGAAGCTGCCGGGTTGTGATCAGCTATGGCCGCGTGACAAATGGGTCTCACAGTAGAGAGAGGAACGATGCCATTGAGGAGTGTTGTGGGTGCTGCATTTCGGCGGCAGATTTGACTCAGGCGAATAAACACAGGGGAAACCATGAAATACGGCCGAATTTAACTCAGCTCAGAAGTTCACGACGGCAGCCACAGCGGCGGCGGCGGCGACGGCTTTTTACTGTTTCGCCGGGAAATTTGAGAAGAAGGGATTAGAGAGAGAGTTGAGAGATGAGACATTATTGGGCCAAATTTGATGTTGGTTTTGTGTAATTTAGTGGGCCTTTTTAATGGGCTTGTGTTCACCATTATCCATCTCACCATTATCTATTTTTGGTGTTCACCATTATCCATCTCACCCTAGTCCATATGACTAATTAATTTTAAATAAAATCTAATTTGATTTATATCATATGCTAGTATTATCTCGTCCAACAAATCGAATGTTACCTTAATAGACCAATGACAACAAGTCCTATATGCAAGCGCTTACTAATACGCGGATCTTCCCCCTGGCCAGCTCCTTTCCCACGCCACTCATCACTAGCGGCGTTCCCCTCCCTTCCTCTCTTTTGTTGTCACCTCCACCTCCCATTGTCGTCGCCTCCACCCTTCTCATCTTGCTTGTCGCCTCCTCCTCCCTCTCCCACCGCATGTACCACAACCATCTCCCATTTTTGCACCACCGCAACCTCCTCCCCCTTCAGCACCGTCATCGCCGCATTGGAATCGGGCGCTCAATGGTGTGTTCCTCTAAATTGATAGAACAACTACCATGAGTGTGACACTTCAAATCTAATTTTTTTTATAAGATGTGATAGATAATTTTAATTATAAGTCGTTTAAATGTTCTATAGAGAAATATTAAGATAAGTGCGAAATAGTTATATACAACAGTAAAAAGGTACTACTCTATTTGTATCATAACATTATTCGTGCCACATATTTCTTTTACTCCCGTGAACGCGCTCTCACGGAAGTGCAAATGAGCGGCACAAATAATTAGATCAATGAAATAATAATTAAGTATTGTGTTTATGTTCAACTTTAATCAAGTTTGGACCATTTATAATTGGACTTGATTATAATACGACTTAGATGTGTCTTAATCTCTGCACTCATATTTCATTACTACATTAATTAACTAGCTAAGAAGTCAAGACATAGATTTCATTGACAGCTAAATATACTTCCTATTTACTTAATAAACCAAAACTAATCAAAACTTTACAAATTGACCCTAATCCGAATATTATAAACACAACAGTTTATCTTTTCATGATGGCTTGACCTATGAATCTAGGAGTAGACCTAATTAACATAAAATTACAAAATAAAATAACTTAGAAGGATAAAATTAGAAAGTTCCTAACCTCTCAATTATTACACCAACTTCAAATAAATATAAGAGCTAATGATAACAAGTAGTTAGGCAGAGATTGTTTAATAAAGAAACAAAAAATAATTGTCTGATTTGCTTCTTACAAAGACAAAAAGTCTCATTTTTCAACACCTAATTTCCTCATGTTCACATATTTAAATTTATATTATGCAGTTTTCGAGAAATTGATGTTTTTATAAATATTTTTGTTTGATTTGCAAAACTGTAAACCACTCTGCAAATTCAACCATTGTTGTCTTTTTCTGTTGCTGGTCTGACAACCTTTTTCAAATTTGGTTGTTCCTCAACTTGAAAAATACGTGTTGTATTTTTCCTTCTAATTATCCAATTTAGATTTTGCAATTTTTATATTGGATTTGTAATTTAAATTGAAAAATTAACCCAAAAATAAATTTTGGTTAAAATTAAAAAGTCTATCACGATTGTTTTGTTACCTTGCAGTACAAAATAGCTCTGCTTTACAAGTGAACAATTTTAAGAAAACTCCAACAGAATATGAAAATACAATTAAACGCATATTCATTTGTGCTGAAAATTTTGTATGAAAACTATTAGCATATTTAAAAGCTTTCAATCAAAAGTTTTTTGTCCTAAACTTTTAGCATATTTAAAATATTTCCAACTTTTAATTTTATAAAAAACTCTATCACTCAAAATACATTTTGTTGTACCATACAAATTAGCCGTATTTTTCTCTTGATTCCTCTTCATGAATGCTTATATTGCACGGGTGTGACGGCTGTCTTTGGATAAATTACAATATAAGAATAAACATTAAAATTATGATCTACACCCAACCTCCTTTTTTTCTGAATTTTCTTCAATATAAGGTTGGTTTATTAGGTGACCGAAACATCACATATATTATCTTTCACCAAACATATACAAACTACATTGATATTAAATTTGGATTTTATAATTGTCGCCAATCTTATAGTGGCTAATTTCGCTTCAATTCTTCGAGATTGAGGTTCACGTCATCGAATGTCGGTGTCAGGTTGTCGATACATTTTCTATTCCCTTTTGACATCAACAGAGAGACAACGACCATCTTCATTACGTCCGACCCCACGAATTCTATTTATTAGATTTGTCTATATCTATTACTACAAGTAGGACACTTTATAAACTTCAAAGCCCCAACCATAGTCCCACACTCCCACTCCAATATCCTCTCATTCACATACACACGTACACACTCCCTCGAACATTTCAAACCTAAGATTGTTCACACAATCTCACACACACACAAAGATGAATCTCCTCACAATATCAACACAAATAATACTAGCAATCATCTTCTTCATGCATTCAACCCAATCCCTCGCCTCCCAATCCCTCATCCTCCCCCTCAAAGCCAAGCTAATCCCCTCAAACAAGCTCTCCTTCCACCACAACATCTCCCTCACCGTCTCCCTCACCGTTGGCTCGCCGCCTCAGGCAGCGACCATGGTCCTCGACACTGGCAGCGAGCTGTCCTGGCTACGCTGCCAGAAGACCCCCGCCGCCGCCGCCCCCTCCTTCTCCCCCTCCCTCTCCTCCTCCTACCGCCCCACCCCTTGCTCCTCCTCCACCTGCACCACCCGCACCCGCGACTTCCCCATCCCGGCCTCCTGCGACGCCAAACACCTCTGCCACGTGGCCGTCTCCTATGCCGACGCCTCGTCCGTCGAAGGCAACTTAGCCGCCGAGGTTTTCTACCTGGACCAATCAAATTCATTTGATAACATCACATTCGGATGCATGGACTCCGGTTCATCTTCCAACCCGGAGGACTTAAAAACCACCGGTCTGGTCGGATTGAACCGGGGCGGGTTATCCTTCATAACCCAGGCCGGTTTTCGCAAATTCTCCTATTGCATATCCGGTAAAGACTCCAGCGGCGTGCTGCTCTTCGGCGACGCGGATTTCCCCTGGCTGTCGCCGCTGAACTACACGCCGCTGGTGGAAATGCCGGCGGCGACGCGGCTCCCGTACTTCGACCGGGCCGCGTACACGGTCCGGTTAGAAGGGGTCCGGGTTGGGAACCGGTTACTCCCGGTTCAAAAGACCATATACGAACCGGACCACACGGGAGCCGGTCAGACCATGGTCGACTCGGGCACCCAATTCACATTCTTACTCGGGCCGGTTTACGACGCTTTAAAAGCCGAATTCCTACGACAGACGAAGGGGATTCTCCGACCACTGGACGAGCCGGAATTCGTGTTTCAGGGGGCGATGGACGCTTGCTTCAGGGTGGAGCTGAGCAGGAGGGCGGCGCCGGCGATGCTGCCGGCGGTGGCGCTGATGTTTAGAGGGGTGGAGATGAGCGTGAGAGGGGAGAAGCTGCTTTACCGGGTCGCGGGTATGACCCGGGGAAATGATGGGGTTTATTGCTTGACATTTGGGAATTCGGATCTTTTGGGAGTGGAGGCCTACATTGTAGGGCACCATCACCAGCAAAATATGTGGATGGAATTCGATTTGTCCAAGTCCCGGGTCGGGCTCGCGGACTTTAGCTGCGATTGGCCGCGCAAAAGTTGGGGTTGTAATTTACGAGCGGACGCGGGGTTTTTTTTTCGTGTAATTTTTTTTAATCGAAGATGTATAGTGATTTCAGATTTCTCTCGAGACAGTAAAATTTTGCTCGATAAGTGCTCGTTCAGTATGAAAGATACTAGCACAGTGGTGCTCTCGGGTACGAATAATCGATTTGGTTTCGATTCTATTCTTGTGCTTGGTAAGGGTTTGCCAATATGGATAGATGCTTGATAATTAGCAAGGAAAGAGGGTGCTAGGTGATTTGTGATTTGTGACACGATTATGAATAATAATTGTCGATTTCTCACGTTGAAAGGTTTAGAAAAGGTGGGATTGTGTCAACTTTATTAGGTTGAGTTAAATTGGAATTATTGAAAAATTTCATTTGATTCATGTAAGGTCAAACGGCGGCTTTATTGTAAAGTTGATTCATTTTGGTGAATTCTGCACCATGTTTTCTTAAATCTGGTCCCCTTTATGTTTATTTGGTGTTATATTCGGCTTTATATGTGCTTACAATAATAATGTTATGTTATTTAGTGTGTTTATAAAAGTAATTCATACAAATTAAACAATAAGAAAATCAACCTATTAAAAAAGTAAATATAAGTATTTAAAATCACAAAAAAAGGCAGTGCATTAGCATGAAAACAAAAGCAATGGAATATCACAAGTCTTGTTGTTATCGTCGATCGTCATCCTCATCCACCACCAGAGATATACAATTAGCAAGAAATCGAAAACTTGCAACAATAAACAAAAATAAAATCATAGCCAAAATTTGTGCCATCACCCGTTTTCGAGAATTTAAAAAGTGTCATATCGTATTTTCTTTAATTTGGTCTACTTCATAATATTTGTTGGGTGTTGCATTTGGCTTTAGATGTGCTTACGGTAGTGATGTTATGTACTCCTTCATTATAATAAGATTATATAAGAGTAAGGTTAAAGCATAGTATATATGTCAGTACGAATATAAAATTTAGATCGGGATGTGGGAAGTAAGATTTTCCACTCCATATTTATCTGCCTCAATTTTAAAATATGTATATAGGTACTTTTGATTTGTACCAATAATATTTAAATCAACACTAGCATTAATTAACTTGAAGTTTCGATCAATTCTATTGCTAATTGCATTGATTTAGTTAATATAGTAACTATGTTTAACAGGGTGTGATGAATTGAGATTTTTTAGCCTAATTAAGAAGTGAAATGCATTATCAGCCACTCATTTTTATTAAATGAGTGGTCCAGAATTTGATACATAAAAAATATTTTTAGATTTATTAATTATGAAAGGGCAGAATGGTAATTTCATGTTTTAATTATGAAAGGGCAGAATGACTGATCTCTGCCTCGGCAAGCCCCCCTCCCCGCTCCCTCCCCTCCTCCGCCACCATCGCCTCCGCCCTCGCCGCCCTCAAATCCTCCCCCGACCCCTTCCTCAGCGTCTGGACCTGCGACCACACCTCCCCCGAATGCCATTGCGTTTGTGTCGCCAAAATTTGCATCGCCGACATCATCTGCTACCTCTGCAAAAAGGATAACTCCTCATCTCCGGCCTCCTCTCTCAACTAACCAATTTCCCTTCTTCTCCCTCACTCCACTACCCGTGTCACTCGCATCGATCCCTCCCTCCGCTACGTAGTACCACAATTGAATTTGAATTTGAATTTGGGATTGAATTTCAATTTTGAGCCCTAGCTTAATTGAAGAGGAGCTACTTCCATGAGTGCCTGGCGGTGCTGGACGCGCATCAGGGGCCGGTGAAGTGCGTGGCGGCGGCAGTGGAGGTGGAGAAGGTGGTGGTGATGGGGTTTCTGCTCTACAGCACGGGGTTGGATCAGACGTTTAAGGTGTGGAGGATAAAGGTGATGCCGAAGGAGGTGGAGAGGAGGCCGGCGCCGGTGGAGACGGCGGCGAAGGGAGGGGAGTATGAGGCGAGTCCGGTTTTGAGCCCGTCGTGGGTTTTGATTATCAATTGTGTTGGATGTGAGCTGGATTGGGGAATCAAGCTTAATCATAATGCACTCTAGGTGTTTGGTGATATTCCCCGGTTGAGAATTAGTTGCTAAGAGTTAGATTCAAGATTTAGCTATCTCCCTTTTTTAATGTCAACTACGCACATATAATGTCACCTACATATATAATTTATGTCAACTACATATACAATTCATGTCAACTACACACATATAATGTCATCTATGTGTGCAATCCATGTCAACTACATATATAATCTATGTCAACTACATATACAATTCATGTCAACTACACACATATAATGTCAACTACATATACAATTCATGTCAACTACACACATATAATGTCAACTGCATATACAATTCATGTCAACTATACACATATAATGTCAACTATGTGTACAATCCATCTCAATTACATATATAATCAATGTCAACTACATACATATAATGTCAACTACATATATCTACATATATTGTATGTAAAACGTTGTTGTTAACATAAATAATATAGGTCGTTGACATGAAAATATTTGTTGTTGACATTAATTATTTGTAAAATGTTGCTGTTGACATAATAGTTGATATAAATAACGTTTGTTGTTGACATCGTAGTTGACATAATGTTTCTGTAGTTTACATCGCGCGAAAATGACAATTATGCCCCCTAGTTGACATAATGTCTCCGTAGTTGACATTGCGCGAAAATTATGAATGAGTGGCTGAAAATGCATCTTAGTTCTCAATTAGGCCCAAAATTCTCAACATAACTGGACCCATGTTTAAGACAAGAATCTACTCACAGTATATTCAATCATTTCCGTTAAAAATCAATGTCTCATTCATTGGCATACAAAAGCAAAAAATGTACAAAAGTAAATAATAAGTTTATCCAAATGTGTCATACTAAGATAAAATAAAATAACAGGGAAGAAATAAGTTGTTTTTTCTAAAAAAAAAAGAAAGGACTCAATTATAATTAGAAAATTCAAAAAAAATGTCTCATCCATGATATGTTGATCGCACCCTATTACCGCTACTATACATTATAATTGTTGTTATTATTACCTGCTCCGTTTCACTCAAGATATCCATATTTTTTTATTAGTTTGTCTCATTTGAAATGTTACTAATTTTTTATATTTAAAAATAAATCTCTCATTCTTTAGTAAAATATTTAACTACTTTTTTCTTTCTACTTATTTTATATCCCATTTAACAATTTTCTTAAAATCTCATGTAACTTTAGAATATGATATTTTGCGTGAGAAGGAAGTATTACGTAGAGAAGTAAATAATGTCGAATTTATCTAGTTGAGGATGGTGTGAAGGTGAGAGGCAGCGATGGGACAAAAGCATAGGGCGGATGAAGTTGATGAGCACAAAAATGAAGATTGGGAAATGTGAATAATGTATTATAATGTCCTTTTGTTGTGTTTTTTCTATGAAACTGTCAGTTTATATATTCCACTAGTTGAATCCAGTTGGTATTTTCTTGATTAATTATTTCAAGATTAGGAGTACTACACTAAAGTGTAGATGACAAATCAATGTTTAATTTCAAAATGTTTACTTCATTAGGCCACCCGCAACGCGTCCCGCGGGCGGCTCGTATCTCGTCCCGCCGAGACGAGACAGCGGCGAGATGCGTTGCAGCATCTCGTCTCGTCCCGGTCTCGCCGAGACGCCCGTCCCACCGAGACGTCTCGCAGGCTGGCTCGCCACGCGCCTGCGCCACACGTGACTCCATTCGCCGCCCCGCGAGTGGGCTTCGTCACGCTGACGCAATAAATCATTTTTTTTAAATCGAATTTAATAAATAAAAAAATTTAAAAACGAAAACGGTAATATTACCGTTTTTTCGACCGTTATTTTTTATTTTTTTATTTTTTTACTCTATAAATACTCCTATTTCATCTTCATTACACACACAAACACACATCTATTCTTCTCAAATAATCTCCATTTCCTTTCCAATTGTCATCTAACCTCTCCAATTTTCATCACAAAATGTCCGGCGACGGAAATGAGGGCGGCTACGGCGGGTTTGACATCAACGCGTTTGGCGACTGGAGGGCATGTACAATGTCTTGTAATTTTCATTATGTCTTTTTTTATTTATTTTACCACAAATTTAATTATGTATTTTTTAAGGATTTTAAGTTGTAATTTTATTTTATTTAATGAAGTGTGTTTTTATTAATTGAATTTGTTGGAAATAAAAATAAAAAATGAAATTGAATGAATAGTTAAGGGATGAGATGGTTAAAAGACGGATAAGGGATAGAGGGTTGCAGGTTCTGTCTCTTAGTTAAAATATTGAGGGTTGCAGGTTCTGTCTCTTAGTTAAGAGATGGAGTGAAAAATATAGTGGAACCCATGAATAATTAAGAGATGAGACGATTAAGAGACGAATAAGAGACTGCGTTGCGGATGGCCTTATGGTCTCATTGCTGCCGACCATACATAACTTTAATACTATAAATGCATTTTCCCTTTCTATCAACCATCCAATTATTGTGACAGTGTGTGGAGTCTCGACCATTTGATTTGGGAAAACGGTCTATTAATTAAATTGTATTTCATCGTCATATTTATAATGAAAATGCGTCTTACTAATTAAACGACCATTTGATTTGGGAAAATGCGTTTTATTAATTAAATTGTATTTCATCGTCATATTTATAGTCTTACTAATTAAATTGTATTTTACCGTCATATTTTTAACTATATTTTCTTTCTGAGTATGCAGGAATTGATTATTATTTTATAAAATATCTTTATTTATTTAAATTTCAAAGATACACTTAGAAAATTTATGTACTAAGATAAAGAAGCATTCCGTATCTAAAATTCTTTGAATTTATTAAAAATTATACTTCGTCCATATGGTAATAGGTGAACCATTTTTCAGTCGGTATGTTCGTCGTTAGAAGTCTCATTTATTTTTTACAATATCCAGTAATCGTGTTCTATATTTCATTTTTACTCAAATTTCATTATAAAAATTATATAACTATGATTCCGCTAAGTTTTTACACCTAAATATTTCGTAACTTAAAACTCTTATCGAGTCACAATGGACACCTAGTACAGTATATTTTATAGTACATATAACTCTGCTTAGTTATAATAAAAAAACATTAACTATACAATTTTCAGAATTCATTTGATTTCTTTTAAACCTAAAGAATAAAATGCAGCTAAATTGGTAAAATGTTTTCTTTAAATTCTAAAAATAGAACTCATTGGACCTATCAAGACGTGAATTCCCATCCAACACGTTTGTATAATTGCATTATTTGCCAAATTTAGAGAGAGATAAGTGGAAAAAGTAATGGATTGCTTGACTTTTTTAGCATGTAAAATCTAGTCAATATAGGTGTGTAGTTTGTGTCCAATGAATCATTGTCGTAAAGTTTAAATTATAATAATGTGAAAGTAAATCCGAATTTATTAATTTTAAATTTCACCGACGTCTAATGTAATTTAAATCTGATGGTTCTTTTTGTCAATTATTATTGTATTTTGACTTGAATATGTGACATATTGACCATCCGAAGAGTCTAATTCGGTCCCAAATTTTGGGAAAAAGGAAAAGAAAAAGATAATACTACTAAATAATTGGAAATTAGATTTTTTTTAATAAATATTTGGGCCAATTTTCGAATGAGCCTTGTTTTGAATTAATTGGATTCGGATATAATTGAGATTTTATATCCACTGTCACAGGAGGGGTGCATTATATTGCTAACTATTTAAGTTGTTAATTCTGCTAACTCATCAATGCAGTGTATTAAAAATGTCAATACAATAACATTAAAATGTCAACACATAATATCAACCCATTATATTAAAGTTTAACAAAATTATGTGTTGACATTTTTAATACACTGCGTTGATGAGTTAGCAAGTTAGGAGAAAGTTAGTAATTGATCGAACCCCATAATAAATAATGATAATATCCATGAATTTATATATGTAACCGAACAAATTCTTCACTATCAACGAGACCACGTTTCAAAATCATAATTACATTTCTCACAAATAATAAAGTCTCTCTCTGTCTCTATTTAAGAGGGAGAGGGAGCCACGTGTACGACCACATTTTGTAATTTTCAATAGGAGAATCTAAAAATTCAAGAACTCGACAGCCACCTTGTGATTCACAACTTTGCAAGAATACAAAGGAAACTTGGTTTTTCTTGGCTTTTATTATGGCATTGTTCATATCAACACATTCTCACTTCTTTCCAAGATTTCATCCACACAACACAAAGGTTCCGAGTCCTACAACATTTATTGAATTTATTTAGTGGACTTGGTCTTTTCAAAAATTTAAATTTGTATATTTGTGAAACTAGGTTGAATGGTATCACATAGATTGGTCTATATGATTTATTTACTCCCATCCAACAAAGATGTCCCACTTTTTGAATGAGAAGTGATTTTATGGCTGTTTTTAATATGTTAAATGAAATGAGAAAATGTAATACACCTCCAGTCTCATGTTACTCGCACTTTTCATTTTAGGCTGTAAATTTATGATTGATTTTTTAGTGTAATTAAATTAGAATTTTAAGTGTGATGAGACATCACTTAATAAATGAGCTATTAACTTAATCTAACATATTAATTAAATACATTAATTTTAATTTAAACTATAAATAGTATAAGTAGTTTGTGACGAGCCGAAATGGAAGAGTGCAAGTAACATGGGACGGAGGGAGTAATAAAAGGCTAAAAAGATAATTCAATATTTATTAAAATAGAGAAAAAGATATACTTAAATGTATTAATGATGTTTTGCTCTTTCAAATGATTTGAATGTGACATTTTTCGTTAAAACAAACCAAAAAGAGAAATGGAAAACGAAGATATCCCATTTCTTGGATGGCGAAGATTTTTATGGTATGTATTTAGAATATTAAGTAAAGACAGAAAATGTAACTGAATATATTAATAAATAGAAAAATATAACTAAAGTAACAAAAAAGAGGGAGGAAAAATACTTTAAGGTATTAATGTTTTTCCTTTAGAAAATGAGTTTGTGATATCTTCTTTAAGATATACCAAAAATAAAATGGGAGCAAAGATGTTCCACTTCTTGGATGACATGACTTTATGAGATGTATTTAATATCTTAAGTTAAGAAAAAAATGTTATTGAATTCATTATTGGATAAGAAAAAATAATTAAAATAAAAATAATAATAAAGGGGGAGAAAAAATAAATAAATGGGAACGTGACATCTTTGTCCCAACTAAGGTTTATGTGATTAATGATGTTTACCTATGAAGGTAGAAATTCTATACTATGTTACCCAAAGTTGGATGTAATATGCTGAATGTGAATCTTCATTAAATTCAGCAAAAATGTTACAAGTTCTCACTGATTCTTCTCAATGACCCAAATTATTTTTATCTTCATAAATGCTCACAGAATTTCAAAAGGATTCAAATTTCAAACTATCTGAGAATTGAGAATGCACAATTGGGTATAATGTATATCAAGAGAAGAAAACTATTCTTCTGAGAGAGAGGAACAAATCAAACCCATTAAAAAAGAATAACACTATACCCTACTCAACTAACCATATATCATCAAATTCATCATGCATCACTGGTGACATCAATCAGTTAGGTATGCATATAAAAAATTTGGCAACTGTATATTCATGAACTGAAAGCAATCAGCATACTTATAATAGTATAATACAGAGGCATATATCCACAGAGTATTTGAGCAAACAGCAGGCTGCAAAGAGACCCAGAGATGTCTTCCTAAAAAGGTTCAAGACTTCTACTTCAAGATCAAAAGATTAAACGAAATCGCACCGAGGGATATAAGCAAAGTAAGATGAGCTAGTCATGTGTTGTGACTGCATTATTTAACTGCATACGGTGAAGCTGATGGACTAACCAGCGAGATAAGAAAGACCGAAGAGATAGTGTTTCCATCTCTGCTTTCCATCTGAGCTGAAACTCAACAAGGCCTGTAACATATGCTACAGAAGGGAGGAAACTATAAGACATTGATCATTCACATAGGAACTCGAAAAGAGTTCCCACCTTCGACCATAACATCAGAAGACCATTGTAACTGGGAATGGATGAGTCCAATACAAATCCCTTTAAATAAGGCCCGTGATCAACTATCATATTCTAGGTGCAGCAACATAAGCAGTAACCAAACTCGGATGATCAAACGGGTAGTGTTTCTTCTCCTATCTAGAAGATGGTTATAGAAGCAGATAGATAAAATGCAAGTCTTTAAATAGCACACCATAAACTGAAGAAGATGATTATAGACAGATGAATCAAATTTGAATGTATACATTACATACTTACATAGCACTCCAAAAGGCAAAAACTGAAGATGATTATAACAGATGTATCAAACAGAGATCAATAAATAACATCATGACGAATGCATTACCTTCAAGAGCAGCAGGAAACAACACACAACAATAGTAAATTACCAATACTTCATAGACAGATCGAAAAACGTAGTATGATCCAAGCATTCATCAACTTCATTGAACTTAAAACATCAGTTACCAATTACCAATACGTAACATGTTTTACATCAAGATATCAAAGAGACCATAGCATAATTCAAGGATGTGCTACTGCAATGACACAAGCACAAAAGAAAAAAGAACCACTTTCATTGAGCTTTGTAAGCGAATTTAGATATTTTAATTCACAAAATCTCAAATAAAATAGCATTACCAAAGTAACTACATATTGTGCAAATGCTACAGAGAGGGGCAAAATAAAAAGGGATTCTTGAATTTAGAAAGCAATTTGATACATTGAATGGATACTACTCCTCTCCCCATTTCCAAAAAGCCAATTCAATCACAAGAGGCCTTTGGATCATGGAGGGTTTATTACCTTTCCACAATCCTTCACCACATTCTAGTTCAATATTTGGAAAACTCACCATCTTCATTCCATCCAAAACTCACCATCTCCTTTCACTGCCATCATTAACTTCAAAACCCCATCCTCTACGCTGCCTCGACGTAGAACTAAATACTGATGACAGCGAGCCACTGCCGCTCCTCCTACTCATCCTAGAGTCGGAGCTGGCAGTAGAAGTCGAAGATCCACCTCTGCCAAAACACGCAAACAAACGATTCAAGACTCTCCTCAATCCACTCCTCTCCCTCGAAATACTACCTCTAGAACCCCACGAAATCCTCCTCGGTGCCCCATTGTTATTGAAGGCCCCGTCCATCTCCGTGTAAACCACCGGCAACTCCCTCTCTCCCCTCCCCTCCCGCCCGAAAACCTCCCCACCGCAAACCCGCCACCGGGCAGTCTCCATATCGTCAAGCCAACCGTCTCATCATCATTCCCGACCTCATTCGCTCGGTTCCCTTCACTGACATCCTGACCAGCACCAGCACCAACACTCTCATTGTCAGTCGGCAGCTCATGTCTACACACGGGGCACGAATTTCTCAGCGACAGCCACGGCATAATACAATCTTGATGATACAAATGCTTGCAGGGCATCTCGCGAGCCTCACCCCCAACCTCAAAAGCCTCTTTGCAGACCGCGCAATACGACTCAATATCCACATGATCGTCGGAGATATCAATCGTTGGCATAGACTCGATGGCAGCCTTCGACGCTGGCGGATTGCTGTCGATTCTCCCAATCCCATTAGTCTCAATTTGAGCCAATTGATCCAGCAACCTATCGAAACCAGAACCCAGCAAGAACTCCGACATACTAGCTGGCAGCGGTCGTAGACCCGATCCCGCACCATCGTCGTAGAACAATTCAAATCCTGCTCCGGCAGCTCCGGCGGCAGCTCCGCCGCCGCCCTCATTCGGCCCGCGAAGAACAATAACTGGATTAAACGGCGAGCGATCGCCCCCATTCCTGCGGCTCCGTCTCAGCCTCGGGCTAGACCCCGTGGCGGATCCGGACCCCGAGCCGGGGCCCGAATCAGGCGTCCGCATCATATACATCGCCGCAGCGGGGAAGCGGCGGCGGCGGGAGTCGGAGAGCGAGGATCTGTTCGGAGCCTCAATTTCTTCGACGAATCCACTGCTGCAATCGGGACAGCTGACGGAGCCCTGGGTCCAAACCCTCACGAAGCGGTTACATCTGTAGCACCAGTAGGTTGAAGACATCGATTTGCGCAGAAAACGCAAATTAATCAGAAAGAAAGAATCCGGTTTCAGATCTGAAAGATTGGACTCTTTCTCTCTCAAGAAATCAAGAAGCGAGAGAAAACATTGGGAGCGAGAGAGGAGAGAGAGAGAGAGAGAGAGAGAGAGAGAGAGAGAGAGGGGCGAGCTTGAGGTTAACCAGAAACGAAATGGATTTGGGGGAGACGAATTGGGGATTATATGAGGGGGGCAGTCTACCGTAAATAAAGTGGTGAGGGAGGGGTAAATGTGGTATTTTACGTCGGGATGCTGGCTTTTGATCAACGCTTAAAATGCGGACACGTGTCGGGTTGTGGAAATTATAATTGGGGTTGTGTTTTGGTGATGCTTTCATGTTTGATGCCTTCAAGATAGAGTGTTTCTTTTCTAGTTTATGCCAAAATCAAGTTCGTCTTTTAATAACTAAATTTGGACTTTCTTTAATAGGGAAAAACTACTACGTTTATAACTTAATGAATTAAAAGAATTCGTGTTCCTTAAGAGAGAGAGCTTGATTTGAAATATTAGAGTGAGGATCCCCCTCCGATGTGGATGCTCAGTGGACGGTCGGTGCTGGGCGCCGTGACTCTGGGAGGCCCGCAAGAGTGAGGATCCACCCGTTGCGCACTTCCTCCTGCGACATTGGAGGCGGGTCTATTGTGAATGCTCTTAGAATACGCACAGTTAGATGGAGAGATAATAAAGTACTAAGAGAGATGAAAAGTTAGAAATGATGTTATTTTTATTTTAAAAAATATTTCATTTTTAATGGACTAATCCAAAAAAGAAAATATTTTATTTTTAATGTGGTATAGAGGGAGTATATCAAACTAAAATTTTAAACATATACTAATAACTTTATGCAACTGTTTACTAAGAACGAAGATCTTTCTTCTAATAATCAGGTTTATCACAATAAATCTACTTTTGATTAGGTTTTTATTCATAATAATAATAACATTTATTTATACATAATTATTTTAAAAATAAGAACAATAACTTTGGGCAAAGTAAATAATATTGACTTTGCATAACCCATTTGAAATATCTATCAGGTCCAATTACAAAGAAATATCGTGTGACCTAATAGAGAAATGCATTATTATTGGTCATAAATATTAGTCATAAATAATACTCCCTCCTAAACTCATGTACCTTTCGTTGTTGCTGGTTCATTACATCCTTACCAAAACTCGACCTAAAACGTTGGGTAATTATTTGGTTAGATGAGTTTGAAGCTATGAATTTATTATGTCGCATTCTTTATCAACCAATTTGGAAACCATGATTCATGAATATTGGAAGTTCAAGTATAATGTATATGGACTTCATGGACTATTTTAGCATTTGGTCTACTTGGATGGGCAAAGTGTTTTTATTTCATATACTCTTAATTGCTAGTGGTCTTCGTTGTATTGTTGTAACGTTAAAAAATCATATCTTTATAAACCCTTAATGTTATATAAAGTACCACAAGTGATAGACTCACGGTATAATGTGGCTAAGGAACAGACCAGACAGATGTTGTAACGTTAAGAAATCATATCTTTATAAGCTCTTAATGTTACATAGAGTACCACAAGTGATAGACTCATGGTACAATGTGGTTAAGGAACAGGCCAAGCAGATGGTGATGGGCAAGTTAAGCTTTGTAAAACACTAACTGGAACTGGATCAATATCGAGAATTTCGATTATCGATTAACCAATAACCGACTATATTTGTTCTAATAATCGATCTTATTCGTTTTGATTACTGATTAACCGATAGCTAGCTAATTGATTTATGAGCCATAAAAAGAGCAACTCTTATTAAAGCTTCTAAGTCAAAAGAACTTAGACACGTTAAAAATAAATAGATTATGGAAATATGTAAATATCATAATACATAGTACTTGAGAAGAGATATGATAGATGCTACCTAGGCGGCTAGGCCAATAAAGTCAATATTTTAGCTAGAGTTACAAGATGAATCAATTTTTCGTTACCTGATTTTATACTACGCACATTGCATTGAAAAAACTGAAAGCTAGGGATATTTTGAATTTATGAAAATTTGAAGTGCCACCCTTTGAATTTATGAAAATTTGAAGTGCCACCCAACTCAAAATAATAGAAAAAATATATATACAAACATTTAAAGCACCTAACTATAGAAAAAATGATATAGCTAATAAAGTTTGGGAATTTTATTTAAACATTGATAGTCCTTCAAAAGGAAAGTTATAGGTTAGGTCTTTATTTTATAAACAAAGATGAGTACTGAGTGGTCTCTGAATCAGAGGGCACAAAAGTATGGTTACTAAAACTATGGTCCTAATTTTTCCTAGCAATTTCACATGATTTTGTGGTGTTTGTTTCTACTTTTTGTACCCATCTTTGCTACCCTAAAAATCTAGCCTTTTTAAGTGGTTTTAGTAGATATACATACACTATATTGGGGTATGGAAGTTAGATATATCTTGACATTCGAGTCTATATTATAAACTTTTTAAATGAAAACTAGTGGCTTTAAGGATATTTATGGGTGTTAGATGTATATTAATTCGAAATTTTGTAATATTAAGACTAACTTCGATTAAAAATTTCTTGCGAATGCAGCAATAGAGGCTGGAGGAGAGACGGTTGGCCTATACGACTTATATCGTCAGGGGAGGCTAATTTTCCTTTAGTACCTGCCAAAAACGTCATCATCATCTCACGATATGCATAATTGTTTTTTTAGAGAAAACGCCAAATGATATTATTCAATTTAAATTACTCTTTATAAAATATTAATTGTCACAAGAGTTAAACTAATTTCAAATATTTCGAATAAAACTAATTACGTAATAATGATTTAAAATTTTATGCTAGTTAGCATAGAGGTTACTAAAATATTCTTAGAAATATTCAAAATTGTAGATATTTCCTTTTGGTAGGTGATTTAGGCTTAACTACCTAGCCAAATAATGTGTAGAAGTTGTTATGAAACGAGAATAAATACAAACAATTAAAAATATTACTAATTTTTGGGAAGTCAAACCCCCATCAAACTGTACAAGAGTATATGATTAAAATTTGATTAACGTGTCATAAGGGATTAAGGATCTTGATTCTGCGAATTATTTATATATAGAACAAATAAGAATTGTGACACTCTACCTATTATTACTCTAATTAATTTTAGTTGGGAAAATCTGTGGACTGTGGCTGCTTAAGGAGGTCGTTAGTTTGATAACTCTGATTACCGTTCGTAATTAATGATTAGATTACTGATTAGTATGAAAGCATCGACATAACTAGCAACGGATCTCATTTGGCAAATTAATGTAATTTAAATTTGGTATATTATTAGTTTAGGAAATTTCAATTTCTATCTTTATTTTTATTTACTTGAAGTTAATTATGTCAAATAAAGTCTAAGTCAAATGTCAAAATTAAATCACTTAGAAATGATCGTAGTGAGATGTGTAGGATTCGAACATCATCTGCTTGCGGTGTATTTTCCACTTGCCTTCTATGACGCTTTAAATGCAGATATTCAAAAAATCATAAAATGTAGTCAAATTATGATTACATAATGTAATTTTGAAAATCAATCGAAAATTTATGAAGTTCGAATTTATTCGCAATCATCTTGTAATAATGGAGTGCTCATTTCAGTTGGAAGAAGCTCGGCTAGAAAGGAGTTCGGTAAGCTCGGCTTACCGAGCTGGAACTAGCCTGGTACTAGCCGAGAAGAAGAAAAAGAAGGCAGAAGTCGGTAAGCTCAGCGGTAAGGAAGCTCGGTATGGAAGCTCGGTATGGAAGCTCGGTATGGTAGCTCGGCGTTGAGCTGGAATGAGCCGAGAAGGAAGAGTTCGGTTGTAAGCCGAGAAGGAAGAGTTCGGTTGCAAGCCGAGAATGAGTTCGGTATTGAACCGAGGAAGGAGCTCGGTCTTGAACCGAGAAGGTAGAAGCAACCTAGCCGAACTAGCCGTTGGAGCAGCAGTTAGTTAGCTGAGATGTAGCGGTTATTCTTCTTGCTTTCTTGATTCTTCTTGTAGTTAGTTAGTAGCAGTTGCTACGTGATTATAGAGCTTTAAATAGCTCACCATGTATGTAGTTTAGAATAGAGTTTAATCAATAAAGAGTTTTCCAGTTTTCTCTCCAAGATTATCATCTTCAATACTCAAAGTGTGAGTGTGTGTGTTTCTGCATTGTGTGATCTCATACAACAGTGAGTGTGTGTGTGATCTTATTGAGTGTGTGAAAGCCTTGTGTGTGAGTAAATCCCAACAAGTGGCGCCGTCTGTGGGAAAGGATATTGAAGCTGATTTGCAGAGGATCAAACGGTTTCAGAGATGGCAGCAAGGCTTGATGCAGAGAAGTTCACAGGCAAGAATGATTATACCTAGCATGTAAAGGTATCGAAACGTTAAAAGGCAAAGGTGTGGAACCGAACCCTGAATGCAAGCATGGCAAGCTGCGAATGAGCTCTCCGGCAGTGACTTGCTTCCAAGCAAACACTACAGTCAGATCATCATCAGAGGTCTTTAATCCCAGTTTGTGGATTTGGAAGATCTTGCTTCTTCTGCAAAAGCATTAAACATTAGTGAGGATAGCAATATATGGTGAAATCATTACATGTAACTGATATGAAGCATTTGTTGTCTAAATTCAAGCATAACCACAAGATAGATCCATATGCACGAACCAATGCAAGGTGCTTCAGAAAATTGGTTATAGTTTTCAGTTTATGTTTTTCAAGAGACTGTAGAAATTGATTAAGTACCTCAACTGAGGCTGAAGAAGAACCCTGCTGCGCCGATGAGTTCACACTGTAAGCAAAGAATACCAAGATCCATTTAGAGAGAATCTTGACAAGATACGAGACGCCAGTCAAAAGTAATGCAGAAAATCTCCAAAATTGTGTCTTTTTTCTGTTTATAGCCAATGAACACACATGTCAAGAGAAACTAAGCAAGTTGGTGCAACAATATTAACAACAGTAGAACGAATAGACTGTAACAGGTCAGAAAGTAACAGCATGCCATGTATGCATGAGAAAGATGCCATCATGTACACAACAAGGATAATTATGAACTTTCAGAGACTAGATGTCGTAATAGCTGGTTTTTAAATGTGAATCCTAAATGCTCCACATCTAAACATAACATAATCCGACTGTGACAGAGATCTTTCCATTTTGATTTGTTGGTGAGTAATTTAATTAAGCATGCCAAATGAGGATAGAGCAGTGAGAGACCATTTTGAAGGACAATATGAAATACCAGTTAGAGCTACTCTTATTATGCATAATGTACACATTCAGAGAGCTTAACACCAATACTCACCCCTGTGGGCCGGAAACCTTATACTTGTGGACTGGAAGAGCATTGATCTCTTCATCAGTCATAGAAGCGGTAGGGACATTGTCAGAATCCAGTGCTCGCAAAGTTTCATAATCTGCACAGAGCACCAAAAGCCACATGAAATTCCATGCATGGTGTCCTCAATTCGTGCTTACCCTACTGGGTTGGAATCAATACAGTAAATAACATAAAAAGAAACAAAACCGGATATTATGCCACATTTGAGAATAATGTATGCATACCTAGGTCGTCAAATTCCCTGTCGAGCAGTGCTAGCTGGAGTCTGAGACCTTGCAACCTTCCCCTGGTAGCAAGAGCTATAGATGGTGGCATATGGAGTCTTAATTCCGTGTGGCCAAGAAGACCGCTAGCTGCGACAGCATGTGCTTGTGCCTGGGCTTGAAGTTGCTGACATGTTGCATACATCCTTAAAGTGGTTGCCATCAGAAACACCCCAAGCACCAGCCAGAGCTTTCCAATACATCGAAAATTAGAGGTCAATCATATAAAAGAATTTCACAACTGAGAGAATTCTATGAAAACATGTCAACATCCAAATAATACAAACCAGAAAATTGGGAGACATTTGGTGCGAGTTCAGAATCATAAACAGCAAAAGCACTGTTAAAAACACAGTTACACACTTCAGTTAGTAAACTGACTATAAGACAGAAATATAGCACTAAAGGACCATCAAATAATGTTACCTGTGACAAGAAAAGCTAAGGAGTTGGTATTGACTGGTCGAGTAGCATGAACACGCTGATCACCAGCAATAAGATCACATATGTTAAGAGAGATGAGAATGATCACAAGAATAGATATTAACAAAAGGTTAGAGATTCACCACTGCACGCCGTTCAGGAATAAGTCCCGGAAACCCAGTTTCTATATCTCCTCTGGTACCTCTGAAAACAAAACTCATGGTTTCGAACAAGTTCAACACTGAATGAACTATTTACAGATGCACCTGGAACTGCTGCCAATAGATTATATACAGTGAGAAACAATCCCAAATAGGAAAAGATAGTTGGTCTAACTGAACTAAATTCTAAAGATGGTTCTGATTATTTAACTTTTGATTCAACATTTAGTTCCCTCCCATTCAATACCAATTGAAAGAAATACTTAATCTAAATCTCTCACATCTTTAAGAATGCCTAGATTTTCAAAATCCATGGTGTAATATGAACCACAACTTTTTGAAGATCAGAAGTGATCCATCCATCAAATTGGGTAAGTGGTGCATTCTCATTATATGATTCCACATCAGATTATCAATTGGTGATACTTATAGTGAAGGAAAAAAAGGCAGTTCTGCTGAAAAAGGGAAAATTCCAAATCTTGCCATTTTTGACAAAATTTTGGTGTTGAATGAACGAAAAACTCAATGCAATTCCCTACATTCGTGAAAACCCCAAAATTCGATAGAAAGCACTCCACTTACCTATTCAAAAAGCATATCTTCAACAATCGGTTCAGATCAAAATTCGAACAGGAAAACCGAAACCATTCACACAAAGAGCTAACATATCTTAATATCTTAGACAAATTTTCGAAAATGCAAATCGGAGAATACATGTGAGCAGGCGCATATCCTTCACCTTCACCAAAAAAAGCTTTGATTATGAAAAAGGATAAGAGCGAAATCTCACTTACAGTGATTGTTGTGTGGTTGGATCAGAGCGCAAACAATCTACCAAACAAAATTGATTTGGCTGAAGTAATAATTGGTTAATCTCAGCTGAGTCGAGCGAGTTAAACGAAAAGAGAGGAGCGAGTGAACTCGGACGAGTTGGTTCTCTTTGCATATCGACGCATAAAATGATAAAATAAAAAAAAGAAAATAAAAGCCCGACGCTGAACTAAAATGACAAATTTTTACTATTATTTAATGTTCTTGTCACTTTTATTTTTCGAATATCACTTTTCTTCTATCTTGTTTTTACTTTTAATAATCGGTTGGTTTCGACTTCTTATATTTTATTTATGATAAATTGACGATTTTATAATATTTTTAGATGATTGCAGTCGTTACATTGTACAGAAAAATGTGCTATAAATGCTTTTCAAGTGGCTTTTGTTTAGTGTGGATATTTGAAGTAGTAGTATTTTTGAATTTATGTTTGTATTATCTAAAAAAATTGCAACCAAAATAGCTAGACAATCCAAATGGATCGGCTCAAACTCAAGTGGAGTGTCAATAAGATAAAATTACAACATCTATATGCAAATTACAAATCACTGCGTGTAAATAGCTAAACAATTAATTTTATTTGTTAAAGAGGATCACCAATAGTTTCTCATTTATCCTCGTAGCCGCGATGACTCCAACCCTCGAGCTTCCTATAATTGGTAAACTTCTTGCAACTGCTGCCACTTGATTCTGTTAAAATTTTATACCATGAAATAGAACTGATTTGGAATAGGGTAAAAATATTCACATAGATAGAAACAATGGAACATGGAAAAACAATGCTAGTCCTTTTTCTTTAACAGGAAAAATCTTAAAAGCTAGAAACTGACGAGCAAAGTCCGCTAAGAATGGTAACAAACACCACGTCAACACAACATCAAAAGCTAACAAACACAAACGCAGCAGCATACAAATACGAAGATTGTTTCTTGTATCAACAGCCGGAATAATATCACAATAAAACTTACATAGGCAAGCAGCGCGAGGATTGATGAGCTCAACTTCATTGGCAACGAGAAGAATTGGCGCAACCTCAACCAGAGATGAGGGCACCGGTACGCCTCATTGTCCATCATCGCAGTATCTGCCTTTTGGTTGTTTGAAATGGCGCGTGCTGCCTTGACTTGTTGTGACGAGAATCATATCATCGTACTTGTCAACGAGACACCTAAGACAAATTGAATAACTAATCTCTTATCAACACCACCTATGATCCATATCAAACAGCCAATTGATACCTCAAAACTCGTGATTGCTTAATTGATCATACCTTTCTGCCGCGAGCATTTCAAATGCACCGAGATCATGAGGTGCTGCTCTAACTTGTCGCAAGCAAATCACATCCTCATCGTGTTACCGAGCCAACCTGAAACAAATTTAAAAACTAGTAGTATTATCTTGTTAACATATGCTTGGATTTACAAGATGAATAGTAGTATGTTGAGTTATGGAAGCTGACTTTTTCTTTTGTCATCCTCGTAGACATATCAGAAACGAGTGCATAGTTATTACTCTCGTAGCATGCAGTCATGAACGCTGCAAGCGTCACACGATCCACACTCTTGGTTGCATCTAACAATTTATCAAAAAACTGTGCCGCAACGTCTACTTTCTGCTCACTACAAAGCTTCCTGACTAATGTTCTAACAGTGCGAACCCACAGTTTTCGTTCTAATCTGTCTGACAAAGCCATTGCTGTCGAAGATTCACCCTTTTTGCACAACTCATAAGCTATTGTCACTCGAGTAACTTCACATGGCGAAAAACCTTTGTCAATCATTTCACGAAAAAGTGTTCTAGCCTCATTCACCATGGATTCCTTGCAAAGGCCACCTATCAGAGCACCATAAGTAAAACTATCGGGCGCACAGCCATGTTCACTCATATCATTGAAGACTTTCATAGCCAATTCAACGTTTCCATCTCGACAATACCCAGAAACCATACATGTATACGTCTGTGTGGTTGGGTTGAGTCCCATTTCCACTGCATCACTGAGAATTCTTTCACATTCTCCCATTTTCCTTTGCCTTGAAAGCAATGAGATCAACAACGTGTAAGTATGCATATCAACACCGATCCCCTTTTTGAACATCACATTAAAAATCACGAAAGCTCTTCTAACATCATCATCCTGCTTGCAGCTAGCAGATATTAGAATGGTGTATGTAAATTTATCAGCACAAACCTCATTCCTATAGCAAACTTTCAGCAAGTTATACGCTTCCGTAATCCTTCCTTTCTACAGAGGCAGTTCACAACAGCATTGTACGTACAAGTATTAGGAGCCAAGCCATCTTTCTCCATCGTGTCCATCAATTCATATGCTCTGTCGAACTCCCCAGCTTTGGCATGACCGTCAATAAGGGTAGTGTAGGTATTCACATTCGGAGACAGTCCTTGTTCCTTCATCTTCTTCAGCAACATCTCCGCGCGTTGCAGCTTCTCCTCCTTGCAGTATCCATCAATCATGGCAGTATACGTGTACACGTTGGGCTTGTAATTCTCGCTCCTAACAAGTTTCAAGAAAAGCCTAAATGCCTTATCCGTCCATCCTTTCTTGCAAAGGCCATCAATCAATGATGTATGAGTATACACATTCGGCTTCAACCCTCTCCTCGCCATCTCCTCCAGCAATTCGAAAGCTTGTTTAACACTTCCCCTGCTGCTCAACCCGTTAATCAAGCAAGAAAAATGAACCAAATTCGGCTTCAGCCCGATCTCAACCATCTTGTTGAACACCCACAACGCTCGGTTCACACGACCATTTGCACGTAGCATATTGAGAATCAAACTGCATGTAGCCTTATCCACAAGAAAGCCTCTGCTCAACATCTCACTCAACCATCTATCAGCATCCGAAACCCTCCCAGCTCGACAATAAGCAACAACCATCGACTCGAAACTGTAAGAATCTGGAATAAGCCTCTGTCATACATTTCATCGAACACATTCTGCGCAATCTCAAAACTGCCCATCCCATTCACCACGCTCAGCGCGCAATTCAGAGTGTGGGAGCTCAAAACCAATCAGTGGCTACGCAGCTCGAGAACCATGTCGATTGATTCCTTCAACATCCCCACCTCCGCGAAATTCCAGAGCATACAGCGCAAAACCTCATGGGTCCGCTCAAAGTTTCCATTTTTAATCAAGCAGCTTGCCGCAACAATGTAAAACCACATACAATGCTTAAATTTCGCAAACCCGATTGCCCAATAGAAGAAACCCAGTGCCACCATCGATCCGGTCTCATCAGCCAATGAAGCGATTACGGTAATGGCCTGCTCCGGCGTCAATGAATCAGCATCTATTGGTAAATTTAGTAGAGGGCGCGTTGAATCGAAAAGAGTGGATTTTTTCTGCTGATTATAGTATGAATCGCAAACCCAAAAGCAGACTCGTTTAATAACTGTGAGCGGTGAAGCTGCCGGGTTGTGATCAGCTATGGCCGCGTGACAAATGGGTCTCACAGTAGAGAGAGGAACGATGCCATTGAGGAGTGTTGTGGGTGCTGCATTTCGGCGGCAGATTTGACTCAGGCGAATAAACACAGGGGAAACCATGAAATACGGCCGAATTTAACTCAGCTCAGAAGTTCACGACGGCAGCCACAGCGGCGGCGGCGGCGACGGCTTTTTACTGTTTCGCCGGGAAATTTGAGAAGAAGGGATTAGAGAGAGAGTTGAGAGATGAGACATTATTGGGCCAAATTTGATGTTGGTTTTGTGTAATTTAGTGGGCCTTTTTAATGGGCTTGTGTTCACCATTATCCATCTCACCATTATCTATTTTTGGTGTTCACCATTATCCATCTCACCCTAGTCCATATGACTAATTAATTTTAAATAAAATCTAATTTGATTTATATCATATCATATGCTAGTATTATCTCGTCCAACAAATCGAATGTTACCTTAATAGACCAATGACAACAAGTCCTATATGCAAGCGCTTACTAATACGCGGATCTTCCCCCTGGCCAGCTCCTTTCCCACGCCACTCATCACTAGCGGCGTTCCCCTCCCTTCCTCTCTTTTGTTGTCACCTCCACCTCCCATTGTCGTCGCCTCCACCCTTCTCATCTTGCTTGTCGCCTCCTCCTCCCTCTCCCACCGCATGTACCACAACCATCTCCCATTTTTGCACCACCGCAACCTCCTCCCCCTTCAGCACCGTCATCGCCGCATTGGAATCGGGCGCTCAATGGTGTGTTCCTCTAAATTGATAGAACAACTACCATGAGTGTGACACTTCAAATCTAATTTTTTTTATAAGATGTGATAGATAATTTTAATTATAAGTCGTTTAAATGTTCTATAGAGAAATATTAAGATAAGTGCGAAATAGTTATATACAACAGGAAAATAGTACTCCATTTGTATCATAATATTATTCGTGCCACATATTTCTTTTACTCCCGTGAACGCGCTCTCACGGAAGTGCAAATGAGCGGCACAAATAATTAGATCAATGAAATAATAATTAAGTATTGTGTTTATGTTAAACTTTAATCAAGTTTGGACTTTGGACCATTTATAATTGGACTTGATTATAATACGACTTAGATGTGTCTTAATCTCTGCACTCATATTTCATTACTACATTAATTAACTAGCTAAGAAGTCAAGACATAGATTTCATTGACAGCTAAATATACTTCCTATTTACTTAATAAACCAAAACTAATCAAAACTTTACAAATTGACCCTAATCCGAATATTATAAACACAACAGTTTATCTTTTCATGATGGCTTGACCTATGAATCTAGGAGTAGACCTAATTAACATAAAATTACAAAATAAAATAACTTAGAAGGATAAAATTAGAAAGTTCCTAACCTCTCAATTATTACACCAACTTCAAATAAATATAAGAGCTAATGATAATAAGTAGTTAGGCAGAGATTGTTTAATAAAGAAACAAAAAATAATTGTCTGATTTGCTTCTTACAAAGACAAAAAGTCTCATTTTTCAACACCTAATTTCCTCATGTTCACATATTTAAATTTATATTATGCAGTTTTCGAGAAATTGATGTTTTTATAAATATTTTTTGTTTGATTTGCAAAACTGTAAACCACTCTGCAAATTCAACCATTGTTGTCTTTTTCTGTTGCTGGTCTGACAACCTTTTTCAAATTTGGTTGTTCCTCAACTTGAAAAATACGTGTTGTATTTTTCCTTCTAATTATCCAATTTAGATTTTGCAATTTTTATATTGGATTTGTAATTTAAATTGAAAAATTAACCCAAAAATAAATTTTGGTTAAAATTAAAAAGTCTATCACGATTGTTTTGTTACCTTGCAGTACAAAATAGCTCTGCTTTACAAGTAAACAATTTTAAGAAAACTCCAACAGAATATGAAAATACAATTAAACGCATATTCATTTGTGCTGAAAATTTTGTATGAAAACTATTAGCATATTTAAAAGCTTTCAATCAAAAGTTTTTTGTCCTAAACTTTTAGCATATTTAAAATATTTCCAACTTTTAATTTTATAAAAACTCTATCACTCAAAATACATTTTGTTGTACCATACAAATTAGCTATTTTTCACTTGATTCCTCTACGTGAATGCTTATATTGCACGGGTGTGACGGCTGTCTTTGGATAAATTACAATATAAGAATAAACATTAAAATTATGATCTACACCCAACCTCCTTTTTTTCTGAATTTTCTTCAATATAAGGTTGGTTTATTAGGTGACCGAAACATCACATATATTATCTTTCACCAAACATATACAAACTACATTGATATTAAATTTGGATTTTATAATTGTCGCCAATCTTATAGTGGCTAATTTCGCTTCAATTCTTCGAGATTGAGGTTCACGTCATCGAATGTCGGTGTCAGGTTGTCGATACATTTTCTATTCCCTTTTGACATCAACAGAGAGACAACGACCATCTTCATTACGTCCGACCCCACGAATTCTATTTATTAGATTTGTCTATATCTATTACTACAAGTAGGACACTTTATAAACTTCAAAGCCCCAACCATAGTCCCACACTCCCACTCCAATATCCTCTCATTCACATACACACGTACACACTCCCTCGAACATTTCAAACCTAAGATTGTTCACACAATCTCACACACACACAAAGATGAATCTCCTCACAATATCAACACAAATAATACTAGCAATCATCTTCTTCATGCATTCAACCCAATCCCTCGCCTCCCAATCCCTCATCCTCCCCCTCAAAGCCAAGCTAATCCCCTCAAACAAGCTCTCCTTCCACCACAACATCTCCCTCACCGTCTCCCTCACCGTTGGCTCGCCGCCTCAGGCAGCGACCATGGTCCTCGACACTGGCAGCGAGCTGTCCTGGCTCCGCTGCCAGAAGACCCCCGCCGCCGCCGCCCCCTCCTTCTCCCCCTCCCTCTCCTCCTCCTACCGCCCCACCCCTTGCTCCTCCTCCACCTGCACCACCCGCACCCGCGACTTCCCCATCCCGGCCTCCTGCGACGCCAAACACCTCTGCCACGTGGCCGTCTCCTATGCCGACGCCTCGTCCGTCGAAGGCAACTTAGCCGCCGAGGTTTTCTACCTGGACCAATCAAATTCATTTGATAACATCACATTCGGATGCATGGACTCCGGTTCATCTTCCAACCCGGAGGACTTAAAAACCACCGGTCTGGTCGGATTGAACCGGGGCGGGTTATCCTTCATAACCCAGGCCGGTTTTCGCAAATTCTCCTATTGCATATCCGGTAAAGACTCCAGCGGCGTGCTGCTCTTCGGCGACGCGGATTTCCCCTGGCTGTCGCCGCTGAACTACACGCCGCTGGTGGAAATGCCGGCGGCGACGCGGCTCCCGTACTTCGACCGGGCCGCGTACACGGTCCGGTTAGAAGGGGTCCGGGTCGGGAACCGGTTACTCCCGGTTCAAAAGACCATATACGAACCGGACCACACGGGAGCCGGTCAGACCATGGTCGACTCGGGCACCCAATTCACATTCTTACTCGGGCCGGTTTACGACGCTTTAAAAGCCGAATTCCTACGACAGACGAAGGGGATTCTCCGACCACTGGACGAGCCGGAATTCGTGTTTCAGGGGGCGATGGACGCTTGCTTCAGGGTGGAGCTGAGCAGGAGGGCGGCGCCGGCGATGCTGCCGGCGGTGGCGCTGATGTTTAGAGGGGTGGAGATGAGCGTGAGAGGGGAGAAGCTGCTTTACCGGGTCGCGGGTATGACCCGGGGAAATGATGGGGTTTATTGCTTGACATTTGGGAATTCGGATCTTTTGGGAGTGGAGGCCTACATTGTAGGGCACCATCACCAGCAAAATATGTGGATGGAATTCGATTTGTCCAAGTCCCGGGTCGGGCTCGCGGACTTTAGCTGCGATTTGGCCGCGCAAAAGTTGGGGTTGTAATTTACGAGCGGGCGCGGGTTTTTTTTCGTGTAATTTTTTTTAATCGAAAATGTATAGTGATTTCAGATTTCTCTCGAGACAGTAAAATTTTGCTCGATAAGTGCTCGTTCAGTATGAAAGATACTAGCACAGTGGTGCTCTCGGGTACGAATAATCGATTTGGTTTCGATTCTATTCTTGTGCTTGGTAAGGGTTTGCCAATATGGATAGATGCTTGATAATTAGCAAGGAAAGAGGGTGCTAGGTGATTTGTGATTTGTGACACGATTATGAATAATAATTGTCGATTTCTCACGTTGAAAGGTTTAGAAAAGGTGGGATTGTGTCAACTTTATTAGGTTGAGTTAAATTGGAATTATTGAAAAATTTCATTTGATTCATGTAAGGTCAAACGGCGGCTTTATTGTAAAGTTGATTCATTTTGGTGAATTCTGCACCATGTTTTCTTAAATCTGGTCCCCTTTATGTTTATTTGGTGTTATATTCGGCTTTATATGTGCTTACAATAATAATGTTATGTTATTTAGTGTGTTTATAAAAGTAATTCATACAAATTAAACAATAAGAAAATCAACCTATTAAAAAAGTAAATATAAGTATTTAAAATCACAAAAAAAGGCAGTGCATTAGCATGAAAACAAAAGCAATGGAATATCACAAGTCTTGTTGTTATCGTCGATCGTCATCCTCATCCACCACCAGAGATATACAATTAGCAAGAAATCGAAAACTTGCAACAATAAACAAAAATAAAATCATAGCCAATATTTGTGCCATCACCCGTTTTCGAGAATTTAGAAGTGTCATATCGTATTTTCTTTAATTTGGTCTACTTCATAATATTTGTTGGGTGTTGCATTTGGCTTTAGATGTGCTTACGGTAGTGATGTTATGTACTCCTTCATTATAATAAGATTATATAAGAGTAAGGTTAAAGCATAGTATATATGTCAGTACGAATATAAAATTTAGATCGGGATGTGGGAAGTAAGATTTTCCACTCCATATTTATCTGCCTCAATTTTAAAATATGTATATAGGTACTTTTGATTTGTACCAATAATATTTAAATCAACACTAGCATTAATTAACTTGAAGTTTCGATCAATTCTATGCTAATTGCATTGATTTAGTTAATATAAACACTATGTTTAACGGGATGTGATCAATTGAGATTTTTTAGCTTAATTGAGAATTGAGATACATTATTAGCCACTCATTTTTATTAAATGAGTGGTCCAGAAATATTTTTAAATTTATTAATTATGAAAGGGCAGAATGGTAGTTTCATGTTTTAATTATGAAATGGTAGAATGATTGATCTCTGCCTCGGCAAGCCCCCTCTCCGCTCCCTCCCCTCCTCCACCACCATCGCCTCCGCCCTCGCCGCCCTCAAATCCTCCCCCGACCCCTTCCTCAGCGTCTGGACCTGCGACCACACCTCCCCCGAATGCCATTGCGTTTGTGTCGCCAAAATTTGCATCGCCGACATCATCTGCTACCTCTGCAAAAAGGATAACTCCTCATCTCCGGCCTCCTCTCTCAACCAACCAATTTCCCTTCTTCTCCCTCACTCCACTACCCGTGTCACTCACATCGATCCCTCCGCTACGTAGTACCACAATTGAATTTGAATTTGAATTTGGGATTGAATTTCAATTTTGAGCCCTAGCTTAATTGAAGAGGAGCTACTTCCATGAGTGCCTGGCGGTGCTGGACGCGCATCAGGGGCCGGTGAAGTGCGTGGCGGCGGCAGTGGAGGTGGAGAAGGTGGTGGTGATGGGGTTTCTGCTCTACAGCACGGGGTTGGATCAGACGTTTAAGGTGTGGAGGATAAAGGTGATGCCGAAGGAGGTGGAGGCTTCGCAGAGGAGGCCGGCGCCGGTGGAGACGGCGGCGAAGGGAGGGGAGTATGAGGCGAGTCCGGTTTTGAGCCCGTCGTGGGTTTTGATTATCAATTGTGTTGGATGTGAGCTGGATTGGGGAATCAAGCTTAATCATAATGCACTCTAGGTGTTTGGTGATATTCCCCGGTTGAGAATTAGTTGCTAAGAGTTAGATTCAAGATTTAGCTATCTCCCTTTTTTAATGTCAACTACGCACATATAATGTCACCTACATATATAATTTATGTCAACTACATATACAATTCATGTCAACTACACACATATAATGTCATCTATGTGTGCAATCCATGTCAACTACATATATAATCTATGTCAACTACATATACAATTCATGTCAACTACACACATATAATGTCAACTATGTGTACAATCCACATCAACTACATATACAATTCATGTCAACTACACACATATAATGTCAACTACATATACAATTCATGTCAACTATACACATATAATGTCAACTATGTGTACAATCCATCTCAATTACATATATAATCAATGTCAACTACATACATATAATGTCAACTACATATATCTACATATATTGTATGTAAAACGTTGTTGTTAACATAAATAATATAGGTCGTTGACATGAAAATATTTGTTGTTGACATTAATTATTTGTAAAATGTTGCTGTTGACATAATAGTTGATATAAATAACGTTTGTTGTTGACATCGTAGTTGACAAAATGTTTCTGTAGTTTACATCGCGCGAAAATGACAATTATGCCCCCTAGTTGACATAATGTCTCCGTAGTTGACATTGCGCGAAAATTATGAATGAGTGGCTGAAAATGCATCTTAGTTCTCAATTAGGCCCAAAATTCTCAACATAACTGGACCCATGTTTAAGACAAGAATCTACTCACAGTATATTCAATCATTTCCGTTAAAAATCAATGTCTCATTCATTGGCATACAAAAGCAAAAATGTACAAAAGTAAATAATAAGTTTATCCAAATGTGTTATACTAAGATAAAATAAAATAACAGGGAAGAAATAAGTTGTTTTTTCTAAAAAAAAAGAAAGGACTCAATTATAATTAGAAAATTCAAAAAAATGTCTCATCCATGATATGTTGATCGCACCCTATTACCGCTACTATACATTATAATTGTTGTTATTATTACCTGCTCCGTTTCACTCAAGATATCCATATTTTTTTATTAGTTTGTCTCATTTGAAATGTTACTAATTTTTTATATTTAAAAATAAATCTCTCATTCTTTAGTAAAATATTTAACTACTTTTTTCTTTCTACTTATTTTATATCCCATTTAACAATTTCTTAAAATCTCATGTAACTTTAGAATATGGATATTTTGCATGAGAAGGAAGTATTACGTAGAGAAGTAAATAATGTCGAATTTATCTAGTTGAGGATGGTGTGAAGGTGAGAGGCAGCGATGGGACAAAAGCATAGGGCTGATGAAGTTGATGAGCACAAAAGAAGATTGGGAAATGTGAATAATGTATTTAATGTCCTTTTGTTGTGTTTTTTCTATGAAACTGTCAGTTTATATATTCCACTAGTTGAATCCAGTTGGTATTTTCTTGATTAATTATTTCAAGATTAGGAGTACTACTACTAAAGTGTAGATGACAAATCAATGTTTAATTTCAAAATGTTTACTTCATTAGGCCACCCGCAATACGTCCCACGGGTGGCTCGTATCTCGTCCCGTCGAGACGAGACAGCGGCGAGATGCGTTGCAGCATCTCGTCTCGTCCCGGTCTCGCCGAGACGCCCGTCCCACCGAGACGTCTCGCAGGCTGGCTCGCCACGCGCCTGCGCCACACGTGACTCCATTCGCCGCCCCGCGAGTGGGCTTCGTCACGCTGACGCAATAAATCATTTTTTTTTAAATCGAATTTAATAAATAAAAAAATTTAAAAACGAAAACGGTAATATTACCGTTTTTTTCGACCGTTATTTATTTATTTTTTTATTTTTTTACTCTATAAATACTCCTATTTCATCTTCATTACACACACAAACACACATCTATTCTTCTCAAATAATCTCCATTTCCTTTCCAATTGTCATCTAACCTCTCCAATTTTCATCACAAAATGTCCGGCGACGGAAATGAGGGCGGCTACGGCGGGTTTGACATCAACGCGTTTGGCGACTGGAGGGCATGTACAATGTCTTGTAATTTTCATTATGTCTTTTTTTATTTATTTTACCACAAATTTAATTATGTATTTTTTAAGGATTTTAAGTTGTAATTTTATTTTATTTAATGAAGTGTGTTTTTATTAATTGAATTTGTTGGAAATAAAAATAAAAAATGAAATTGAATGAATAGTTAAGGGATGAGATGGTTAAAAGACGGATAAGGGATAGAGGGTTGCAGGTTCTGTCTCTTAGTTAAAAGATTGAGGGTTGCAGGTTCTGTCTCTTAGTTAAGAGATGAAGTGAAAAATATAGTGGAACCCATGAATAATTAAGAGATGAGACGATTAAGAGACGAATAAGAGACGAATAAGAGACGGCGTTGCGGATGGCCTTACGGTCTCATTGCTGCCGACCATACATAACTTTAATACTATAAATGCATTTTCCCTTTCTATCAACCATCCAATTATTGTGACAGCGTGTGGAGTCTCGACCATTTGATTTGGGAAAACGGTCTATTAATTAAATTGTATTTCATCGTCATATTTATAATGAAAATGCGTCTTACTAATTAAACGACCATTTGATTTGGGAAAATGCGTTTTATTAATTAAATTGTATTTCATCGTCATATTTATAGTCTTACTAATTAAATTGTATTTTACCGTCATATTTTTAACTATATTTTCTTTCTGAGTATGCAGGAATTGATTATTATTTTATAAAATATCTTTATTTATTTAAATTTCAAAGATACACTTAGAAAATTTATGTACTAAGATAAAGAAGCATTCCGTATCTAAAATTCTTTGAATTTATTAAAAATTATACTTCGTCCATATGGTAATAGGTGAACCATTTTTCAGTCGGTATGTTCGTCGTTAGAAGTCTCATTTATTTTTTACAATATCCAGTAATTGTGTTCTATATTTCATTTTTACTCAAATTTCATTATAAAAATTATATACTATGATCCGCTAAGTTTTTACACCTAAATATTTCGTAACTTAAAAACTCTTATCGAGTCACAATGGAACCTAGTACAGTATATTTTATAGTACATATAACTCTGCTTAGTTATAATAAAAAAACATTAACTATACAATTTTCAGAATTCATTCGATTTCTTTAAACCTAAAGAATAAAATGCAGCTAAATTGGTAAAATGTTTTCTTTAAATTCTAAAAATAGAACTCATTGGACCTATCAAGACGTGAATTCCCATCCAACACGTTTGTATAATTGCATTATTTGCCAAATTTAGAGAGAGATAAGTGGAAAAAGTATGGATTGCTTGACTTTTTTAGCATGTAAAATCTAGTCAATATAGGTGTGTAGTTTGTGTCCCATGAATCATTGTCGTAAAGTTCAAATTATAATAATGTGAAAGTAAATCCGAATTTATTAATTTTAAATTTCACCGACGTCTAATGTAATTTAAATCTGATGGTTCTTTTTGTCAATTATTATTGTATTTTGACTTGAATATGTGACATATTGACCATCCGAAGAGTCTAATTCGGTCCCAAATTTGCGAAAACGGAAAAGAAAAAGATAATACTACTAAATAATTGGAAATTAGATTTTTTTTAATAAATATTTGGGCCAATTTTCGAATGAGCCTTGTTTTGAATTAATTGGATTCGGATATAATTGAGATTTTATATCCACCGTCACAGGAGGGGGTGCGTTATATTGCTAACTATTTAAGTTGTTAATTCTGCTAACTCATCAATGCAGTGTATTAAAAATGTCAATACAATAACATTAAAATGTCAACACATAATATCAACCCATTATATTAAAGTTTAACAAAATTATGTGTTGACATTTTTAATACACTGCGTTGATGAGTTAGCAAGTTAGGAGAAAGTTAGTAATTGATCGAACCCCATAATAAATAATGATAATATCCATGAATTTATATATGTAACCGAACAAATTCTTCACTATCAACGAGACCACGTTTCAAAATCATAATTACATTTCTCACAAATAATAAAGTCTCTCTCTGTCTCTATTTAAGAGGGAGAGGGAGCCACGTGTACGACAACATTTTGTAATTTTCAATAGGAGAATCTAAAAATTCAAGAACTCGACAGCCACCTTGTGATTCACAACTTTGCAAGAATACAAAGGAAACTTTGGTTTTTCTTGGCTTTTATTATGGCATTGTTCATATCAACACATTCTCACTTCTTTCCAAGATTTCATCCACACAACACAAAGGTTCCGAGTCCTACAACATTTATTGAATTTATTTAGTGGACTTGGTCTTTTCAAAAATTTAAATTTGTATATTTGTGAAACTAGGTTGAATGGTATCACATAGATTGGTCTATATGATTTATTTACTCCCATCCAACAAAGATGTCCCACTTTTTGAATGAGAAGTGATTTTATGGCTGTTTTTAATATGTTAAATGAAATGAGAAAATGTAATACACCTCCAGTCTCATGTTACTCGCACTTTTCATTTTAGGCTGTAAATTTATGATTGATTTTTTAGTGTAATTAAATTAGAATTTTAAGTGTGATGAGACATCACTTAATAAATGAGCTATTAACTTAATCTAATATATTAATTAAATACATTAATTCTAATTTAAACTATAAATAGTGTAAGTAGTTTGTGACAAGCCGAAATGGAAGAGTGCAAGTAACATGGGACGAAGGGAGTAATAAAAGGCTAAAAAGATAATTCAATATTTATTAAAAATAGAGAAAAAGATATACTTAAATGTATTAATGATGTTTTGCTCTTTCAAATGATTCGAATGTGACATTTTTCGTTAAAACAAACCAAAAAGAGAAATGGAAAACGAAGATATCCCATTTCTTGGATGGCGAAGATTTTTATGGTATGTATTTAGAATATTAAGTAAAGACAGAAAATGTAACTGAATATATTAATAAATAGAAAAATATAACTAAAGTAACAAAAAAGAGGGAGGAAAAATACTTTAATGTATTAATGTTTTTCCTTTAGAAAATGAGTGTGTGATATCTTCTTTAAGATATACCAAAAATAAAATGGGAGCAAAGATGTTCCACTTCTTGGATGACATGACTTTATGAGATGTATTTAATATCTTAAGTTAAGAAAAAAATGTTATTGAATTCATTATTGGATAAGAAAAAATAATTAAAATAAAAATAATAATAAAGGGGGAGAAAAAATAAATAAATGGGAACGTGACATCTTTGTCCCAACTAAGGTTTATGTGATTAATGATGTTTACCTATGAAGGTAGAAATTCTATACTATGTTACCCAAAGTTGGATGTAATATGCTGAATGTGAATCTTCATTAAATTCAGCAAAAATGTTACAAGTTCTCACTGATTCTTCTCAATGACCCAAATTATTTTTATCTTCATAAATGCTCACAGAATTTCAAAAGGATTCAAATTTCAAACTATCTGAGAATTGAGAATGCACAATTGGGTATAATGAATATCAAGAGAAGAAAACTATTCTTCTGAGAGAGAGGAACAAATCAAACCCATTAAAAAAGAATAACACTATACCCTACTCAACTAACCATATATCATCAAATTCATCATGCATCACTGGTGACATCAATCAGTTAGGTATGCATATAAAAAATTTGGCAACTGTATATTCATGAACTGAAAGCAATCAGCATACTTATAATAGTATAATACAGAGGCATATATCCACAGAGTAATTGAGCAAACAGCAGGCTGCAAAGAGACCCAGAGATGTCTTCCTAAAAAGGTTCAACACTTCTACTTCAAGATCAAAAGATTAAACGAAATCGCACCGAGGGATATAAGCAAAGTAAGATGAGCTAGTCATGTGTTGTGACTGCATTATTTAACTGCATACGGTGAAGCTGATGGACTAACCAGCGAGATAAGAAAGACCGAAGAGATAGTGTTTCCATCTCTGCTTTCCATCTGAGCTGAAACTCAACAAGGCCTGTAACATATGCTACAGAAGGGAGGAAACTATAAGACATTGATCATTCACATAGGAACTCGAAAAGAGTTCCCACCTTCGACCATAACATCAGAAGACCATTGTAACTGGGAATGGATGAGTCCAATACAAATCCCTTTAAATAAGGCCCGTGATCAACTATCATATTCTAGGTGCAGCAACATAAGCAGTAACCAAACTCGGATGATCAAACGGGTAGTGTTTCTTCTCCTATCTAGAAGATGGTTATAGAAGCAGATAGATAAAATGCAAGTCTTTAAATAGCACACCATAAACTGAAGAAGATGATTATAGACAGATGAATCAAATTTGAATGTATACATTACATACTTACATAGCACTCCAAAAGGCAAAAACTGAAGATGATTATAACAGATGTATCAAACAGAGATCAATAAATAACATCATGACGAATGCATTACCTTCAAGAGCAGCAGGAAACAACACACAACAATAGTAAATTACCAATACTTCATAGACAGATCGAAAAACGTAGTATGATCCAAGCATTCATCAACTTCATTGAACTTAAAACATCAGTTACCAATTACCAATACGTAACATGTTTTACATCAAGATATCAAAGAGACCATAGCATAATTCAAGGATGTGCTACTGCAATGACACAAGCACAAAAGAAAAAAGAACCACTTTCATTGAGCTTTGTAAGCGAATTTAGATATTTTAATTCACAAAATCTCAAATAAAATAGCATTACCAAAGTAACTACATATTGTGCAAATGCTACAGAGAGGGGCAAAATAAAAAGGGATTCTTGAATTTAGAAAGCAATTTGATACATTGAATGGATACTACTCCTCTCCCCATTTCCAAAAAGCCAATTCAATCACAAGAGGCCTTTGGATCATGGA
Source organism: Salvia splendens (assembly GCF_004379255.2). NCBI lineage: Eukaryota > Viridiplantae > Streptophyta > Magnoliopsida > Lamiales > Lamiaceae > Salvia > Salvia splendens. Next base: position 32,046,418 of record NC_056044.1, on the reverse strand, counting down.
GGGTTTATTACCTTTCCACAATCCTTCACCACATTCTAGTTCAATATTTGGAAAACTCACCATCTTCATTCCATCCAAAACTCACCATCTCCTTTCACTGCCATCATTAACTTCAAAACCCCATCCTCTACGCTGCCTCGACGTAGAACTAAATACTGATGACAGCGAGCCACTGCCGCTCCTCCTACTCATCCTAGAGTCGGAGCTGGCAGTAGAAGTCGAAGATCCACCTCTGCCAAAACACGCAAACAAACGATTCAAGACTCTCCTCAATCCACTCCTCTCCCTCGAAATACTACCTCTAGAACCCCACGAAATCCTCCTCGGTGCCCCATTGTTATTGAAGGCCCCGTCCATCTCCGTGTAAACCACCGGCAACTCCCTCTCTCCCCCTCCCCTCCCGCCCGAAAACCTCCCCACCGCAAACCCGCCACCGGGCAGTCTCCATATCGTCAAGCCAACCGTCTCATCATCATTCCCGACCTCATTCGCTCGGTTCCCTTCACTGACATCCTGACCAGCACCAGCACCAACACTCTCATTGTCAGTCGGCAGCTCATGTCTACACACGGGGCACGAATTTCTCAGCGACAGCCACGGCATAATACAATCTTGATGATACAAATGCTTGCAGGGCATCTCGCGAGCCTCACCCCCAACCTCAAAAGCCTCTTTGCAGACCGCGCAATACGACTCAATATCCACATGATCGTCGGAGATATCAATCGTTGGCATAGACTCGATGGCAGCCTTCGACGCTGGCGGATTGCTGTCGATTCTCCCAATCCCATTAGTCTCAATTTGAGCCAATTGATCCAGCAACCTATCGAAACCAGAACCCAGCAAGAACTCCGACATACTAGCTGGCAGCGGTCGTAGACCCGATCCCGCACCATCGTCGTAGAACAATTCAAATCCTGCTCCGGCAGCTCCGGCGGCAGCTCCGCCGCCGCCCTCATTCGGCCCGCGAAGAACAATAACTGGATTAAACGGCGAGCGATCGCCCCCATTCCTGCGGCTCCGTCTCAGCCTCGGGCTAGACCCCGTGGCGGATCCGGACCCCGAGCCGGGGCCCGAATCAGGCGTCCGCATCATATACATCGCCGCAGCGGGGAAGCGGCGGCGGCGGGAGTCGGAGAGCGAGGATCTGTTCGGAGCCTCAATTTCTTCGACGAATCCACTGCTGCAATCGGGACAGCTGACGGAGCCCTGGGTCCAAACCCTCACGAAGCGGTTACATCTGTAGCACCAGTAGGTTGAAGACATCGATTTGCGCAGAAAACGCAAATTAATCAGAAAGAAAGAATCCGGTTTCAGATCTGAAAGATTGGACTCTTTCTCTCTCAAGAAATCAAGAAGCGAGAGAAAACATTGGGAGCGAGGAGGGATGGAGAGAGAGAGAGAGAGAGGGGCGAGCTTGAGGTTAACCAGAAACGAAATGGATTTGGGGGAGACGAATTGGGGATTATATGAGGGGGGCAGTCTACCGTAAATAAAGTGGTGAGGGAGGGGTAAATGTGGTATTTTACGTCGGGATGCTGGCTTTTGATCAACGCTTAAAATGCGGACACGTGTCGGGTTGTGGAAATTATAATTGGGGTTGTGTTTTGGTGATGCTTTCATGTTTGATGCCTTCAAGATAGAGTGTTTCTTTTCTAGTTTATGCCAAAATCAAGTTCGTCTTTTAATAACTAAATTTGGACTTTCTTTAATAGGGAAAAACTACTACGTTTATAACTTAATGAATTAAAAGAATTCGTGTTCCTTAAGAGAGAGAGCTTGATTTGAAATATTAGAGAATTCACCCGAAGGGGAGTGGAGGGGCGTCCCCCTCCGATGTGGATGCTCAGTGGACGGTCGGTGCTGGGCGCCGTGACTCTGGGAGGCCCGCAAGAGTGAGGATCCACCCGTTGCGCACTTCCTCCTGCGACATTGGAGGCGGGTCTATTGTGAATGCTCTTAGAATACGCACAGTTAGATGGAGAGATAATAAAGTACTAAGAGAGATGAAAAGTTAGAAATGATGTTATTTTTATTTTAAAAAATATTTCATTTTTAATGGACTAATCCAAAAAAGAAAATATTTTATTTTTAATGTGGTATAGAGGGAGTATATCATATCGTGAACTAAAATTTTAAACATATACTAATAACTTTATGCAACTGTTTACTAAGAACGAAGATCTTTCTTCTAATAATCAGGTTTATCACAATAAATCTACTTTTGATTAGGTTTTTATTCATAATAATAATAACATTTATTTATACATAATTATTTTAAAAATAAGAACAATAACTTTGGGCAAAGTAAATAATATTGACTTTGCATAACCCATTTGAAATATCTATCAGGTCCAATTACAAAGAAATATCGTGTGACCTAATAGAGAAATGCATTATTATTGGTCATAAATATTAGTCATAAATAATACTCCCTCCTAAACTCATGTACCTTTCGTTGTTGCTGGTTCATTACATCCTTACCAAAACTCGACCTAAAACGTTGGGTAATTATTTGGTTAGATGAGTTTGAAGCTATGAATTTATTATGTCGCATTCTTTATCAACCAATTTGGAAACCATGATTCATGAATATTGGAAGTTCAAGTATAATGTATATAGACTTCATGGACTATTTTAGCATTTGGTCTACTTGGATGGGCAAAGTGTTTTTATTTCATATACTCTTAATTGCTAGTGGTCTTCGTTGTATTGTTGTAACGTTAAAAAATCATATCTTTATAAACCCTTAATGTTATATAAAGTACCACAAGTGATAGACTCACGGTATAATGTGGCTAAGGAACAGACCAGACAGATGTTGTAACGTTAAGAAATCATATCTTTATAAGCTCTTAATGTTACATAGAGTACCACAAGTGATAGACTCATGGTACAATGTGGTTAAGGAACAGGCCAAGCAGATGGTGATGGGCAAGTTAAGCTTTGTAAAACACTAACTGGAACTGGATCAATATCGAGAATTTCGATTATCGATTAACCAATAACCGACTATATTTGTTCTAATAATCGATCTTATTCGTTTTGATTACTGATTAACCGATAGCTAGCTAATTGATTTATGACCCATAAAAAGAGCAACTCTTATTAAAGCTTCTAAGTCAAGAGAACTTAGACACGTTAAAAATAAATAGATTATGGAAATATGTAAATATCATAATACATAGTACTTGAGAAGAGATATGATAGATGCTACCTAGGCGGCTAGGCCAATAAAGTCAATATTTTAGCTAGAGTTACAAGATGAATCAATTTTTCGTTACCTGATTTTATACTACGCACATTGCATTGAAAAAACTGAAAGCTAGGGATATTTTGAATTTATGAAAATTTGAAGTGCCACCCAACTCAAAATAATAGAAAAAATATATATACAAACATTTAAAGCACCTAACTATAGAAAAAATGATATAGCTAATAAAGTTTGGGAATTTTATTTAAACATTGATAGTCCTTCAAAAGGAAAGTTATAGGTTAGGTCTTTATTTTATAAACAAAGTTGAGTACTGAGTGGTCTCTGAATCAAAGGGCACAAAAGTATGGTTACTAAAACTATGGTCCTAATTTTTCCTAGCAATTTCACATGATTTTGTGGTGTTTGTTTCTACTTTTTGTACCCATCTTTGCTACCCTAAAAATCTAGCCTTTTTAAGTGGTTTTAGTAGATATACATACACTATATTGGGGTATGGAAGTTAGATATATCTTGACATTTGAGTCTATATTATAAACTTTTTAAATGAAAACTAGTGGCTTTAAGGATATTTATGGGTGTTAGATGTATATTAATTCGAAATTTTGTAATATTAAGACTAACTTCGATTAAAAATTTCTTGCGAATGCAGCAATAGAGGCTAGAGGAGAGACGGTTCTATACGACTATATCGTCAGGGGAGGCTAATTTTCCTTTAGTACCTGCCAAAAACGTCATCATCATCTCACGATATGCATAATTGTTTTTTTTAGAGAAAACGCCAAATGATATTATTCAATTTAAATTACTCTTTATAAAATATTAATTGTCACAACAGTTAAACTAATTTCAAATTTTTCGAATAAAACTAATTACGTAATAATGATTTAAAATTTTATGCTAGTTAGCATAGAGGTTACTAAAATATTCTTAGAAATATTCAAAATTGTAGATATTTCCTTTTGGTAGGTGATTTAGGCTTAACTACCTAGCCAAATAATGTGTAGAAGTTGTTATGAAACGAGAATAAATACAAACAATTAAAAATATTACTAATTTTTGGGAAGTCAAACCCCCATCAAACTGTACAAGAGTATATGATTAAAATTTGATTAACGTGTCATAAGGGATTAAGGATCTTGATTCTGCGAATTATTTATATATAGAACAAATAAGAATTGTGACACTCTACCTATTATTACTCTAATTAATTTTAGTTGGGAAAATCTGTGGACTGTGGCTGCTTAAGGAGGTCGTTAGTTTGATAACTCTGATTACCGTTCGTAATTAATGATTAGATTACTGATTAGTATGAAAGCATCGACATAACTAGTCACGGATCTCATTTGGCAAATTAATGTAATTTAAATTTGGTATATTATTAGTTTAGGAAATTTCAATTTCTATCTTTATTTTTATTTACTTGAAATTAATTATGTCAAATAAAGTCTAAGTCAAATGTCAAAATTAAATCACTTAGAAATGATCGTAGTGAAATGTATAGGATTCGGACATCATCTGCTTGCGGTGTATTTTCCACTTGCCTTCTATGACGCTTTAAATTCAAATATTCAAAAAATCATAAAATTTAGTCATTATGTAATTTTGAAAATCAATCGAAAAATTATGAAGTTCGAATTTATTCGAAATCATCTCAAGCTAAAAAAATCATGCCACCTAACTGTAATATATTGTCGATATTATAACCAAAATGGCGTCGTTTCTTATTAATAGACAACACAGTTTAACTCATCGACAATGACATACACCTATAATTTTTCAAAGCAATTTTTCCTATTACACATAGTATGTCTAATTAGAAAAAATTGAAACCGTTTTTAACCATTATATTCAGCCTTTTGGTACCTCAGTCCACTATATCACTCCATTTGATATTTTTATTTATATTATATGTACTAACAAAACAAAATGAAAGTTAAAACCATATAAACTAACAAACATAAGATTATCGAAGTTGATTTGATTATATTATCTTAATTACATGATAAAGCATGATATATGTAGCCCACAAGAATGGAACATTTTGGACGGCCTTTTCTAAACATTATAACAAAGTTTTGGGAATTGGTAGAAGCTTTTGAGCTGTAACGTATTTTTATGTTAAGAGAAAAGCTAAATTAAAGAGAATCAATTAATTAATCAACGGAGAAAAGCTAAATTTAAAGAGAATCAATTGATTAATCAACGGTTCAAATTAAATACGTTTTCTCTCAATAAACAGACAAATTAAACAGAATGATTTTGAGTTGTAAATAATTCGATTTGCGTTTTATTTTTCAGAATTTGTTCAATCTCATATATCACGTGAATCATGTTATATGAACTTTAAAATATCATGGAAAAGAAATACTATAAATCAGTCATTCCAAAAGTTATGATCTGGCACTGTTACATGAAAATATTTTACTCCATCATTTATTGAGATACAAAAAAATATCAATGGCCAGTTATTATAAAAAATGTTCAAAGCCAACAATTAATTAACATAGTATATCAAGAATGACGATAGTCCAAATAATAACAAAATTGACACAATAAAGAAACACATTAAAATATCAACACAAAAATTAATAAAAAAACAAATTAAAACAGTCTGCTTGATCATCGTGTATTTTGTTCAGAAAGAGACGGATATGATCACTATAGAACTATTTTCGCAAATGAAGAACCAACTAACAATATAATCCAAACAAGTTTTGAATAAGTCATCATAAAAATATGATAACTATAAAAACAATAAACAAAAATCCTTGGAAGATAACATAGTAATTTTATTATGGCAAAAGAATCATTCAAGTTAATTGTAAATTACAAAATTATTTTATTTATTTTTATATAGAGAACAATAGTGATATCTTATAAAAAAAGGAATGCTGTAGTGGCAACTTTGGACCATACTTTATATGATAGAAAATGACTAAAGTGGGAAAACGAAGTAGTGGTTGACTAATTATTTTGTTCTTTTTCATGAATTGAATAATCAGATAGCTTGCTTTATATTGGAACATTGAGTCATTGACCAACCTTCCTAGACTTGGCATGATATATAGGAGAATGAATACAAGGAAAATATTGGGAGTTCCTTTCTTCACAATATGAATAAGGTTTTTTTACTTTTGGGTCCACATATTGAAAATAGTTTTTTGCTAAAAGTATATATCTATGAATGATATAGTAATTTATTGCAATTTAATTGTAAACTTCTTATTATTGTTTAGAGTCTGATCTAAAAGTATCAATTTTATGGTTGCAGTAAATAATTACAACGAATTGGAGATTCGAAGTTCTAGCAATTACTACCAAAAAAGACTAAAGAGGCAACAATTTAACATGCTTATTGTATAATAAAACTTTAAATTTAGCACGATTACCGTATAAAATTTTATCTTTTTATTAGTTTGAAATATATAGTTGAATATCTAAAAATTATACTACATATATTTGAAGGTATAGGTGTACCCTTAATCTCATTCATGGACATTTAGCATTATTTTTAGTATATTTAATAAATTATCTGATATAAATATAGTATTAGTTAATTCTTTATTATTGGGTGCATTAACAATTTCAGTGAAAATTTAGTTAAATATACACGGAATCGGTTTCGAATAAAAGAGTCGGCCCAATAATGTGAAGAAAATAATACAATTAAATTTAATATAGAAAAGATTCAGCCCAACTAATTCCATGATTCGGCCCGAAAACTAACAACATACATCATATAAATATCTTATGTAAGTTGAATGTAGTGAATAATTTATCTGAGCAATATATAAGTATGGTTTTCGTTTATTTTACATTTAACATTATTTATTTCGTTGCATAAACTTATTTGATTTTGATATCATAAATTATAATTAACATTAGTAATTTTACAAATGAAATAAATATTAATAATAAATCAAATTAAATGTATAAGACAAAACAAATGACGCAACTTAAAATACACGAAATTAATGCTCACTAGTAATGTGTACATAAGGTATACAACATAACATTTTAACGTTATTTTTTACACTGTTAATGAAACCTAATAATATTACATAAAAAAATAAAAGCACGCACGGATCCCCTCGACACTTCAGATTCAATGGTCCACTTTTCGCTTCAACGGAACGACAAGCGACGCATCCCCTAAACCTGTGTGCACGAATCCGTAATTCCGCAAGACCTGATCATCCGCAAAATCGAGCGCCCTCTTCATCCCCACCGAGCACGAATCCCCCTCGTACTCGGTGTTATGCTCCCCACTGCACGGCTGGCACCCCGTGAAATGTGTCACGAACGGCCTCCGCCACCCATCCTCCTTCGCCGCCTCCCCCTCTCCGCCCCGTACCACTCACTTACAACCTCCGCGTGCCGTCGCCGCCCCTCTCCCCACGCCCCGTACTCGGCCCGCATCCCGTCGAATCGGCCCACAATTCCGTGCCAGTACCCACTCAGCGCGTACCGATTCTCCATGTAGATCTTCTCCCTCCACCTCTTTGGCCCCTCGAGGATCAAATATATCAGCGACGATTGCTCGTCGGCATCAGGAAACATCTTGTCCTTAAACGTCGACCGCAAAACTCCCCCCCACTTCTCGTAACTCGGGCTCATCCCGGCCCACACGTACAAAAACTCCATCGACCACCCGCAATTCCGTATAAAAAACGAGCCCGTGTTCACCGCCACCCAGCTCCGGTTAACCAGCAAATCCGGCCACCCGTCAACCACCATGTTATAGCCCTCGTACCTCTCGAACGGGATCACAAAGTCCATGTCCGTGATGACGGTGTCCGAGTCAAGCCAGAATAGCCACTCAACCTGCGGGTGGGCCACCATGGCGGCCCGAAGGGCCGCCAACTTGACCCACACGGACCGCACCTACAATAATAATAATAACAATAATAATATTTCTTCATTTTCTAACTCTCATAAAAGACTCCACCCATATTTATAATATTTTTATACTGTATAAGTATCATTATGAATACCTTCGGGTGCAGATGGGCGTTGTTGTAGAAGATGTCGTGGCCGTGGATTCGGTAGTAATCGACCTTGTTCTTGAAGAATCTGAGGAGGAGGTGATCTCCAAAAGGGTGGGGCTTAAGCCCTTACCCCATAAATTTTTATTTTGGTTTTTACTTGTAAATTTTTGTAAATTTTGAAAATCATGTTCTTTAGCCCTTACAACCTAATGCCTCTCAACATTAAATTCTTGGGTATTGAATAATAGAAAGGGGCTGAATCTTAAATTCTTCAACTGCAATAGAAAGCATCAATGGGTGCCGACTGTTTTGAGGTTGAAGAAGAACAAGAAAAGTGAATAACTTCTGAGGTATTGGGCTTTTAAAGTAAACTTATTACTTTTGGGCTCTTTAGTTTTATTTTAAATAAAACATGTTAGGTACACGAGTGGAGACTGGAGTATGTATTCAACTCTAAAGTAAAGTTTATAAAAAAAATAAATGTAAGAAATGTATCTCTTTTAAACCCTGTAGTATCATTTAAAAAGGGACCATTGCTATACTATAAGTTAAGTAATTTTATTTAAGTGATTTTGTCTTATATATGTAAAAAAGTACTACTAGCTAAATTTCAAACATAGGTTCTTGAGACAACTTTCTTCCCATTTAAAAGCGTTAACTTTTCTTTGGGTAATTTTAAGTTTTATTTTGCCTTTTTAAAAATATAATTACATAAAAGCTTGGTTTTTCATAGAAAAAGTTTCTTTGATGTTTTATAGTACGTATGAGAGATGCATAAAATAAGTAAGAGATCATCTTTGTTAAACGAACAGAAAAGTAAAATGGTTATCTTTGATGGAACAAGGAAATACAACATGTATATTCAGCCCCTACTAAGAAAAATTTCTGCGTCCGCCCCTGGTCGGGGCATGGGGCCGGCTGAGATCCGGTGACGAGGAGGAGGCGATTCTCGGGGGGAGAGAAGGCGGGGTGGAGGTGGAGCCAGCGGCTTCTCTTTTTGTCCCACTGGAGCATGGGGGTGTCTAAGGTGTATATATCTGTGGGATCGTCGTAGAATGTCGGAGCCGTTGGCTCTTGCAGCTGGCAGACTATGTCGGAGTTTGGATTTGGGAAGATTGAGAATTGATCGGTGAAGAAGATCCATGAAATAAGAAGAAATATTACAGCAGCTGCTAGCGTTTGGAGATGTCTGCCCATTTCTTTCAGATCACAAGCGATATTGTTTCATATTTTAAATTCCAAATTATAAGTACAAATTTTGATACGTCTTCCGAGCTTTGATCGAATGAGACAATTGTAATTTTTTGAAGATGTATATTAAAATTGTGACCAAACTTTATGTGATTTTATTCTAATTAAAATTGTGGCACTCACATTTTCAATTAATTTGAAATTAGTTTGTGAAATTGTCTTGCCTCTATCAATTTTTATACAAATGCCAATTAATTGTAACTAACAATCAAATTGGGTATTCATTAAATTAGGAATTGGAAAACTTAAATGGGGTTATTATGTAGATTAATATCGATGTATAAAGTTGAAGTAGACAATAATACTAGTGGGAATTAGGGATGTCAATCGGGCTGGGCCGTCGGGTTTCGGGCCAACCCTATTCGGGTTGCGGGTCAATCGGGTGCAGGCTAATCGGGTTGTGATTTCTTTCGGGTTATAAAATCCCAACCCTAACCCTAAAAGCTCGGGTTTCGGGCTAGCCCAGCGGGTTAATCGGGTTGCTACCGATAATATTAACATGCGACCAATCCAATAAATAATGATTAAAATTACTAATATTCATACAATGTAAAACATTTAATTATGATATATTTGAGATATATGATTAAATTCAATCATAAACATGATCAAAATTTTATCGGGTTTTCGGGTCTGGCTCTAATGTTTAGCGGGTTAATCGAGTGCGGGTTAATCGGGTTTTGATTTTATCGGGCTAGAAATTTCCAACCCTAACCCTATAAATTTGGCGGGCTATTCGGGCTAGCCCACGGGTTATAGGCTACCCTGACATCCCTAGTGGGAATGTTGGAATCTGCGTTTGTTCTCATCGAAAAGGGATGATGGTGTCGATTATCGTAGCTGGAAGAGGGATGTTGTTGTGCGACATCGATTATAGCTACGAGCAACGACTAATAATTTAGGAAGCAGAGAGAAGAAAAAAAAGGGAGACTGAACGATAATTTAGATTATTTAAATTTTCATTTTTTAAATGTTACTTCATTTGAAACAGCGTCATTTTGTTTGTTATCAATTTTATTTTGAGTTTTTTATGTTGATTTTATAAAATAAATATGAAAAATTAAAACTTAGTTTAAGTACTATTAAATTTAATAACAACGTTTAACTGAAATTTAACTTCATCGAATTTCATAAATTAATAATTATTGTTCAATAATAATAATGCTAATAACAACATTTAACTGAAATTTCCAATAGTATTTATTACCTTAATTACATGATTAAACATTTAACTATAATACAAATATCCAAAGTCACGTGTGTCACGCACTGTGCAATCGCGCGTATAGAAATCTATCTGTTGTGCAATCGCGCACATAGAAATCTTTCTGTTCTCAAATAAAGTAATCAAAATGAGCTCGTTTCAAGTAACGACTCGACAAAGGTACAAGTGACGCATTCCCCAAATCCGGATGCACGAATCCATAATTCCTCAACACTTGATTATCCGCAAAATTAAGCGCCCTTTCCATCCCCGCGCTACAAAACCCTGCCACATCATCACGCTCCTCACTACACCTCCCGCAAACCGAAAAATCCGTCACAAACGGCCTCCGCCACCCGCCCTCCTCCGCACACCTCTCCCTCTCCGCCGCGTACCCCTTCCCCACCGCCTCCGCGTGCCTCCGCCTCAGCGCCGCCACCCGCCTCTCCAACTCCGCAACCTTCCCGCCCAATTCCTCAAGCCCACGGCCCACAATATCGTTCCTACACCCGCCATTATTCTCCACGTAGATCATCTCCTTGAAACTGGACTCCAAAATCTCCCCCCATTTTCGGTTGTTGGACATCTTTGGGCCCAGCCCGGCCCACACGTCCAAAAGCTCCATTGACCACTCGCAGTTTCTTATCAGAACAAGGCCCAGTGTCAAGTCGGGCCAGCCATGGACAACCACATTGTGGGCCTCGTACTTGTTGAAATCGATCTCGAAATCCATGTCGGTGAAGATGACGTCGGCGTCGACCCAGAGCAGCCACTCCACCTGGCGGCCCAAATCATGAAAGATATATGACTAGATTAGGATAGTGTAATTTAATTAAATAAAGTTGGAATTTAATTAATTAACGCATACAAAAGAATACAAGACCATGGACAAGAATAGTGTATTGAATTTAATTAATTAACACATACCTTATATGAGCATCACTCTCGTTTGACACACGTTTAACTTTGTTCGTTTTGATTTATATATTTAGTTTGATTCTAATACATCATTGAAACTTTTAATTTCACAAAATTTATAGAAATCAAAGTTCGATTTCCTATTTTATTAATTTATTTGAAATTATAAAGAAAACGAGCAAATCGAGCTTTGATTTTTATGAATTTTCTGAAATTAAAAATTCAATAACGTTTTTTAATGTATTAGAATATATAAATCAAAACGAACAAAGTTAAACGTGTGTCAAACGAGAGTGATGCTCACATAAGAGCTCACATCAGGTATGTAGCCGTTAATATATACTCCCACTATCTGTTATTTATAGTCTCATTTTGATTTAACGCAGGTTTTAAGAAATTTGGAGAAAAACGAGTGGAAAAACTTGCGTAACGTAAGTTCTAATTTTATATATTAGTTTTATAATGCTAAACCTGGGGATGGGCCACCATCGCGGCCCGGACCACCGGCATCATGGCCCAATCCGACCGCATCCTCGGGTGCAATAACGCGTTGTTGTAGAAGACGCTGCAGCCATGTATTCTGCAGTAGTCAACCTTGTTCTTGAAGAATCTGAGGAGAAAATGGTCTCCCAGACGGCTCGGGCAAGGCGACGGCTGAGAGCCCGTGACGACGAGGAGGCGATTCTCCGACGACGAGAACGTGGGGTGGAGCTTGAACCAGAGGGTTCTCTTCTGATCCCAGTCGATCACGGGCTCGTCGATTGTGTATGTGGTTGTGTTGTCGTCGTAGAACGATGTATCGTTCGATTCTCGGCCCGTTTGGATTCGGGCCGGCACTCGGGCTTGGGGGTTGCAAGCGACGTCGGATTGGGGATTGGATTGGAGTGGCCATGGTTTGGTGAGGGTGAGGAATAGAATAAGGATTAGAGCTGATGAAGCAGCTGTGATCCATAGGTTTTTGAGATTGATTGTTGCCATTTTTTGTTATTTCTTGTGATTTTGAATATGTGATATGATGTTTGTTATGATTCTATTGGAAATTTGGAGGTGTTTTTTGGATTTAATTGGGATAATTGGTGATTAGTTATGATGATTTTTACTCTTTAACTAAATGTTCAAATCGGCTATTCAATAAATTACAAAGTGTTTTACGTATTTCATACGAATAGAACATGGTTTCATTTTGAATATTGGTTAGCATATGATTTAAAGCAATAACCCCACATAAATAAAAATTTAACAGCCTAATTTGTAGTGAGACCTCCATCAAAGAGTGTAACCATTAATGTTCCATTAAAAATTGAGTTTATGTATTTATTAAATGAAGTGTGTAACTCTAGCTTGTTAAAATGTATACATCTAGTAAATCTGATCCATTAACAAGATTACAAGAAAAAAAATTCGAAAAAAAATAATTTGGAGGGTATTCTGCAATTGCATTTTAATGCACATTTAAACAACAAAGATACTAGTCGGATAAATAACACTCAACGAACAATTAGGAAAGCTTACCAAAGAGATGTTGATATATTTTGTAGTAATATGTCACTTTTGTGTTTCAGCAAATCGATTCTTAGGAAATGTCGAATCAAACCATTTGCCCTTATTTCAACAAAAGAAGCACGAGCTTCTTGACTAGAAGAACTTTTTTTGTCTTGGTCCCAATTCAATACTAAACAAGTCCGAACTAATTGAATATTTGTATCAGAAATTCCTCGAATTGGTTTACCATTCCCATAAAGGATATAATTGACAACTCGAAGTTCCACATTATCCCTTTCCTGCAACAGATCCGGAGGGAAAAGCGTTCCTAAAGTTATACCGTCCGTTATTTCATAGGTGACGACAGGGCGAATCAAAACAAAATATTTTTTCTTACTAGGTGTGATCCGTTGAACATACATCCAAATTTGCTAGTATAATTTATAAAAGACACCAACCAACCATTAAATTAATCACTTGGATATTCTTTTATCCCAAATTTTGATTATGAAGAAATCCACAATTTTGATTGTCAAGAAACTTAGGCGAGATGTGTTTTAACTTTTCTGATTATCAAGAAATCCACAAAATTCCAACCTAATTAAACCTTAAAGTGTAGCAAATTTGGATTTTCACATTCAAAAGCAAATATTTCTTCTCATCAACTAAATCAAGTAAAGAGATTTTTCTTAGCTACCTTTGACTCCGAAAATTCGTATGAAACTTCTTGGACTATTTAAAAGTATGAATGCATATTATATTTGTAAGTTAATTTGCTATCAATCTTAAATCAGAAAATACTATTGACAGTGATAGTAATCAGATTTATCAGATTTCCAATTTTCAGTTGCACACATGAAGTTTGTTCTAACATTTTGGATAGGGCTGATTTAACGGTCGATTTTAGATCTAGTTGAAGAAATTTGAGTGTACCTTGATGGTTTCTAGTTTATTTTGTCCGTTACAATTCGCCAGTAAAATATTTTACGGGTGGATTCTAGACGTGTACCAATGTATTTGTATGTCTGTAATTTTTTATGGCTTATTATATACTAATAGAAAATTCGATTTAAATTAATTAGCTGACCGAAGAGATTATATCAACTAGTCCATAATATCTGCTGAATTTTGTAATAATATACTAGTATAAGTTTGTTTATTTATATAATAAACTTTTAATAATATAGGAAAGACAAACGTGGAACAGCCTAGAATCACTCTTCAATAAAATCTTCTTTTTAATTATATTTTCATTTCAAAATTAGCATTCAAAATTACGGCTGCACACATTAGTACGTGACCTAATTTTGACATACCCAAATTTTGTGTGGACACTTGGATTACTAACAATATTAAAGATTTCAATTCAGCCAAAAGTTGTTGAACTTTACGTTATAAAAAATTCTCCCTAGCTTACGTGGCGTGTAGACCCACAAAAGAATTAAAACCCACAAAAAAAAAGTAACAAGTTGAAGTTGTGTATATATAATACCTCATGCAAAATAGTTTGTTGTAAACTGATAAACAGCCTTCTCTTTCTATTACACCATAGTCATATCCACCTTCATCTAATCATCGTTATAATCAAAATCTCAATTTTGCACATTTTGTTGAAACATATTTGAAAAAAAAAATCTAAGTTTTTAGGGTAAAGATCAAAGTAATGGAGTCTATCATTGCTGAGCTTGAAGGGACGCTTTTGAAGGAACATGATGTGTTTTCCTACTTCATGTTGATAGCATTTGAGGCATCCGGGCTGATTCGTTTTGCGTTGTTGTTGGCCTTATGGCCGGTGATCCGCCTTCTTGAGGCGGCCGGGGGAGAGAAAATCGGGCTTAAGCTCACTATCTTTGTGGCCACGGCCGGGGTCCCCATGTCCGAGATTGAGGCGGTGGCAAGGGCCGTGTTGCCTAAGTTCTACTTAGATGACGTGGATATGGAGGCTTGGAGAGTGTATAGCGCGTGCGATAGACGCGTGGTTGTCACTAGAATGCCGAGGGTGATGGTGGAGAGGTTCGTGAAGGAGCATATGCGTGCGGATGAGGTTGTCGGGGTTGAGCTTGGGTCGAATCGGTTCGGATATGCTACTGGATTTGTTGAAGAAGATGTTGGATCTATTGGTGAGAGAGTTGCTTGCTTGTTTGGTGATGATCAAGAGCCTAGGTTGGGGCTTGGAAGGGATAATTCTATTTGTGGATCATTGTTGCTACCATTGTGTAAGGTGAGTTATCTTGGTTTCGATTTTGTTGGTGTCGTTTGTCGTTGTGTTTCGTACTTTATTTCATTAGTACATATTTGTAGTATAGTAATAATGTCGTGCATATGAGATAGTATAATACTAGTACTAAACAATTGAGTATGCAAATAGTCTATTAGTAAATCCAATAGTAAAGTTTGTGGTGAATCGAAAAAAAAAAAAATTTGATGGTCGAAAATAGTAATAAATTAACAATCAAATTAATACGAAAATCTAACTAAAATTGTTGGTGATTTAATAGGAACAATGTCACCCACGTCAAATCACCATGAAAACGCTCGATTGCCACATCGTCCGGCCGCTCCCAGTGATCTTCCACGACGGCCGCCTCGCCAAAAAGCCGACCCCGGCCACCGCCCTCCTAATCCTCCTCTGGATCCCCAACGGCATCGTACTCGCCACCGTCCGCATCGCCATCGGCGTACTCCTCCCCATGTCGGTGGCGACCCGCATCTCCCCGCTCCTCGGGGCCCGTGTGGTCGTAAGGGGAAACCCTCCCCCACCGGCCTCGGCCTCCACCTCTGGCGTCCTCTTCGTCTGCACCCACCGGACCCTGATGGACCCGGTCGTCCTCTCGGCCGTCCTCCGCCGCCGCATCCCCGCCGTCACCTACTCCGTCTCCCGATTCTCCGAGATCCTCTCCCCGATCCCCACCATCCGGCTGACCCGGATCCGCGACGTCGATGCCCGGCGGATCAAGGCACAATTAGAGAAGGGCGACCTCGCCGTCTGCCCCGAGGGGACGACGTGCCGGGAGCCGTTCCTCCTCCGGTTCAGCGCCCTCTTCGCCGAGCTCACCGACAAGATCGTGCCGGTGGCGATGAATTACAGAGTGGGGATGTTCCACGCCACCACGGCGAGGGGGTGGAAGGCGATGGACCCGATTTTCTTCTTCATGAACCCGAGACCGGTTTACGAGGTGACGTTTCTGAATCAGCTGCCGGCGGAGGCCACCTGCGCCGCCGGAAAAAGTCCTCACGATGTGGCGAATTATGTGCAGAGGATCTTGGCGGCGACGCTGGGGTTTGAGTGCACCAATTTCACGAGGAGGGATAAGTACAGAGTTCTCGCCGGAAATGATGGGATTGTTGCTGATCGGAAATTTTCTCCGGCCGGTGAAGTTGTTGAAGCTTTGAAGAAGATGGTTGGAAGTTTTATGCTGTATTAATTGATTATGTTTGTGTAGTTTTATTGTTTTGTATAATTAATAATTCTTTTTTTTAGGTGGGGTTGTTTTTTTATTTTTGTTATCATTTTTTAGTTTGAAGAATTTTTTTTGTTGCTATGAAGTGTCGAATAATGACTTGGATTGTGTAACATTTATATGTAGAAATTAGGGATGGGGAACTTTTCATTACTTATTTGTAAATTGGCTTTGAGTGTATTATCAATGTTTTATTTTACTATTATTAATATTTTTATGCAATAAAAATATATTAGAATTGCGTTGTATTTAATAATGATACACAAAAGGATTGTGCTATTTTTCTTCTGCAGTAGCGGTACGTCTATGTGACATGAGTATAAAACGAGTTTAAGAATAAGTTTTCTTTTAATAAGATCTCAAATCCCTTGAAATCGAATACGCAACTTACAACTTTCTTATTTTTTAAGTGCTATCTAAAGAATAATTACTCTCAAAATTACACAAAAAATATGTTGAATTGTAATCTAATTCTAACTAAGGATTCTCTCTCGTCGTGCCAGAGGTTCCGGTACACACGTTTTCTATCTTTTTATTCACTTTTTACCAAAATTGGTGTTGCCTGTTATCAAGATTTTGGTTTCATTATTAAAACATATCATTCAAGATAGGGCAATAAGTTGCTGTGGTGTAGTGGTTATCACGTTAGTCTTACACACTAAAGGTCCCCAGTTCGATCCTGGGCAGTAACAATTTTATTTTTTTACCACTTTGGTTCATTATTACTCCCTCCGTCCCGCTTTAAGAGTTGTAATGGATGTTGGTGTTAGGATCGTCGACTGCAACATTAGTTTGATATTGTCCGCTTTGGGTCAAGCCCGCACGGATTTGTTTTTGGGTCACTCCCAAAAGGCCTCAAACTAATTGGGGTTGGACAGGAATTATATACACCTTCCAACTTTCCCCCTCATCCGATGTGGGATGGGTTTGTAACCCAACAGTTGGGACCCACTTTTTTACTTACTTTATAGGTATTTTTTTATTAGTTTATCCCAACCGGGACTTCTAAAGCGGAACGCTCGAAATTGATCAACCGGGACTTCTAAAGAGGGACGAATGGAGTATTATGCTTCTTACCTCCATTTTGCAAAATCCACTTTCTTTGTAGGTAATTTGTAAGTTTTGGTAACTTGATAATTTTTGCATCCCTCAAAAAGGTTACTTGTGTGACGCAATCTTTTGTCACATCGTCAAATGCACTTTTTCTAAACCGATAAGTGTTTGTCGTTTTTTACTTCAGCTAACTAATCAATACCTGTACCAAAATTTTCTATTCTCATCATCGGTGTAACTAACATTCACGTTTTTTTTCTTCTTCATATGAATGAATATACTATATTTACCTGTATGACTTAATTGTCTTGTATGTTTCAAAAAAATAAAATTCGATTGACATAAACTGATATAAGATCGATGATATCGATAAATTATCTATTTGTTCCGTGCCTAATCTATCGACGAACAAACTAGCAATACCTTATTTTATGAATGAAATTCGGAAAATAAGACACTATTAAAGCTGAGAAAGTACTGATCAAACAATTCAATTTCGAAAAATATTCATATCGAATTGAACTTGGAACAATAATTTAAACCCAAAAAGCTCATGCGAAAGTATTTTATTGTAAATTGAGAAGTTGTAGACTTTTTCCTTCAAAGAATAAACTTTAGTATGCATAATTAGTACTAATACTACTACTACTTTTTAGACCAAAACAAATTACTTCTAAGTTCTAAATAACCATTCTTACATATGTATAGCCAGTATAGGCATATAGCATCAATTTACATATTACATTTGCATAGCAAAAGGAGACTTATCGGAAAGCACCCCATTTGATGCAACCCATAAATTGGATCGCTCAAAACTTGGTTTTTACGTTTTCTTTTTTAACCGTTATACTTAAGAATTAAAAATCTTATAGATTAGGAGATCAAAATCATCTCTTTTCTTGTTGAAATATCTATAATTCATCTATTTCTAATTTTCACAATTCTCTTTTCTTATTTTTCTTCGTCCTTCTTATTTTGCTCACAACTTTTATATATTCCACATTCTAATCACACTCTACCATGAATAAAGCTTGTACTATAAGTATTTGTGTAGCATCACATCCCTATACACATTTTGCACTATCAATTTAACTTGCCATTTAATTAGTTATGTGGTCAATTAATTTAATTTCTTTTAATTATTGATTTTATAATACAAGATCAATAAATTAAACATGTAAAGACCCCCCCCCCCCCCCCCCAAAAAAAATAAAAAGAACAAGAAGTGGGTCGAATTTGTAACAACCAAAAACATAGTAAAAAAACAAATCCTCCACTTTCCCACCTTTTTTCCACGAAAAGAGAATTGTGTGAAAAAAAACCGCAACCAACAACGTGCCTTCTCTCCCTCCCTATATCAATATCACTTCCATCTCCACACTTCTCCAAATCCAATTTCCCCACAAGCTCACTGCAACAATTGAACATGTCCACTTCAATCCTCCTTCTCTTCCTCTTCACCTCATTCTTCTCTACCGGTATATTCATTTCCCTTATCCAGTTCCATCATTCTCTCTTCTTTTTCCACATTTTGTCATGACTAATTTTGATTTTACAGATGGAACTCAACTGATCATAGCCAACAACTGCAAGGAACAAATCTGGCCGGCAATCCTCGGCAACTCGGGCCACGGAACCCTCAACAACGGCGGCTTCTCCCTCTCCCCGGGGCAGCAAACGGTAATCGAGGCCCCCCAGTGGTGGTCGGGCCGGATGTGGGCCCGCCAGGGCTGCTGCTTCGACGCCTCGGGCAGGGGGAGCCCCTGCCAGAGCGGCGACTGCAGCGGCCAGCTCGAGTGCAGGGGCTTGGGGGGGCTGCCGCCCACCACGGTAGTCGAGATGACCCTGGGCACCCCGGGCAGCCCCACACACTACTATGACGTCAGCCTCGTGGACGGGTTCAACCTGCCCGTGTCGGTGGTCCCGGTGGGGGGATCGGCCGGGTGTGGGGTGGCCGCGTGCGAGGGGGACGTGAACGCGTGCTGCCCCGAGGAGCTGGCGGTGAGGAGGGGAGGGCGCGTGGTGGCGTGCAAGAGCGCGTGCTTGGGGATGGGCGGGGACCGGTTCTGCTGCACGGGGAGGTTCGGGACCGCGGCGACGTGCGGAGCGACGACGTATTCGAAGGTGTTTAAGGGGGTGTGCCCTAGGGCTTATAGTTATGCCTTTGATGAGGCCAGTGGGCTTAAGAGTTGTAGGGCAAATAGGTATGTGATCACCTTTTGCCCTCCCAATTGATTTTTGTTTGGGTGATTTTATGATGATTTATTGAGTTATGTATATTTCAGAGTTTGGTTATTGTTTAATTAGACTTTGGATGATTATTGTTGGAAGTGATTCTTTCCAAAGATGGTTTTAATTAGTGATTCTTCAAGCATATATTGAATGATTTCAAGAGGTGTTTGATGATTTGGGAGTTTCTTTTTAGTTGGATTTTAAACTTTAAAATGATTAGTGCGGGTGTGCTGGCACTAGTTGGTCTATAATTTGTGTTAACTTTTACAACCAAGGGATCGTTAATAAAAAAAATATTATTATGTAATAAAATATGAGAGAAAATGTAACTTTATTAAGGGTGGATATATCAAAAAGTACAAGGAAAAAAATCATATTAATATAATGGATGTATGGTTTAAATAATGAGTTATGTTAGGGACTTAATGTGGCCGAATGGAATATATGCCTTTGTGTCTATTTTTGATGACTTGCTTCCACTGGGGGGCATGAAATGAATATAAAAAGACTACTATAAATGATCCAATCACTCGTAAGTATTAAGGCATTTGAAAATTTAGTAAATTTACTAAAGGAATAGTACTATAATTCAATATAAGGACAACAATTCCAGATGAGAATCATGCCCATAATACTTCAGTAGCTCAAGGCAATGATCGTAATAAGAAAAGATCAACATATTATACCTACATACTCTTCAACGAGTGAATGCAAACTTGTATACCAAGGTCAAATTTGGATCAAAGCCTCATAACCAAAAAATCCGCATACAAAAAAAGTACAATGTGTGTGAAGTCACTTGAATTGCAATTAGACATATAAATTAGTTGTATGAAACTTACTTCCATAGACGGCATAGTTTGAAAATCAAGATGGTGCTCGCTGCTCGGGCGAAGGGCTATGGATGCAAAGGTGCAGTTAAGACCAGAGGCCAATCTAACTAAGGTACAAAAGTAGAGGCCCTAAGGGAAGAATGTGATTACTATGTGATTTTACAGTAGTGATTGAGTTGTTAACTAAAGTGGAGTGGAGGCAGGGGACAGCATTTTCTCATTTAAAATCAGACAAAGGCAAATCCAAACATCAACATCAGAAACAGGCAGACAACAGAGGGAAAATCGGGTTTGTGGGGGAGTTTACACTAAATATTACGTAAATGTACCCATTTTGTTATCTATTCCACAAATGGGAAAAACGCCAACCACATTGGCGTTTTTATTAGTAAATACGCCAACGTCATTGGCGTGTTTTTAGGTAAATACGCCAACGATGATGGCGTTTTATACTTGTGCCGTATTTTGGGTGTATGCTCTCGGATTGTAATTACGATTAAACACGCCAACTTGGTTGGCGTGTATAAATAAAAAAACGCATTTGTAAATGGCGTGTTTTCTTTGTTGAAACGCCGAACATATTGACGTTTTGTAAAAGACGCCAACCGGAGTGGCGTATTTACTTAATCATGAAAAACGCCATTCTGAGTGGCGTGTTTAATCAGACTGATATACCAGGCGTTCCTCCCCCAAATCGCGAAAACCTCACAACACACAGCCTTCGCGATTTCTCCAGCTGCGCGCCTTCTCTCCGTGATTTCGGCCTACATTCATCAATCGGTGCTATTTTCCCCCAAATTCATCTATTTTATTCGGTTAGTATGCTTACCTTTTACATAATTATAGTAATTGGTGGATAGCTAGGGTTTGTAATGGGTTGTGAATTGAGTAGAAATATTATGCATTTTGGATTGGTTGAATGATATTATTGTTGATTATTATGTTGGATTGTGTTGGGTTTAAGTTAATTTGTGTATAAATTTGATTATAAGCCTAAACCCTAGGGTTTTTATAGCTAAAAAATTGGGCAAATTGTTTTGATTTATGTGGGTTTTGGTTGATTAGTTTAGATTGTTAAATTTGTTTAGGTTAGGCAAAATTGAAATTGGTAGGTTGGGCGAATTGTTAATTGAAATTGTTAATTTTGTGTAGGTGAATTGGTTTATGATTTTGAATGTGCAATGTTGTGTAACTTGCTTATTTGATGTTGGTGTTCAATTTTGTGATATTGGATTAAATTGTATCTAATTATTGAAATGGTTTATGGTTGGTTATTGTTGAATTTGGTTTATGAAATTGGATTAAATGTTATGGTTGGTTATTGTTGAATTTGAATTATGTAGGTAAATTATGGCATCATCTTCAACCTCTCGTCGTCGGCTTGCATGTGGTCCTGCGGATCCATCTGTATTATATTTTCAGAGACAACACGTCTCTAACAACATATGGGCAGGAGTTCCATCCGAAGATGTACGCTGCCGACGATTTGAAGGAAAAATTTGGGATGTTCCCATCCAGCAACATGTCTTGACAATAGTGGACCAGATGGGGTTTGGGGGTATGTTAAGGTGTGGTAAACCAAAAGAAATTGACCACCATCTTATCACAGCTCTGATTGAACGTTGGAGGCCAGAGACTCACACGTTTCACTTTCCAGTCGGTGAAGCGACTGTGACACTGGAAGACGTGGAGGTCTTATGGGGCCTGAAAGTTGATGGAGAGGCTCTGACAACTTACATCCCCCCGACGGACGCGGGATATTGGACGGACAGGTGTATGGATTTTCTAGGATTCATACCGGAAGCATCCGAGTTGAAGGAAATGGCTTTTAAGCAGACGAGCTTATCGCGCCAATTGAGGATTGAGCTGTCTAATGACCACGAACACTACATATATGCTCAGCGGGCTCGTATCTATTGTCTGCTATTACTTGGTGGTCTGATGATCCCCAACGCCACCGGAAATAAAATTCCGTTCTTCTACCTACACTTTTTCATGGATATAGAACGGTGTTCTACATATAGCTGGGGTGGGGCGACGCTTGCTTGCTTGTACCACAATTTGTGTGAAGCGGGCCGTTGGTCAGAGGACGGATGTAGGGGGAGCCTTAACTCTATTACAACTTTGGGCTTGGGAGAGAATCCCAAATATTAGACCGAGGATGCTAGATCCCGTGCATACAGACTATCTACCATGTGCAAGCGCGTAAGTTATTCATTAATTGCGTTTTTAAACTTAATGTTCATCAATTTTCGTGTTCTTCGCTCATAATTTAAATTTTTTAGATGGAATGGCCCGGCGTCATATGTAAAAGCACCCGGACATTGTGTTGAAAATTTCCGAGATCAGTTCTCCATGATGCATCCTAATCAGGTACTTCATATATTTATAAAATGTTTTTGGTTTTTTGTTTTTTGTTTTTATGGAAATTATTTTGAAAAATTTGTATCACATGTAGTTTATTTGGAGGCCTTATCTCCACCGGGAGTTGCCGGAAAGTTGTGATGCCGGTCGTCCTATATGGATGTCGATCACAACGCTTATTTGTTGGAATCTGGCTGAGCCACACCTGCCACACCGAGTGTTGCGCCAATTCGGGATTGTCCAACCGTATATCCCGGATCTCCCCCGGTTCCACGGTTCTGATTTTTTGAAACAGGATCGCCGTGGAAAAGCTGGTCGGAATTGGGTTCAATGGCACGCCAATTATATACAGGAGTGGGACAACAGACACTTTACGATATGGACTGATCTGGAGGACAGTACTGAGCCTGTTGCAACGGAAGAATATATGAATTGGTTTCGCCAGATCACTGTGGTGTATTTAACCAAACCCGGCGTGCATGCTGAAGAGGGATTCCACGAAACCGCATCTTCTCATAACTTTACGGTACATTATTCATACTTAACTAAACCCTGATTACTTATTCAAATTCATATTATGATATGTACTTAACTTTGAAAAATTGTAGGTGGAGACGCTTCACAAAATACGTCACTATCTAAGTGGTCGAGCTGCGACAGGACATTTCTGTCCGGATATGGAAACCATTTCGAGGATGGTTGAAGAAGGACTGCAGATATCCGGGGAGCCTCAGCTGATGGACTACCCTCCTTCGCAGCGCTCTGCAATGGACGTGGACGTACCCATAAGGCAAAAGGCAAAACGACGAACCAAGCAGAAAACCGTCCGCGGAGAGTCGTCATCTCAGTTCGTACACGACTCCGATGACGATTTTGAGGACCCACCTCCACCGAGCTCTGCACTTCGAGGCCGTCATTCTATTAGCCATACCGGTGGTACCGGAGAAGATATTGGCCTCAGTGATGTCCCCGCTTCTCCACCGCGGTCGTCTGTGCAGGAGGATCTTGAGAACGCTGTTGTTCAAGATACTCCTCCCTCAAGGATCCCTAGATCTACATCTACTATTGGGAAGGGGATACGGCGTCTGTTTATGCGGAAACGTCGTGACGATTGAACTAATTTGAACTCTTGATATTACTGTAATTTGATATTGATGTTTTTTCATTTGATTTGAACTCATTGATTTTAAGTCTTTATGATTAAGTATTTGGATGTCTGAATTATTATTTCCTAGTAGAAATGAAAATGAAAACAGGCAAATAAAGAGATATTGGCGTTTTTGTGAATGTAAGTCTTTGTGAAAAACGCCAATGCTATTGGCGTTTTTAAGTTAGTTTATATTTTTGCCCGTTTTGTCTACGACGAATGCGGACATTCTGAACAAACACGCCATTCCCGTTGGCGTTTTTAATAAGACGCCATTCCCGTTGGCGTGTTATTTAAAAACGCCATTCCCGTTGGCGTTTTTAAGTTAGTGGCCGAGGTGCCGAGCAGGCGGCCGAGATGCCGAGCCAGCGGCCGAGGTGCCGAGCAGGCGGCTGAGGTGCCGAGCAGGCGGCTGAGGCGTTTTTAATAAGACGCCATTGCCGTTGGCGTGTTATTTAAAAACGCCAACGCCATTGGCGTTTTTAAGTTAGTTTTTTCGTTGCTCGTTTTTTCTACGCCGAAAGCGGACATTCTGAACAAACACGCCAGTCCCGTTGGCGTGTTTCAGTAATAACACGCCATTCACGTTGGCGTTTTAAAGTGAAAAGACGCCAATTAAGTAGGCGTCTCTTCAAACACGCCACTCACATCGGCGTGTCCTATAAAAAAACGCTCCCACAGCTAAGAGTTTTTAATCATTTCATCATTATTCAATATATAAGTACATACAAATATTACCCTATACATTAGTCCAAATCTTGCTAAATACAGAAATCCAATATTACACAATGCATACGTTCAATTGTCTCGCCTTTTCCGCGTAAAAAAGCTACGGATCCCCTTCCCGATTCTGGCGGTTGAGAGTCTAGACGGAGGAGTCTCTCGCACAACGACATTCTCTAAATCAACCCCAAAATATTCGTCTCGCACAGAAGACCGAGGTGGAGAATGTGGGACATCACTGAGACCGATGTGTTCGCCTGTACCACCAGTGTGGCTGACAGAGTGACGACCTCGAACTGCAGATCTTGGTGGAGGTGGAGGCATAAAATCGTGATCGACATCATCAGTGTGACTGACAGAATGACGACCTCGAACTGCATATCTTGGTGGAGGTGGAGGCAAAGAATCGTCAGCGGCATCATCTATCAACTGATTATCCATCCTTGGTGGAGGTGGATGCAAAAAATCGTCAGCGGCATCATCTACCAACTGAGTATCCATCCTTGAATGAGCATTCGGGCAGTTGCGCCTGTCGTGACCTGGTTGACGGCAATGTTTACATCGGCGTCGGGCTCGTGGCTGGTCAGCTTCACGGACATCCATCTGATTAGGAATCCTAGTAGTACGGTATCGACCGCGACTTTTAGGCATTAACTGAGCTCGTGAACATTGCAAAGTCCATTCAGGCACGGCCCAATAATCTTGGTGTCTGGGTGGATTGAACACCGTAGAATATTGGTGTACCCAAACACTTGTGCGGTATACGGGATCAACAAGCGACAGCATGTTGTCGTTTCTAAAACGCGCAACTGCCGCTGCATGTGAACATGGAAGTCTCCACATCTGCCACTTTTGACATTTGCAGTGCGAGTCCAAGTACTTTACCTTCCACTTATTAGCGCCCTTTCCACCAATTCGACGCTTTGTTCGAACCACATAATGCCCTGCAATTGTGTTGGGTGCTCTCACATTATGCAATTGACCTTTTGCATCATTTTTGCACACCTTTTCATGCGCCCACGGGGTAAGTGGTGTGGCACACTGTGTTGATGCAATTGACCGGTCATTGAACCATTCTATTGTCCTCCAGAATATCATATCAATGCAAGCTTTAATTGGGAGTTGTCTTGCGCCTCTCAACACATTGTTGTAAGATTCCACCATATTAGTGGAAACCTCACCCCATCTTTTGTGTTTGTCATACGCCAGATTCCATTTTTCTAACTCCACGGCATCAAGGTACTGCAAAGCCTCGTTGTTGACGTTTCGAAGTAAACGACGTCTGATCTTAAACTTGCGCTTCTTGGTAGCAATACCAATTTTCCAAACAAGTCTTTTGACCATGATACCTTTGTGATTCTGCAAAACATTCTTTCTAACATGTACCAAGCAAAATCTGTGATGACCCACATTGGGTTCTTCTTTCCATATGGGAGAATTCATTGCATCTATGATTCCCACATGCCTATCAGATATGACACATATTTCATGCTTTGCTACATGAAGTCTAATGCGTTCCATAAACCAATTCCAACTTTCTTTGGTTTCCTCATCAACAATGGCATATGCAACAGGCAAACATTTCTTATTAGCATCAAATCCAACGGCAATAAGAATTTTACCTCGACATCGTCCACGTAGATGAGTTCCATCAACCGTTAAAACTGGTTTGCATAGTTGAAAAGCCTCCACAGCTGGTCCAAAAGCCCAGAATACGTACTTGAATACCTTGTTCATACCATTGCTTAATATGTCATCGTGCATCCATTCCACAATTGTGCCAGGATTTTGTCTTTGCACTTCATTCAAATAAGCTGGTAAAACTTTGAACGACCACTCCCATCCACCGTATACAAGCTCAATCGCTGTCCTCCGAGCATACCATGCTTTCTTGTAACTAACTTTGACATGAAATCTATTTTCAATATCCGCCACAATTGCTTTTACCTTGTAGCAAGGATCGTTTTCTATCTGATGGCGAACACTCAACGCTATCATACCCGACGAAAGATTAGCGTGACCATTATAGTTACGATCCCCCATGCAAGTATGAGCAGTGCTGAACACTCTAATTTGCCAGTGTTCATCATGCTTCCTCAGTGTTGCTCGGCACTCCCACAAACATGGCGGTAAGGACTTATCTTTCGGATTTCCCTGTGGCCACTTACAAACTGCATGCCATCTCTTTCCTTTACTTTCAACAACTGTATATTGTCGGATTTTTTCCAAATGCCAATGAGTCACAGCTGCCTTCAATTCCAACTTCGTTCTAAATTTAGTATGCAAACCGACATTGGTAGGATCCTTTTCACTCCAATAATGCACACTGGGATCATCACGCTCAAAGTTTTTGGGATCAAAACTATCATATGGACCTGGTAAGGTGCGAAAGTAGTTGATTCCAGGCTGTGGGAACTGTGGAACTACTCTTCCTCCAACTGCCCTTCCACCAACTGATGTTTCTCCAAGTGCTGTTTCTCCAAGTGGAATGGATGGTCTTGAAGCAACAAATTGTTCATCATCCGACGGATCACCATCTGAGTCTGTACTAACCG
This sequence comes from Salvia splendens, assembly GCF_004379255.2. NCBI lineage: Eukaryota > Viridiplantae > Streptophyta > Magnoliopsida > Lamiales > Lamiaceae > Salvia > Salvia splendens. The sequence goes on along the minus strand of NC_056044.1, from coordinate 32,018,990 downwards.
TGTCGGAATCTTCAGAATTATAAGGTGATTGTGGATCAAGAAAGTCGGCTTTATCAGGACCTATTATGTCCTCCACCACATCACAATTGTCACGATCCCCTAAATGCACGCCTCCAGCTTCAAAATCTTGTGTTGCAGCTAAATATGGTTCTTCGGCTCTCGTAGACGTACCAACATCAAAATCTTGTGTTGCAGCAAAATATGGTTCTTGGGCTCTCGTTGACGTACCAGCATCATAACTTATGACATGATGACTATGATGTTGAGTAATTGCCGAATACTCAACATATAATTCAATTACACCTCCAATAACCATACTCTCACTAAACATTAGTTGCATGCATACTTCTTCTAGTTGAACACCTATAAACGTGACTCCGGATCCAAAGCATATAGTACGTTTCCATATTATTTGAATATTGTTTTCATATATGCTTATCCCCATCCTTTCACAAATTTTTTCCACAAGGTCATCGTACGAAATTGTTTCATCCAACATAATGAATCCTTTAGCAAAAGGAGGATCATACGAAATAACTGCTCCGGGAATTATCTTTCCACCCCAATATAAATTGACACACCACGTCATACTATCTGCAATAATGTAAAACACAAATAAATATGTATTATTTTTACATTCATCATTATGTAGAGTCAGCCAAAAAATTGACAAAATAATTCTATTAAATACACTACAATATGTATTATCATAACAATCCATAAAATATACTATAACATATAATAGCATAACAATTGGTCAAAATATTTCCATTAAAATATATACTATCATAATAATCCATCAAAATATTAGTGTACCCATAATAATTGGTCAAACTATTATATTAATTACACTACAATATATATTATCACAACAATCAATCAAATATTGGAAGACTAATGTTTAGAAGAATGAGTCTAAAATTTGATATACTAACCGATTAGAAGGACTAATGGTTGAAAGAATTAGCCAAATTCAAAATATCCACGCTTAAATCCACCACCGGGTCGACCCGAGCGAAAGGTTTTTATGCGTTTGGGAAGGGTTTTATCGTTTTGGGGAGGGAAAGTGTTTAGGGTCGCGATGTTGGGGGAGATCTGATAAGGATATGGTTCAACAGAAACACGCCGCTCAAATTGGCGTTTTTAAGCATAACACGCCAACCTCAGTGGCGTTTTTATTAATTAAACACGCCAACTACATTGGCGTTTTACCTGGTATACACGCCAACTTCATTGGCGTTTTTTCCCGTCGCTGTATTTGGCGAAAATACACCTCCAATACGACGCGAAGATAAACGCCAATGAGGTTGGCGTTTTTACTAATAGAAACGCCAATGTGGTTGGCGTTTTTCCCATTTTTGGAATAGATAACAAAATGGGTACATTTACGTAATCTTTAGTGTAAAGTGCCCCACAAACCCGATTTTCCCGACAACAGAGATGTTATAAACTAAGATGTGTTGAGAAGCATATAAGATCACCAAAACATGATACTCAAACGACTCTCGTTCTAAATAGAAGCAGACTTACAACACCTCTCACCACAGACATAGCTTGTATTCTTTACATTCATGTTAGTTTTTCATATTTGTGGGACGGAGGGAGTATCATATTGTTTGAACTGCACATCAAAACTATTGGCCATGTTCGCGAATACAAACCAACACAAGTTCTGCTTCCTACCAACATCAAATTGAGCAGCCAAAATGCAGGAATATGTACACATGAACTGACATTTCATCACCACCATCATACCTGAACTGCCGCATCAGAAAGCGTATTGCATCGACGTCCTTGAAGCCATACTAGCAACCTGAGCCTGCATTTGGACAGCTCTAACCTTCGAAGCTGTGGCACGATGAAAGAACTGCTCACGCGATAAAAGCCTCACGTTCCTCAAGTACTGATCAAATGGCATCACCCCTTCTTGCACAGCCTTATCCAACGCATACACAGTATCCTCCACCGCCATATCCGAAGCTGCGCAATCCAACCTCTGCTTCGACAACGCATCACACAGCACAAACGCCTCATCCAAATCGATACTCTCAACGTTACCACCCTCCAATTTCCCTTCGTTATCCCTCACGCACCCTTCCAGAACATCCGCGTTCATCAAAACCACCTGCAGCTGCTGCTCCAACGCCTCCTTCTCATCCAGCATTTCCTTCAGCCCTCTCCTCAGCTCCTCCTCGCGCCGCCGAAGCACCGCCTGCGCCCCGAGCATGCCTTCCATCTGTCCCTCGCTCCCCTTCCTCATATCCCTAACATCACCATTCAAATCCCTCACCAGCTTGTTAATCGCGCCCTTCTTATACACCTCCGCCGGATCCTCCATCCTGCCACTCCCGTAGCCGGAATTCAAATTAGGGGTAGGGTTAGGGTTCATGCTGGAATTCAAATTAGGGCTAGGGTTAGGGTTCGGCTTGCGCTGCGAATAAAGCGGCGGATCGCCGGCGAAGAATTGGGCGAGATTCGTGGCCAATTCGAACAAATTGGAGAAGGGGAAGAGCCAGGAGTTGAGGTAGGGGATGGAGACGATGCCGTTGGGGGAGACGAAGGGGTGGGGGCGCTTAATGATCATGTCGCGCGTGGGGTTGACGAAGACGAGGGGCGCGCGGCTAGGGTAGGATTCCACGAGCCATATGAGGACGGGGATGTTGTAGGAGGCGCCGTGGAAGGAGATGGGTCGGTGCCGTCGGCCTGGAGGAGGGTGACGGCGCGGCCGTCGTTGTGGGTGAAGACGGCGGTCTTCGGGTGCGGGGAGGGGTAGGATTCCACGAGCTGCATCAGGTGCTGGCGGATGCGCCACTTCGTCTCCTCGGCGTAGGGCAGCGCCGCCGGGCCGCGCTGCGAGAGCGCGGTGTTGAGGAACTGCTGCGTGTATTGCTGCGCCATGAGATTTGATTATTGAATCAGGCAATTTGCAACGCGTCTTCTTCGATTTTGAGGTGGAATTGTAGATCTTCGAATTCTGTGGTAAAGATCGAGGAAATTGCAGGGATTGGATGAAGAAGATGGAGGCGAGCTGCGGTTAGTTAATTCAGTTTTCAACTTTTCGTGATAATAATAATGATAATGACAATAATAATAACTAGATAATAAATATATTGCAAAAAACGTCAATATTAAGTCTTTCAATGATTAATGGTGCAACTAAAATTTGTGAGTAAATGCAATGACTAATTAGTGCAAGTAATACTAATTTGGTGAAAATTCCCTGTTAGCATAGCTAAATTGTCATATATTCAGCTTTAATTTAATTTAATTTATGAATTGAATTTCAGATTTTATTTATTAATTTATGAACAATATAGTAATTAATAATAATATTATACCAAAAGTAAACAAATTCTATCTATTTAGTATTCAGAATAGTATTTGTAAAACTTAACCTAATAAAATCCATCAATCAACACTACTAATATTGATATGAATTTCAATTGCTGCAGCAATATACTTTAATTGAATAATCAATTTCCATGATATGTAGTCTAATAATGATAGTGTATTTATTTTTATATTTGTATAATATACTTGTCTAAAAATAATAATAATAAAGAAAAATAAAAAATGTGGGTATCGGTATTCCCAGACCGGCTCATTACCCTTTCTATTGATACGAAAAACCTAATCCATCTAACTCGGTTATCTCCTCTATCCAAATCTCGAATCGATTCAGCAAAAAGCAGTATTTTTTCTTATCAATTTCAGGTAAGTTATTGAAAACCCATATTCCTCATCTTTTCAAATTCATGATCATTATTGTATTCCTAAACCCGATATGACAACATCTGCATGTTTCAGAACTCAATTCGTTTGTTAAATTCAATAATGTGTGTTAATTGGCGAATTCATATGAAAAAATAACGAAACTTGGTCGAACCCATCTCCCTCTTTCCCAATTCATGTGTTGTTTCGTAGTTTTGTTTTTATCACAATGAGGGCACTTTTGCAATACTGGAATTGGTCTATTGTCTTTATTTTCCTTTTGTTTTATGGGTTATGGCATGATTACCAGAGGATATTTCTCACATACTATTCAAAGATTGAATTTTTATACCTTGGTTTGGTGGTTGTTTTAGGATATGGCTTCGAATATGGAGCCGGTAGCGGTGAATTCGCAGAAGCATGACCCGGCATGGAAGCATTGCCAAATGTTTAAGGCTGGGGATAGGGTTCAGCTCAAGTGTATATACTGTGGGAAGATTTTTAAGGGAGGCGGGATTCATAGGATTAAAGAGCACCTCGCTGGCCAAAAAGGGAATGCTGCCACTTGCTTGAGGGTTCAAGCCGATGTGCGGATGCAGATGCTCGAGAGTCTGAACGGGGTTGCTGTGAGGAAGAGGAAAAAACAGAAACTTGCGGAGGAGATGTCTGGTTTTGGCAACCCTGGGAACAGTATTGTTGAAGTAGTGAACAATAGTTGTGGTTTGAATAGTGATCTCGTGCTGCTTCCTGTCCCGGAGATGACTGAGCATGACGGAGAGATGGATGTGGATGGGGACCGAGAGGATGGTATGAGTGGGAAAAGCGGTGTTAGGAAGAAGAAAGGGAGGGTGAGGAAAGCACCGGATGTGATTAATTCGAGTAATGCATCTTTGGTTGTTTATCCTGCTGGGAATTCGAAGAGGGCTAGTTCTGTCGTTAATATGGCAGTAGGTCGTTTTTTCTTCGATGTTGGGTTGCCTGCAGATGCTGCTAATTCTCCTTATTTTCAACCAATGATTGATGCAATAGCTTCTCAAGGTGCAGCAGCTGTTGGCCCTTTCTACCATGACCTTAGGAGCTCGATTCTGAAGAATGTGATTCATGAAGTGAAATATGATGTTGATCAATGCACCGCAGCTTGGGGAAGGACTGGTTGCTCAATTTTAGTAGATGAATGGGATTCGGGAAAAGGTATAACCTTTGTCAACTTTTTTGCATACTGTCCAGAAGGTACAGTATTTTTGAGGTTGGCCGATATATCTCGTGCAATAGATTCTGTGGATATCCTTTATGAATTGTTGAAGGAGATAGTGGAACAGGTTGGCCTGAAAAATGTTCTGCAAGTGGTAACCACCATTGAAGATCGATATGTTATTGCTGGGAAAAGACTCACAGACACTTTCCCTTCTATTTTTTGGACCCCTTGTGCTGGCCATTGTATCGATTTGATGCTTCAGGACATAGGAGAACTGCCCAGAGTGAAGATGGTTCTTGACCAGGCAAGATCAATATCGAGGTATATCTATTCGAACGCTACTGTCTTAAACATGATGAGACGGTACACATTTGGAGTGGATTTAGTTGATATAGGAACTACACGATCGTTTACAAATTTCATGACATTAAAAAGGATGATCGATATCAGACATAGTTTGCAGTCCATGGTCACTTCTGAGGAGTGGATGGAAAGTTCTTACTCGAAGGACCAAGAAGCCTATGCAGTACTAGACACTATTAGCAGTCAATCATTCTGGTCTTCATGTGCCTTGATAACACGTTTAACAGATCCACTTTTGCGACTATCAAGGATAGTCAGAAGTCAAAAGATGCCTGCCATGGGATATGTCTTTGCAGGGATGTATCGAGCCAAAGAAGCTATTAAGAAGGAGCTTGGCTCTAAGGAAGAATACATAACCTATTGGAGCATCATAGATTGCAGGTGGGAACAACTTCAAAGGCATCCCCTTCACGCGGCCGGTTTTTATTTGAACCCTAAGTTCTTTTACAGTCTCGAAGGAGACGGACATTTTCACATTCGGTCACTAGTATATGATTGCATAGAGATGCTGGTTCCTGACCAAAAGGTTGTGGATAAAATTATGAAGGAAACAGCCGCTTACCACAGTGGTGCCGGAGAGTTTGGGCGGAAGATGGCAATCAGAGCCCGAGAAACTTTACTTCCCAGTGAGTCTCCTTATTGTTACTTGATGTATCACATTCTGCAATCATCTTATTATTTCCTCGACTTTACTGTTTTTAGCTGAGTGGTGGCTTACATATGGTGGGGGGTGTCCCAATTTGGCTCGCTTGGCTATCCGGGTTCTCAGCCAAACCGGCTGCTTAACCCAGCATAAGCTAGATAAAATTCCTCTCGAAAACTTGCATAAGAGGACAAATTCATTGGAGCGTAAAAGGCTTGAAGATCTTGTCTATGTTCAGTACAATATGTCCTTGAAGCACATGTAAGCAGAAAATCTTCTCTGTTATAAAATGTTAAAAACCAAAAGTATGTATAATCATATTCCTACTTAATTCACAGGGCTTCGGGTGACAAACAACACGAAGGTGTTGACACCATTTCTTATGAGCACATTGATTTAGTTGAGGACTGGGTAACGGAGAAGGAATTTTGCTCAGATAACCCTGCAGGAAAAGGTTGGATGGATGTTGATCCACCCGGTGTCAATGTCAATGCTGTGCAATTAGGCTCACAGATCGATGATGTTCAGGCTCTTGGTGCAGGTAAGCGAGCTATCTCTATAAATCTCTGTATGATGTGATCTTTTCTTTGGCCTCGTTATAATTTTCGATCTAGCAGGTTTTGATGATTCAGAAATTTTTGAAGCGGCAAAAGATAGTGAAGAAGATATTGCTGACAAGAATATAGGGAATGAATGATTATAATCATGCCATTCGGAATCAATCTCTGAGGTGAGGATAATCATTGATGGATGGGGTATTTATAGTTTGATCGAGAGCACTAATAAGACTCGTATATGGCTTTAACTGAGTCTATCTGCAATCTGGAGTTCATACGAACCCGTGCCTTGTTGCAATCATGTAGAATAAATAGCGTAGCGTGCACTGAGTTAGATTCTTATTTGGCATAAGGCTGCCAGCAGGGGCTCGGATCTGAATCCATCGTGAATCGATCTCCTCTGGGGCCATTGTAATACTAAATTTTCATTTGTAAAAAGTTTCATATCAGTACATCACTCTTTATCCAGGAAATTCTTCTTGCATTTGTCTCCTTAGTTTTCCAGTTAAAAGTGAAATCATGTCTCTCATTCCTCTGGCTGATGGTGGCTTGAAATCTTCAATCTTCAACCTATTTCAACTTAACTATATGATGCATATCAAACACTCATCAACTTAAGCTTGGACTGAAAAAACTATCATAGAATCAAAATTCAAACTATAATTTAACCTAATAAACAAACGTAATTAATAAGTACTCTACTAGGTAAATTATAAAGCATTGTCACAATAAATCTCAGCATTATAGTACCAAGTTCCACTGTAAAAGGCAACCTAATCAATCTACTACATAATTTGGAGCCACTACTAAAATTCTGTCATCTCTTGAAGGCTTGTTGCTCTCACCCTCTGCTCCTTCTCTTCCATCTCCCACCACTATCAGAAATCCTTCCCTCCGTATCAAGCTCTGTATCGAAATAAGTAATGCGTAAGAGAGAGCAAGCGAGAGAGAGGGTTGATACGTATAGATATCAAGGTTATTTACCTCTATAATGGCCTTCACTTTTCTGATTTCAGCTGCAGCCTCGTCCATAGTGGTATAATTGTTTTTCTCGTTTTGCTGACTAATATACCACTGTATCAACTCTCTCTGTCTCAGTCCGGCTAGCCCAGTTCCTATACAAGCCACAGGTATATCATTAAAAACAGAACTGGATTTTGTTCTTTATGAAAAAAATCTCTATTTTGTGGTGAACATATGGATGACCACTAACCTTCGCGCGTGAGAGTATCTTCATGTTGTCGAAGTCGCATGATAAGTGCTCGAGTAACCCTCTGAAAGTATTCATCAGTTATTACTAGTTTCTTTGCCTTCTGGTTTTCTGCTGCTGCTTCAGCTGCATTTTCTGCATAATCATGATATAGAAAGATAAGCCCAATATGCATCCTTCAAATGAGTAAGTCTTGTCTCACCTTGACCAGGAGCATTATCTTCATTGCCACCACTACCATCGTCGCCATCATGACCATCATCATTATCCTCTTCTTGAAACTCAGAAAGGTCAAGCTCACTTGACTCCACACTGCAAGACAATATACACAACATTATTTACTGAGAAATGAATTTACTAGAGCATTAGGCCATTTTCTGGCAAGAAAAGTTGTTGCTTAATTTCTGACCTGATTATTGATGTCTTGAGTAATCTCACGGCAAGACGCACATGGCGAGTTTGAACCTGGTTATCTAAGTGAGACCTTGCAATTGCTTCTGAGAGCCTGATCAGAGCCTCCAGTTGTCTCACTGTCATACGATAAGCAACTCTACTACCGGGAGTAGTGTCTCCTCTGCGAAGGGCAACATAAGATTCCACCAACAATTGTCTAGCTTCAGGGGTCAGCTGCAAAAGATTCAAGTCTGTCAAGCAAAGACACAACGGTTCATGCAGAACTACAGTCACATTAATGATGAAACAGGAGGGAAACCTTTGGTTTCAGAGTCTTCGCATATGAGATGTATTGCTTTAATTGTGTGGTAGTAAATGCTGGAGAAAGTGCTTCTTCACGCTTTTGGTGGACTCTCACAATATGGTGAGCAATATGGTAATCAGTCTGGTCGTCTGGATCATCAATCATCACATACACGAGATCAAACCTTGAAAGAATGGCTGGAGGAAGTGCCACATTATACTGCAAAAGATATGTAGGGACAATAAGTATGCAAACTATAGCAAACTTGGGACCATTCAATACCGTGTAGATATTCCTAGAAGCCCGATACATTTACATGTTTACCTTCAAGGGTTTAGTCTTATCGTAACGTCCACCTGTGGGATTTGCAGCAGCTAAGATTGATGTTCTTGCATTTAATGTTGCTTGTATTCCAGCTTTAGTTATGCTTATGGTTTGTTGTTCCATAGCTTCATGAATGGCGACCTTAAAGTAAATTCACGATTCAAACATAAGAAGTTGCCGGCACAAATTATTGATGTAGAATTGTAGATTAGCTGCCTCAGCATTGAGGGTGGGTGAGGAGTAAAATCTTTGGTTACAATTACCTGATCTCTTGTATCCATCTTATCAAACTCGTCAATACAGCAGATGCCATTATCAGCAAGCATCAGTGCACCAGCCTGAGAGCAAATGATAGGAGGTACATCAAGATAAAATGTCATATAAAAAGTCCTCAGCCCAAAAGAAGGACATACCTCAATGCAAAATTCACCCGTCTCTGGCTCTTTGGCCACAGTAGCAGTAAGCCCTGCTGCAGAAGAAGATTTCCCAGATGTATAAACAGATCTTGGAACTAGGCCTGCTGTGTACCTGACAGGAAAAGGAAACATTGAGATGATATGATGAGCAATGGAACCAACCAACAAACACACAATAAAAACCAAACTGAAACAATAGAAGAGTTACACACTTGAGGAATTGGGACTTTGCACAGCTGGGATCACCCACAATGCAGACATTGATGTCTCCCCTTAAGTTGATGCCTTCATGTGTAACTTTATGGACACCACACATAAGCATTAGCAGAATTGCCCGCTTTATATCTTGATGACCAAAAATTGTTGGTGCAATGCTATCAACTAGCTTGTTGAAGAAGTCAGGAGTATTCCTCATTCGTTGTATGTCATCTAACTCTTCTGCCTGCAAGATCAGTCAAACAGTAGAGAAGATAGTTGAGATTTAGATACAGAATTGAGTAATCAGAAAATTTAACAGGAACCAGCAATAAATAAAAAATTATAACTGATGAGAACAAGAAGATGAGTAACGAGATAGCTAGAAGGAAGATACGGTATTATTCATTGAATATGAACAGTCAAGTGATATAGATATATAATGTTGTGATTAGAGAAACTTACTGTGAATTGCTGACTAACATCTTCATCAGTATCTTTCTTTTTTCTGATATCAGTATCCCTTCTGCCATCAGAGATCTAGAATAGAAACAAATAACATCCTATGTTCTTCAAGCACAAACAGAATTCAATTAACTATGAGCACAGATGCAAAGGTGAGGTTACCAACCTGTACGGAGTTGGCAATGAAGCCAAGTCGATAGGATAGATCTCTCACTCCCAATGCACGAAGCCCCTTTACCCCTTCTTGGCCAGCCCTGGCCTGGCTGGAAGATTCTCTCCGGCACTCAGCTCTCTCTCCTGGAGATGCTAATGCTAATATATCGGGTAGAACAACCACCGAGCCAGTAAAAACAACCCTGCAATTGTATGGAAAGAACATAAGCCAATTAATGACCATCTACTAGAGATGAGCGAGATGAGCGTGAAAGAAAAAAATGTCCAAGTAAGTGATCCATACGTGTCTCCTGCCCTGGCTTGTTCAACAATGTCATGGCGAAGGATGACATCAAGCGACCTGGGAAGTGAACCCGCAGGTATCTCCTTAGAGCTCTCCTGCATTCGAACTCTCTGCCAATCTGTGAATTTGCTCTCTTGCCTCAGCAAAGCCCAGTTTGTCCGATTTTGACATGTGGCATTCAAGCAAATAATTGGCTGCAAGTGAAGATGAGAGTACCGAAATAGTCAAAGTTAGCATTTAGCTGCATCTGTCATTTGCTGATGGCACAAGCACTCATGTAGTAGTAACATACACAATGCATTGTTCTCTACTTATTCTACATATTATCAAGCGATCTAAGATAAACATGAAATTTGTTGAACTTCGCAATGCAATCACCTTGTTATCAATGGATAACACTAGACCCCAAAATATTATGAAACGTGAGAATAAAAACAGCAAAAAAACCAAGCCAGTGAGCCACAATCTGCACCATAAGCATTCACACAATCTCTCAAAGTTACAGAAATGATTCATTGTGCTGCAAATGGAGTTAAAGCAGCTAGAGAAATCAAGACAAACCATAGGCACAAAAGCAACAATATAAACAGAGATCAAATACATAATTTTACGGTTTCAATTTATAAAATTCACAATTAAACAACAAGATATAGGCAAATCCATCCGTTCAATTCCGAAACAAACCTCGGTATACTTGAACTGTTGCTCGACGTTTTTAATAACGCTTCCGCATTCCAAGCACTTGAAAGTGCCCTGGAGGAGCTCAGGTCGGACCTCGCTGGTGCGTGTGACGACGCCGCTGACGGCGACGAGCTTGCCGATCTCGGCGGTGGCCAATTCCCTGAGCTTCTTTACCAAGGGGAGGTTGTAGAAGGCGACGTTGATGTCCTTGTTCGGATTGTCGTCGGCGATGAAGGTAGGGCGGAGATCCATGATGAAACGCTTGCAGGCGCTCTTGAGGTAGGGCTCGAAGCGGAGGAATTCGTCGGAGACGGCCCTCTGGAGCACGTCGTTGAAGCGCATCACGTGCGAGAAGTCGATGTACATGGTGTTGGAGTCGTTGGTCCGCATCGTCTCCACCTCCGCCTCGTAGTAGGCCTCGCCGCCGCCGCCGTCGCCGCCGCGGAAGGTCTTGAGGAAATCGAAGAATACCTTTTCGACGTGAACTGCTTTCTCGTCCACGCAGTATCCATTGCCCTCCATTTTTTTTTTCTCAGTGAGGAAGAAACTCTATCGAATCTCGAAATGTTGAAAGGAATCGATTAAATGGCGGTTTAGGGCTCCTCTGGTTATGGCGGGAAAATCGCAATAGAATTCCCGCCAAACGTAGTCAAGGACTCGAGGCCAATCTATTTTCTAGGGTTTTATTTTTATTTTTATTTGATTTGATTTGATTTGATTTAATCATATAAAATTTATACTGTATTTTATTTCACCTTTATAGTTTTTTTTGGTAGAAATGATAAATTCTTTTAAACAAAAGATTAACAGTCTAATTGGTGCTCCTAGAACGATCTTATTGGTGGCTCTAAACAAGATGTTGTAATTATGGTTTAATAGTTTTTTATTTGAAAATATATATACTACTACCTTCGTCTCCAAAAATTTGTCCCACTTTGACCCGACACGAGTTTTAAGAAATGTAATGGAAGTGAGTTGAAAAAATTAGTGGATTGTAGGACCTACTTTTATATATTAGTTTTTATAATAAAATGTGAGTATGAATGAGTTAGCAGAATATGAGGTCCACTATAAAAAAAAGGTAAAAAGTGAAATGAGACAAATTTTGGGGGACGGACGAAAATGGGAAACTGGAACAAATTTTCAGGGACGGCGGTAGTATTTTAGATTAAAAAAACTTGGAATATTATTAGAATTTTAATCAACCTCTAATTAATAGTACTAATCAATTACTAATGTGGGCTGCTACACCCAGAAATTGTGGCATGCATTTGCAAAACTAGAATTGGATGGTACAAATTTGATCGAACACTGTTAAATTCGGATTTATTCAATTCAATTAAATTAATTGTTTCTTTAATTACATTTAATTATTTATAACAAATGACACAACGCAATTACCATGTAACAGTAGCAAGCAAAGGCATCACCACATTGCATACTAAAAAAACCTTTCATTTACACTATATAGTCATAGGTTTTACACTTATTTTCAAACATTATAATTAAACAATCAGAATTCACGAGCACTATGAAGCACTTCGCTTACAACTAGTACTATTTATTTAAATTAAATAATAAAAAAAATATAATTATGAATTTCAGTAAATTCGGTGGTACTTTTCGCCTTGCTATATCTGATATAGATGAATTCACCAAAGCCTACAAATATGACTACAATAGTATTTGCTATTACACTCTAATTTGTTTATGGAGTGCTTCAGCATACGAGCATCATAATTATCTAGAACTAACTAGTCAGTAGAATAACGGCTAGAACAATGTATTTAGCTTTGGAACCAACTCTAGGTTGGCAAAATCAATTATTATAACTATAACTAAAAGTCAGTGTTTTCCTACTTTAGGAATTTGGCAAATTCCTTTTATTTCGAAAAGTAGATTCTATCCGATACGAATACATGTAAATACAAAGATTTTGATGTCTCCATAATTTATGGACCTTGTACATCACACACAGGGCATAAACTTTGTTCGCTCCGGTTCAGGGGCGAATATAGTAAAGAAAAGATAGACTTTGTTTGCCCATATTAACTTTTTTATTCTTGAAATATGCAATTTTTTAAAAACTAATTTGAAAAGTCTTACTAAGTCGATGTCGTTGAAGACTAAATCGTCGAAAGTTGAATAACAGAAATGGCTAAAATTGCAAAGGAAGATGATAAGTTCGTCGAAGAAAATACATACTATCAACGTTTCTTTTTGCTCCCGTTTGTGATATGGCCGTGGACGATATTTTGCCCTCCAACCTATTGTCTAATTGCACAAGTATCGCACTAATTAATGTGGTGTGCATTGTTAGGAAAATGGTGGCATCACCATTGCCATCAATAGTGTTGGTTGAAAAGGACATAAGATTGCTTAATATTTTGCTTTTTTTGTTAGGTGACATTCACTTAGCATTAAAATTCAAAAAAATCCTAACTATCTAACTAGATTGAAGTAATACTTTAATTTAGTCTTTTTGTGGATCATAGATCAATATATTTTGGGATCAGATTTTGTTAGTTAGTTGATGGTTGACCTAAGTATAGTAGTTCACCTCATGAAAAATATTTTAATAAATATCATATTTTAGAATTTCATACATGAATGATAATCCCCTACGTCCGCCATGAAATGTCTCATTTTACCAAAACCCGAGGAAATTACGGGCCGATGCACACAGCTTAGTCTCGTTAAAACAGAGAGAAACCAACATAATCTATATACAAATATAAGTTATGATGTACAGAAAAAGTTGTGGCAAAATGATAAAACTAAAAAGCATACACTTCACAACTATGAAGTAGATAATGGCGAAGACGACGAACCAGCTTCAAGATCCACGTCCCTTTCGCCATCACAAGCCGAGGACCATGTGCTCACTTTCTCAAAGTTGGACGAGGAAGGATACGAGTTAGGATAGTCCTCGAATCTGGGGCTGATTCGCCCTCCACTATCGAACTTCTTGCTGCCATCATCAGATTGATCGGGCGCTGCCATCTCTTGAGGCAGTAGGGCTTCGCCTTCCAAGTATCTCAACACCTGCCTCGTGCTAGGCCTCCTTCCGGGGGCGTTGCTGGAGCACACCAGTCCCAGTTTAATAACAAGGACGGCCTCAATCTCATCGTACTCCCCTTTCAATCTTGAATCGACGATATCAAGAATGCAACCTTCTTTCCACTTGTCCCACACCCAATCCACCAGCACCAGCTCTTCGGGCAAGGCTTTCACCTCAATTGGTCGTCTCCCACAGACAACTTCCAGCAGCAGTGCACCAAATGCATACACATCCGAGCTTGTGGTGGGCTTCCCTGTCTTGGTTAGCTCGGGGGCTAAGTAGCCCAACGTGCCAACCACCTTCGTGGTGCTTGGGTTTGCACCGTGCTCGTACAGCTTAGCAAGCCCGAAATCCCCAAGGCGGCCATTCATTTCAGAGTCGAGCAGAACATTGGCTGCTTTGATATCCCTGTGAATCACCGTCTGTTCCCATTCTTCGTGCAAGTAAAGAAGTGCGGAAGCCACATCCTTGATGATCTTGAACCTCTGATCCCAAGCTAACACAGTTGCAGGCTCATCATAAATGTATTTATCCAAACTCCCATTCGGCATAAAGTCATAAACAAGCAGCAAATCGCTCCTGTGTCGACACCAGCCCTGCAAAGGCACGAGACTCCTATGCCTAAGGCGACCAATAACCGCGACCTCTGTCACAAACTCCTGCAACCCCTGCTTAGAATCATGGCTAATCCGCTTAACCGCTACTTGCTTATCAGAGCCGGGCAATGTCCCTTTATAAACCCTACCAAAACCACCGAACCCGAGAAGCCCTTTATCCCGAAAGCCCCTAGTTGCTTTCTTGAGCTCGTGATACGTGAACCTGTGCGGCCCTATGTCAAGCTCCCAAGATTCAACCACATCCCTACTCTTAACCCTCTTCACTACATACAAGGCTATCCCAACACCAAGAATCAAGAAAACAGCAACAGACAAAGATGCACCTAAGGCCACCCTCACCCGGTTCGACCTTGAACCGGGCAACGAAGGCAGCAATGACAGCTCAAGGGGCTTTACCTGCCCATTCAACATGAAACTCCATCCAGAAACATAATGTGAACTAGCAAGCAAGCCTGTTGAAGCAGAGAAGCCCACATACATATCCTGCAAAAAAATTGGGGAAAGATCCACAGGCAATGAAAGAATTGGGGAACTAGGTTTTAATGATGACAGAGAAAGAGTGACATCCAATCTCCCAACAATGGAATCATAATCAATCCAGCACTGAATCAATCTACCACTCTGCAACCTAATCCCTTCCTTCCTCGAATTATCCCTACTGAAACAGCTAGCATCAACAGAGGCATTTGAGATCATGCTATTGAGATCAATCCCAACATGATTATCACTAATATCCCTAAATGCAAAATCCTTCACAGTGTCGAACTCAACCGCCAACACATGGTTTGAAACTTTCCCAATATTTTTCTCACTCATGAGCCCTAGATACTGACTCGGAAGAGCCCCCTCCAAAACCTTCGATTTAGCAATTGCGAAAGCGAATCCATGGCCGCCCAATTTCTCATACTCGGGAACTATGGCGAAGGCGAAAGCAGTCGAAAAGGAGGAAACTTTACCATCTGTGGAGTTCTTGAATCGAATTGGGGCTTCGTAGAAAGCGTGCCCCACGAATCTCGGGCTTGTGTCGGTGAGCCTGAGCACGCCGCTGGGCTCGATCTCAGCGACGCCGTTTAGAGTGATTTTTGCGCCTGCGTCTCTGAAGCCGTGGAAAATGAAGTCATCGTCAGCTCGGGAAAGATCGGAGCTTGAGAGGAGAAGGAGAAGGGTGGAGAAAAGTGCAGAAGCTAGCACCATCTATGCAGAGAAAAGGGAAGTGGGAATTCAAGGTGAGATTTTTAGTGGAATCATTTGTTTTGGTGTTGGAAATGTTGAAGAGGTATGGGTAGTTGATTCTTTTTACATGTGAAATGTCAGAGGATTGGGAGGAAAGAGGGTGGAAGGAAGAGATGAATCGATTTCAGAGGTGGAGAAATGTGGATGATGAGTTTCATGTGATGAAAAGAGCTGAGAAAATGTGAGAAGAGGTGAAATTGCATCCTAGTACAATTAATTTGTGTGAGAAGGCCCCACTTGAGGGATAGTGCCTAGGGATGTCAATCAGGCTGGCCCGTCGGGTTTCGGGCCAACCCTACTCGGGTTGCGGGTCAATCGGGTGCGGGCTAATCGGGTTGTGATTTCTTTCGGGTTATAAAAGCTCAGCCCTAACCCTAAAAGCTCGGGTTTCGGGCTAGCCCAACGGGTTAATCGGGTTGCTACCGATAATATTAACATGCGATCAATCCAATAAATAATGATTAAAATTACTAATATTCATACAATGTAAAACATTTAATTATGATATATTTAAGATATATGCTTAAACTCAATCATAAACATGATCAAATAGTAATATTTGAGATATTTCGTAAAATTTTAATGCATGTTTTAGAAATTTAAATATATTTTTTTGTGAATTTGAAGTTTTTAATTTATTTATCAATTATTATATTAATAAAAATTAAATATATAATTTGTATATTTAATATAAAATTGAAAGTTATTTTTTTAGTTAATATTAATCAATGAAATGTCGAATTGAGAGTAAAAAAAATAGAATAATAGAAATTTTATCGGGTTTTCGGGCCAGCCCATCGGGTTTTCGGGTCTGGCCCTAATGGGTTGCGGGTTAATCGGGTGCGGGCTAATCGGGTTGTGATTTTATCGGGCTAGAAATTTCCAACCCTAACCCTATAAATTTGGCGGGCTATTCGGGCCAGCCCACGGGTTACGGGCTACATTGACATCCCTAATAGTGCCATTCAATTTCAAACTTATAAAATTGTGTAGTCTAGGCCATCCACGTCGATATCTCCGTACCATCTCATTCCTTACTAATTCAGGGGTTTCACTGCACTTTTTATCACGTTTATTGACTAAGAGACATCACCTGCAACCATTCATCTCTTAACCATCTCATCCCTTAATTATTAATTTAATTTCATTTTTTATTTTTATTTTTATTTTTTAACCATCTCATCCCTTAACTATTCATTCAATTTCATTTTTTATTTTTATTTCCAACAAATTCAATTAATATTTCATTAAAATATTAAATTAATACTAATAATTCATAAAATCATTAAAAACCACGAAAATTACAACATCCGAAAATACGAAAAATACATAATTTAAATCCTAATATTACAATTTATTGAAATCCGCATAATCATGGATCTGCTTTTGACGCGCCGCGGCTTCCTCCTCCCTACATCAATCTGCTTCTAGCGATTCTTCCATCATTCGACGCATTTGCTCAAATGGATCCATGAATGGATTAAATTTGGGAGAAGAATAATGTTTTTGGATGAAGAATGTAGAGTGTTTGAGTGAGAATATAGAGTTTTTTTTATGGTGGATAATTTGTGTGAATAATTTGATATTTATAAAAGTGATTGGTGGCTTAAAAAAATAGACAATAAATTAAAATATTGGAAAAACGGCTAGTATTTTTGGGGGAAATATATACATTCGATTTAAGAAAAACATTTTTTCAACGGAGGTAAACGACACCCATTTAAAAAAACATTTTTGAAGAAATTAATAAATATTTTATTTGTAGATGTTGTTTATTTTAGATTAGTTGATTTATTGATCTGTTAAAAAATATACTCCATTTAACATTAATGGAAATTATTAAATTATAATATATTTTTAATGAACTTATGAGAATTAATACAAATAAATAGAGAAATAAAACTAAAAACCCATTTTACAATTAGAAACTTTAGTCAAATTATGTGGGCATGAGTATTTTTTAGATGCATTGTAAAGGTAAATATTGGGAAGAAAAATAATGATGACATATCCATTATCTCTTCTCAGTCTTCGCCTAAAAGCATTCACAATAGCGGCGAGCGGACCGGTTAGCCGATTCCCGGCGCTGGCCGGTCCGCTCGCCGAACCATTGCAGCCGGTGAGTGGTAAATCGGCGAGAAAAACGGTGAGCGCACGCCGATATTTGGGCCGCCATTGCAGGCTCCCGATCGGCGAGTGATCGACCAACCGATTTTTTATTTGTTTTAAATTAATGTATTTTTTTAAAATTTAAATGTTATTATTGAATTTTCTCGTATCTATGTCGTAAATTTAACTTCGTATTTTGTGTGATTGGTAATTATTTGTTTTTTATAGTTTTGTTTATTGTGGCTAGCATATTGCTAGCCTATTGTTTGTCCAGTTGCTTGTCCTGATGATGTGGCCAGATGAGTTTTTAAGTGCTGATGATATGACAGAAGGAGTTGTGGCTAGCCTATTCATTCTCAACAGCCCTGCCGTGATCCGCCGGGAGATTCCGGATCCCAAATAGAAAATTGAGATTTTTTTAATCTTTAGCTATTTTTAAAATAATGTACTATATATATTTAAACAATAACTTTTTAGTAAGAACAATAATCGTGTTCGCAACAACTATTTTTATTTATAAAAAATACTTATTTTCATTTGAAACAAACTAGTACTAGTATATAGTAGTAGTAACTTCTATTCATGAATTTTTTTGACAATAGCAACTTTAATCAATTTTCTTTTGGCACCAACGTTAGAAGTAAACTATACATTAAAAAGGCTACATATAAATGATTCAATTTTTGCCCACCCCTACTTGACATGAAGTGGACTCCAAAATACTCTTAAAATTTAATTTTTTTAACTAATTTTATTATCAATAAAATCATCAGCCGCGTTTTAATAATCTGAAAAGAAAAGAATAGATATGAAAAACAAAAAAACCCTAGTATTTCTCCTTTCTTAATTCTCCGTCACACTTACCTTCTCCTTCTCCTTCTCCTTCTCCAGCGTTCACGCCACTCTCTCTTACCTTCAGCCCTCCTTCTCCATCCTCCATTGAAGAATATTGAAAAGCTTGAAGCTTCACATCCATTGCGAAAAACTGGTAAAATTTTTATATATATGTCATTCATCTTGTATTCTTACATTGAATTGAACTGAAAGATTTAAGTAATCTGGAGTTATTTAGTAATTTGGAGACTTCTCCAAATAGTATGAGCTCGAACTGGATTGGATTACGTGAAGCTCACAATTCACAAAGTCCAAATAGTTATGACTTATAACTAGTGATTGGCTGTTTGCAGAGCTCTTCTTCTCGTCTGCAACTGAACATACTAAAAAGATAAAAATTTGGAAAACTCTAGCTCAATTATTGAAAAAAATCTGAAGAAGTCAGTCTTTCACTCTTTTGGTAACACATCAACATTTTTTTTTCTTCATTCACCAGAAAAAATTTCCCGCCTGAATGGCAACTAAATTTTTCCAAAGCTTGCGTTTTATTTATTGATAATCAATAGAGAACATTACCTTTTTCTTTTTGTATAAATAATGTGTCTGTTGTGGTTGACGCCGCACTCTTGTCTTCTTTTGTCTTTAGCATAGCCGCTGCCCTCTGTTGCTCCCAACGCCGCCGCTGCCTCCTCCCTTTTAGGGGCAGTCCGCCGTCGTCGCTCATATTTCTGTCGTTGCGCTGCCGGAAAACTGTGAAAAAGGTATGGTCTCAGTAGCTTGTTTATTTACTAATTAATATCGTCTTTGCTTAGTTTAGGGTTGTGTAAGGTGTTTGGTGGATTTTATAGCAATTTTTTGATTATTTTTGTTTATTGTGATTATAGTTCCTGGACAGGAGCAATGGCTGCCGCTTTTGAAATCACAGCAGCCGGATTTGCACAAGTATGTTTATTCTCTTACAATATTACTCATAAGTTTTAGCTAAATTTACTTGATTTTTTTGGCTGATTAGTTACAAGTGCATGTGTTTTATCTCGGCAGGGTGCGTACAGGCAGAAACTGGTTTTGCCTAAACATTCCTTTAGGCAAGCAAACTGCTTACTCTGGGGAAGGTTTCCGGGAAAGCAGCCTCCTTCTGTCAGAATTTCTCGTGTGTCAAGGCAAGTGAAGGTCAAAGCAGTGGTCTCAAGGGACGTAGACAATTCAGTGAGCGCAGAACTGGAAAAGGTTCAGAGGGTTGCTGCGAAGGTTGTGCATTTCTACCGAGTTCCTTTACTACAGGATAATGAGGCTGCTGAGCTTCTGAAACTGATTCAGACGAAAGTTTCGAACCAAATTGTAGGGCTGAAAACAGAGCAGTGTTATAATATTGGTGTAGACGGAGATCTTCCAAGTGACAAGAATTCGGTTCTGAGATGGCTTTTGGGGGAAACCTATGAGCCTGATAATTTGGGGACTGAGAGTTTTCTTGATGAAGAGACGGGAACAAATGCAAGTGCTGTTATTGTAGAAGTTGGCCCTCGGTTGTCCTTCACCACTGCATGGTCTTCCAATGCCGTTTCAATTTGCCGAGCTTGCGGTTTGACAGAAATAAGCAGATTGGAGAGATCAAGGAGATACTTGTTGTACCTCGCCCCTGGTGCCTCGTTGGTAGAGAGTCAGATTAATGAAGTTGCTGCATTGGTGCATGACAGGATGACGGAGTGTATTTATGATCAAAAGCTCACATCTTTTGAAAGAGGTGTGGCTCCTGAGGAAATCCGTTATATACCTGTGATGGAGAAGGGGCGGAAGGCATTGGAGGAAATAAATGAAGAAATGGGTTTGGCCTTTGATGAGCAAGATTTGCAGTATTACACCAAGCTCTTCATGGATGACATCAAGCGAAATCCGACGAATGTTGAGTTATTTGATATTGCTCAGTCTAACAGTGAACATAGCAGGCATTGGTTCTTTACTGGAAAGATTGTTATAGATGGGCAACCAGTGGATAGGACTCTTATGCAAATTGTTAAGAGCACTTTGAAAGCGAACCCGAACAATTCAGTTATTGGCTTCAAGGACAACTCCAGTGCAATCAGAGGGTTTCCTGTGAATCAGTTGCGGCCAATCCACCCAGGTTTGACATGCCCGCTGGACATGAGTGCTCGCGACCTTGATATCCTGTTTACTGCTGAGACCCACAACTTCCCATGTGCCGTGGCTCCTTACCCTGGTGCCGAGACAGGTGCTGGAGGCAGGATTAGAGATACACATGCAACTGGGAGGGGCTCATATGTTGTGGCATCTACAGCTGGTTACTGTGTTGGGAATCTGAATATTGAAGGCTCATATGCTCCATGGGAGGATTCATCATTCACATATCCATCAAACTTGGCTTCCCCGCTGAAGATTCTCATTGATGCCAGTAATGGTGCTTCGGATTATGGAAACAAATTTGGTGAACCATTGATTCAGGGTTATACCAGGACTTTTGGAATGAGGCTGCCAAATGGGGAAAGACGAGAATGGTTGAAGCCCATAATGTTCAGTGCAGGCATTGGGCAGATTGATCACAGACACATCACCAAGGGGGAGCCTGAAATCGGTATGCTAGTTGTCAAGATTGGAGGGCCAGCCTACCGTATTGGAATGGGAGGTGGTGCTGCATCCAGCATGGTTAGTGGCCAAAATGATGCTGAGCTGGATTTCAATGCTGTGCAACGTGGAGATGCAGAGATGGCACAAAAGTTATATCGAGTTGTCCGTGCTTGTATTGAGATGGGAGAGGACAATCCTATCATTAGCATTCATGATCAGGGTGCCGGGGGAAATTGTAATGTCGTCAAAGAAATTATATATCCAAAGGGTGCTACCATCGATATCAGGGCAGTGGTAGTAGGTGATTACACTATGTCAGTTTTGGAGATATGGGGTGCTGAGTACCAGGAGCAAGATGCTATTTTGGTGAATCCTGAGAGCCGCGACCTTTTACAGTCTATATGTAAAAGAGAGAGAGTATCAATGGCAGTCCTTGGATCAATTAGTGGTGAAGGGCGGATCACCCTTGTGGATGGTTTAGCTATGGAAAAATGCAACTCAAATGGACTACCTCCTCCACCCCCTACTGTGGATCTTGAGCTCGAGAAGGTGCTTGGTGACATGCCCCAGAAAACTTTTGAATTTCACCGAGTCGCTAATGCTCTTGAGCCACTTGATATTGCTCCAGGGATAGCTGTTATGGATTCTTTGAAAAGGGTATTAAGGCTTCCTTCTATTGCTTCGAAACGATTCTTGACTACCAAAGTTGATAGGTGTGTGACAGGCCTTGTTGCACAGCAGCAAACTGTGGGTCCACTTCAGATTACACTTTCTGATGTTGCAGTAATTTCTCAGAGTTATACTGGCATTACAGGAGGTGCTTGTTCAATTGGGGAGCAGCCAATCAAAGGTCTTCTTAATCCAGGAGCTATGGCAAGGCTAGCCGTTGGAGAAGCTTTGACAAATCTTGTTTGGGCTAAGGTCACTTCTCTCGCTGATGTGAAGGCGAGTGGCAATTGGATGTATGCAGCTAAGTTGGATGGTGAAGGGGCAGCCATGTATGATGCTGCCATAGCTCTTGAAGAAGCAATGATCGAACTTGGCATTGCTATTGATGGTGGAAAGGATAGTCTTTCTATGGCAGCCCATTCATCTGAAGAAGTTGTTAAGGCTCCTGGAAATCTAGTTATCAGTACGTATGTCACTTGTCCAGACATAACTAAAACTGTGACACCGGATTTGAAGCTTGGTGATGATGGTCTTCTCCTCCACATTGATTTGGCAAAAGGAAAGCGGCGCCTCGGTGGGTCAGCTCTGGCACAAGTATATGGTCAAGTTGGGGATGAGTGCCCCGATCTTGATGATGTCTCTTACCTCAAAAGTGTGTTCAATGCAGTGCAAAACTTGATTGAGGAAGGCTTGATTTCAGCTGGTCATGATATCAGTGATGGTGGATTGCTAGTAAGTGTTCTTGAGATGGCATTTGCTGGGAACTGTGGCATTCACTTGGATTTGACTACTCCTGAGAGTTGTAGTGTATTAGAAACACTCTTCGCCGAAGAGCTTGGCGTTATAATTGAGGTCAGCAAAACAAGTGTAGGTGTGGCGACGGAAAAACTTGTGGGTGCTGGAGTATCTTCTGTGATCATTGGTGAAGTCACATCCTCACCCATAGTTGAGCTAAAGATTGATGGTATCTCTCAGTTGACTGAAAAAACGTCCGAGCTTCGGGACTTGTGGGAAGAAACCAGCTTCGAGTTGGAAAAATTGCAAAGATTGGCATCTTGTGTGGAACTTGAGAAAGAAGGCCTCAAAAGTCGTCATGAGCCTTCATGGCGTCTGTCCTTCACTCCATCATCTACTGATGAGAAATACATGAATGCTACTTCAAAACCAAAGGTAGCTATCATTCGTGAAGAAGGGAGCAATGGTGACAGAGAAATGTCTGCTGCTTTCCATGCCTCAGGTTTTGAACCTTGGGATGTCACTATGTCTGACCTTCTTAATGGAGGCATCTCACTTAATGACTTCCGAGGTATTGCCTTTGTTGGAGGATTTAGCTACGCCGATGTACTAGATTCGGCAAAAGGTTGGGCAGCTTCTATAAGATTCAACAAGCCTCTACTTGCTCAATTTCAAGAATTCTATGAGCGGCCAGACACTTTCAGTTTAGGAGTTTGCAATGGGTGTCAGCTCATGGCTCTTTTAGGTTGGGTTCCAGGGCCCAAAGTTGGAGGTGTTCTTGGGGAGAATGGGGATCCATCACAACCGAGGTTCATACACAATGAATCAGGACGGTTTGAATGTCGTTTCTCAAGTGTGAAGATTGAGAATTCACCAGCTTTGATGTTCAAAGGAATGGAGGGCAGTACACTAGGTGTGTGGGCTGCTCATGGGGAGGGAAGAGCTTATTTCCCGGATGATGACGTTTTTAACAATGTACTGGAGTCAAGCTTGGTCCCGGTGAAATATTGTGACGACAATGGGAAGTCCACAGAAGTGTATCCTTTCAACGTGAATGGTTCTCCTTTAGGCGTGGCAGCAATTTGTTCCCCAGATGGTAGGCATCTTGCAATGATGCCTCATCCAGAACGCTGCTTCTTGATGTGGCAGTATCCTTGGTATCCCAAGAGCTGGAATGTGGACAAGAAAGGCCCAAGCCCGTGGCTACGCATGTTCCAGAATGCCCGGGAGTGGTGTTCATGAGGTTAGTTGAGTTCCTGTTCCTCAAATGATGGAATACTCATTTGTTGTATATACGATTTTGATTCAGTTTTTCATTGATTTGTTGACAGGTCTCTTGCTGGAATTGTTGCACCTGTGTTGAGACGATTATTTTGGAGCCGAATTCTGACTTAATGGAAGGTATGCAGTTGGCTAAATCGTCTCGTACTCTCTTTCTAAATGACCAATTACTTGAATGAATCTATGCATGAGATCTTTCTTTCTAGCTGCGTGAGAGATGTTGTAAGTGTGCTTCTTCTGTTTAGAAACATAGTTGTTTGAGTATTCATCTCTCTGTGCTATCTGCTATGAATGAAATGAGAATTCTGTGGATTCAATATTCTTCCTGGAAGAATCGAGTTTACTCAAACACTTCCCTTGGGAAGGAAATCGAAAGAATTGAGTTTAATTGTCAGTACATTTGAATCTCAGGTTTAGGTGAGCTTATAACATATTGTTATATAGTTTGTGAGCTTTTAAAGTAAGATATTTGTACTGTTTAAGGTTATTTAACAAAGTGTAAGGAGCCTCGAATTGATAGTCACGAAATTTCTCGTGTTCTCTCGTGTGGTTCTGTTTTCCGTCTGTTTCTTATATTGCTGTCTGGATTTGCTTTGGTCAAGAATTCACCCACGCAGTTATCCCCTTAATACTTGCCGTGCAGGCGTGCACTGAATTTTCCCTCCGATGTAGTTTTTCGTCCTTCAAAGATAGCTGAACTTGTGATTTATAAGTTCTTACTATTTTCTACAGGAGGAAATTTTGATGTGGAAGAACTTGGATGGAAGTATGTTTGTCTTTCAATATTTGAATGTATACACTCAATAGTTTTTCCATTGTTACATGAAGGAGCTTTGAACAGTGAAATGTGTTTTGGCTAATTAATGGTGATCTTTTTTCTTCTATTTTAATTTTTATAGTATGATCTATGATGCTATTCAGCCTTTATTTTATGCATTACACCAGAAAACTACTTTAGCTCCCAATTAAAATACTTTTCTTGCTTGAAATATCCCAAATTCAAGGGGAATAGTACTTTATTTGGGGGAAATACTGTCTTACTATTTATTTAATAAATTCTTTTATACTGCTTCTGTTATTAAGCATATCTTTAACAAAATTGGGAACTGTCTACTTCAACGAACCTCTTTTTTTAATCTTTGTATTTTAGTTTGATGAACAATAGCCATTTGTTTGGTTTATTAATTGATACAGCATTACAGCTATGAGAATACTAGTTTGTGTAAATATACCAATAATATATGTTTCTTAAGAAAATAAATTTGCGTTTATCATAGTAAAATGTAGAGAACTGTGTATGCATAAAGTTGTTCTTAAAGCAAAAAAATCTATCTAAATTTATTGGGGGGACACAAAATAAAATATACTCCATTTAAATGCTGGATTAAATTATACTAATATATATACATTTTCCCATTTAAGTGCTCTAATGAAAATTAGAGTTCCACATTGTATAAGATTAAAGTATTAATTTTCCCTATAAAAAAATTCCAGAGATTACTGTTACAACATTTTGTGAAAACTTATAAGCATACGTAGAGCTAATGAACTCCTCAAACTTATTTGTTATTTAAAAAAAAGACCAGAAGATTTTATTTTATATGCTCGATGAAATTATTTTTGTTTTAAGATATGGAATATTTCCTCCATTCATAATTTAAAGATCCATTTTAATTAATTCAGTGCAAGTTTTAAGAATTACTATTTTACTTTGTAAATAAAATCGGGTGAAAAAAAATCGGGAGTATAAAAGTATTTGCGTAACAACTTTCAAATTCACCTATAAATTAGTACTAAACTATTAATACTATATGGCTTAATTTTGATTGTAAAATCACAATAAAATTTCGATAATTTACAAGATTTTATAAATCTGGCGGTAAATTACTTAGTAGTTTGAGAGGTTGATCATTATTTTGTGGAGTAAAAGGAAAAAATATAGAGTATTTAGTAGTAGTAAAGATTAAGAGAGTGAGAAAGCATTCAACAATGGCAATAATTTGGCTAAAGCGACCTAATTATATTTATATTAAGACGTAATTATATGAGAATGAATATATTCATGCATCATATGAAAACTCCAAATTGAAATTCGATTTGCTACAGAAATCACAAATCGCGAAGCTCCGGCGGCATTGATGCCAGACCACCGTTTCTCTCACTTCACTTCCTCCTTTCCAATCCACACATAATCAGCCGCATTTCCTTGTGGTTATACTAACTCTCAGTCTCTCTCACACATTCACACCGACACAATTTCGCACAGCTTTGGGATCTAGCGATTTCCTCACAATGAAGGGGATTACTGCCAACGGCGGCGGCGGAATTTCCGATCTCTGCAAATCCGCCGCGCTGATCCGAATCTCAGTTTTTCTACTGATTTCAGTCGTCTTCTTCTACGTAGGCAAGCATTTCTCCGACGGTTCAGCGCAGCAGCTCCTTTTCTTCACCCCTCAGCAGGATTCAGGCTCCGCCGCCGTCGGTCTCTCTCCCAACCTCGGCAAAGCCTTCGATGTATCTTCAGTTGTGAACGTGACCGCCTCATCGCCGCCGCCGGAGAATATCCAGATTGAGCCGCAGCAAGCGGCCGCGGCTCCTCCTCCTCCGCCGCCGCCTCCGCCGGCGGTGGAGAGGATGGGGGTGGTGGATGAGAATGGGAAGATGACGGATGATTTTGAGGTGGGGGAGTATGACACGGAATTGGTGGAGAATTGGTCGAAGACGAATGAGAGTGAGGGTTTGGAGAGCGATGGGAAGGGGGATAGGGTTAGGGTTAGGGTGAAGAAGTTCCCTTTGTGTGCGGCGAGTATGAGGGAGTATATACCTTGTTTGGACAATGAGGAGGCGATTAAGCAGCTGGATTCGACGGAGAAAGGGGAGAGATTTGAGCGGCATTGCCCTGAAGAGGGGAAGGGCTTGAATTGTATTGTCCCTGCTCCTAAAGGTTACAGAACTCCGATCCCATGGCCAAGAAGCCGAGATGAGGTAACATTTTCCGTTGCTTGAATCAGCTGTTTCGGTTTATAGCATCAGATTTTAAAATTTTGGTGTTTGCTTTTGAGTAATGGCATTGTCATCATGTTTTTGAAGTTAAGCTAACCATAGTTATATGATTGGGTTGTAATTCAGTTGTGAAAGTTTGATTCTTGATCAATGTTAGAAAGCTCCTATTTCTTTTTCCTTTTATGGTTGGTTGGGCGGAGTTGGCATTGGTGAATTCATGTTAGAGCATGTCAAAAATTACAAGTTTGAAACACAGGCATGAACATTTGGTGGATCATAATTTAGTGTATATTATGCAGGTTTGGTTTAGCAATGTTCCACATGCTCGTTTAGCCGAGGATAAAGGAGGCCAAAACTGGATCGCCATTGACAAGGACAAATTTAAGTTTCCTGGAGGTGGGACGCAGTTCATTCACGGAGCTGATCAATATTTGGATCAATTCGAAAAGGTTTCTGTTGTCACCGTCTTTAAATGTAGCTTTTGAATTAAAAAGGATTGTGTGGTCGTTTTGGTATCTTACGTGAGTTAAACTGTGTAGATGCTCCCTGAAATCGCATTTGGTCGACATACTCGGGTTGCTCTGGATGTTGGTTGTGGTGTTGCGAGCTTTGGTGCTTATTTACTTTCAAGGAATGTTCTCACCCTCTCAGTGGCCCCAAAAGATGTCCATGAGAACCAGATACAATTTGCACTTGAACGTGGGGTGCCTGCAATGGTTGCAGCATTTGCAACAAGGCGTTTGCTTTATCCAAGTCAAGCATTTGATCTGATACATTGTTCAAGATGTAGAATCAACTGGACTCGAGATGGTATGATTTTATATCTAAAACAACTATGCCATTGCTTTCAGTAAATCTTGTCAAATTTCCTTCTTTGCATATTTAAATTGAAAAGTGTTTATGAGTTTTCAAATTAGAAAATTTAGTTTTAGGAATTCTACAGTAAAGTTATGTATATTGTCCATGAAATCTAAAACTTGTGCTTGGAACATTTCTATTTTGATTTAATGTGAATAATTAATAGTCCTAATGGTGAAAGTGTTAAGTTTAAGCCTCTGGTGAATTATCTCTGATCCTTCCTTAAGCACTACTTAAAAACTTGATTTTGCACTTGTACTACATCTAATTATCTAAATCAGACATTCTTTCATGAGAAATTCCTAGTTTTAGAATTTGTCATTTTAAATAGTACTAGTAGTATTTACTTTTGTTTGATTAGTTTGTCAAAATCAGAACTTTCTCTGATAGATGACCCTTGCTAATACGTGGTTAGCTTCTCTTGCCTTGTGCTGTTCTATAGATGGGATTCTGCTACTTGAGATCAATAGAATGCTCCGAGCAGGTGGTTATTTTGCTTGGGCCGCGCAGCCTGTTTATAAACATGAAGCAGCCCTTGAAGAACAATGGGAAGGTAATTTCTTAGAAATATGCCTAGAACACATGGTTTCTAATAGTTGCAAATTGTTTAAAAAATTATAGTGTTATGTGTCTCATAACTCTGGTTGATTACTATGAGTGTTGGAGGGAGACTCTGCACTTTCATTTAATAATGTTATGGCCGTTGGCTACCAAATAGGAGCAAGAGGGCAGGGATTAATTAATTAATCAAAATTTCTCTTTTGGTACATTCAGAGATGGTTAATCTTACAACTCGACTTTGTTGGACACTTGTGAAGAAGGAGGGTTACATTGCAATATGGCAGAAACCATTAAATAACAGCTGCTATTTGAGCCGCGAAGAAGGAACACTGCCACCATTGTGTGCTCCTGATGACGATCCTGACAAAGTTTGGTAGGTGTCTATTTTTAATCTATTTTTGTGAATTGATTATACACATCTTTGCAAAAAAATTTATGACCTGACAACAGCCAGAGTAACTGACCGTCATAGGTTCACATGTTATGCTGGTTATATCGATCTCTTAATCATGTGATACATTTTTATGTTTCTCGACATGCACGGTGCTAAGAATCTGTAGTTTGCCAATTCAGTGGGATATGTAGAGTTCATGCTGTGTTTTGAACAGTTTAACGCCTGATTGTGCACCGATGTGTGTGAATATTGACATGAGTTATGAAAATGGGATTGCACATGTTTTTATCTTGAAGTGAAGCCACTAGTGAGAAGCGTTGTATTTCTCTTATTCGTCTATGTGAAGTCAAGAGTAATATGTTGTTGAATGAGACTCAAATTTGCAGCAATTAGATGGAGAAAGGCTGATGTTCTTGAAATTAGATCCTTAGTTACACTTATTTAGATGCAGTTGATAGTAATATGTTTCTTAGAAGAGCTGTAAGGGAAATTTATCTTTTAACTCTCAGAGTTGTTCTTCTAAATATCATTGTAGGTACGTTGATTTGAAGGCATGCATATCACGTTTACCTGAGGAAGGATATGGGTCAAACATCACAGCCTGGCCGGAACGCTTACAGACTCCCCCAGATAGGCTTCAGAGTGTACAAATTGATGCTTACATATCCAGGAAAGAACTTTTCAGGGCAGAATCAAGATATTGGAAAGAAATAATTGAGGGTTATGTACGTGCTTTGCATTGGGGCAAGTTCAAACTTAGGAATGTACTCGACATGAGGGCCGGCTTCGGAGGGTGAGTTTTTTGCACTTGTATTTTGTAGCTATTTGTTGTCTCTGCTTTAAACATTCGAATACTGAAGTAGCAATGTATATATTGTGATGTCCATTATAAAATCCAACACAAAGCTAATTCCTCTCTTTAATGTAGTTTCGCAGCAGCACTGATCGAAAACAAACTGGATTGCTGGGTGCTCAATGTTATTCCTGTTAGTGGACCTAATACATTGCCCGTCATATATGACCGTGGTCTTATTGGAGTTATGCATGACTGGTATGAACTCAACAATGTTATCTTAACACATGATATGCCTAAAAATGCAAATTTTCTGAGGAATGGATGGATTGTTTTATCTGGAAGCTCTGAAGTGTCCTTTGGAAAAACAATGCATGACCAAAACACAACTTTTCAGGTGCGAACCATTTGACACATACCCAAGAACCTACGACTTAATCCACGCCGCTGGACTTTTCTCAGTTGAACGAAAAAGGTACTCCTTCACACTTCTGCTTTAGTTATGATACTAATATTTTTCTGGCTGCTCAAGTGGGTTCTTGATTTAGAGTCGTAGGTTTTCGTAGAGAACGTTACTTTAGCTAGACACTTAATTTCCTTTAGCATGTCACATGAGTTTTTGTGGTTCTTCTGAGCAGATGCAATGTCTCAACCATCATGCTTGAGATGGACCGAATTCTGAGGCCTGGTGGGCACGTGTACATTCGCGATTCCCTCGGTATTATGGATGAACTTCAAGAGACCGGAAAAGCTCTGGGTTGGCACGTATCAATGAGGGACACCTCCGAAGGGCCTCACGCCAGTTATAGGATCTTGACGTGTGATAAGCGCCTCCTACGCGCCTGAGGAAGCAAGGCATCATAGGTAGTGGTTGTACATTCCGGGACCGGTCCACGGCCGCAGTAACTAAAGGTTATCATCTGCAAAGAAGTTACTCTGCGAGCATCAAGGAAGGGTTCCACCCACGCAGCTCTTGTATTTTGATTATTGGTGTGTAAGTTATGTTTAAAATTGAATTGTGTTTTAGTTTGCAATGTTACAAAAGTGAAATATTGTATACTTCAATTTCAAAATTTTGTTTCATAAATAAAAAAATTACTAAAACTTTCATTTAGATATAATAACTTTTTTTAATTTATATACGTTATTCAAATTCAAATCAATATTAATTTCTATTTTCTCTGTCCCTGAAATTAATAAACATTTAGTTAATCACGAGTTTTAATGCATAATTGATCAAGTAAGAAAGATGTAGAAAAATAATAGCGGAGGTGGTGGTAGTGGAGGGTGGGATCTACATGATTAGTAGTGTAGTTGGATTCCCAAAATTATAAAGTTCATATAATTATTTTAAAAATTGATTTTCAATATAAAGTTTAAATTATAGAGTGCATGAAGTTGGGAGTTAATTTAAGAAATTCAAAGGGAGTGGTGAGGTAGGTTAATCTTACCAATCCAATTACGTGTATTGACGCCACGTGTTGGCGACTTCTTTTAAATCAGCATCCATTTTATTTGTTCTTAATTAAGACTATTTTTACACGTGTCTAATGTCAAATAATATTCATTTAAAGATTGAAAGCCAAGCAAATAATATCTCCTCAACTCGGAAATTCTATTTTAATAGCTAGGTAGAGGATTAATCATTTTTTATTATGTTCACATAAATTGTGAGTTATTTGAACTACAATCCCTATCAAGGTTGCATTATAGGGATATCGATTGATATAAAAAATTCGGATTGAGTTTAATATATTAAAAAAAATAGAGGATTCTGATTGAATTGATGAAGCATCAAATACTATCGTGCTATAAATATAGAATGATAAAGAAAACATATAATGATTTTTTTTCTACTTTCTATCCTAATTGTCTCTATGATAACCTAAATTTATCAATACACTTGGGAGATTGTTTCGAATCATGAATAAAGAAACTTTAAAATTGTATAAATTGTCATAGGTATTTAGGTACAACCATATTTCTCCTCAAATCCAATCAAGCGATTCTATTATAGTAAGAGATATGAAACTAAAAAAATCATGTGATCAAACTCCTTTTAAAAGAGGAAGTTGGACTTCTATTATTCTTTTTCCAATTATCTCTAGATTGATTTAAATATCCGAATTAGGAAATATTCAAATCTTCTAATCCAAAATTAGGAGTCGCGATCCGTAACACTAACAACCAAGGAGAGCGACAGGGGCAATCTCGTCACTAGGTATACGGCGACGTGGCGTGATGAGAGAGGTCGCAATCGTTGTCGCTGCCAGCTAAAGTTGGAGAAATGGATTTCGTATCAAAATGGGCCCCAAATATATTTTTATATGTCTCTTTGTCAACCCAAGCACCAACCACATTTCTAAATTATTAGAGCATCCGCAACGCGTCACGTGGTGCACGATCGCTGCCTAGAAGACAGCGGAGCACGCCGTGCTTATGTGCATTCTCAGAGGTGCCCTCAGGTGTTGACGTACGTCTAAAACATGTGAGTTTCTACGAAAGTAAAAAGCACCATCAATGCGGGTGGAGGGTGTTTCCTGATGGGACGAGGCGACAAGGAGGATTCGTTGCAAGTGGTAGGAGCATGATGTGACGAGCGAGCGGTGCACGAAGGCTCGAAAGAGGGTGAACTGGATCGTCACTTGCCTTCCCCTTCTCGTCCAATTTGTGGTGGCCACTCACGTTATGTGCGAGTTACCAAAATTTTTTGGTTGTTTTATTCTTTAATAATATTTCACTTGTTCTAGTAGAGACATTTCTTTTGGGTCTGAAAATTAAGAAAATTGAGTTAAGTGGGTTAAATGCAGAGAAAATAATTTGAAAATAGAATAAAGTGGAGAGATGAGAGAATAAAGTAAGAGAATTGAGAAATGAGATGCGTAACTCCTGTAAAAAAAAAAAGAAATGACTCAGTTGGAGTAGTACAACCCAAAAATGAATACTCTTTCGTCCCTAAAAAATAAATACACCTTCTGTTCCACAATAAGAGTTTTGTTTTGTCATTTCGGTCCATCCAACAATAAGAGTCATATTTCACTTTTACCATAAATGGTAAGTATTCTCACATTCCACCAACTTATTTCACTCACATTTTATTATAAAACTAATACATATAAGTGAAACTCATATTCCACTAACTTATGCAACCCACTTTTCTTTACATTTCTTAAAACTCGTGCCATAACTAAATAAGACTTCTATTGCGGGACAAAGGGAGTAACATTTGAGACAACACGAATTTTAATGCACAATTGGTAAAGTAAGAGAGAGATAGAAAGAAAAACTGATTGAAGTATTGTTAGAGTGTCCACAATGGGGGAGCCGCGGCTCGGTGCGCGGCCCCCCATTGCAGAGGCCGAGAGCCGCGGCCTTGGGGCGAGAGACGTGGCTGAGCCGCGGCCGCGGCCTTCACGCGGCTGAGCCGTGTGAGCCGCGGCCCTCCATTGCATCGAGCCGCGTTTCGCGGCTGAGCAGCGGAATTTAATTTTTTTTTTTTCGAAAATTTTTTATAAATATACACTCTCATTTCCATTTTTTCACTTCATTCTACACTTCCAATCCCTTCATTTTACACTCTCAAACACTATAAAAAATGCAAGGTGGAGATGGTAATTCCCCGGGGTATGGAAACTCGGGATACGACAACTTCCCCAATCAGACGTGGAGTCCGCACTCGCCCCAATTCCTGGTCCAGCCATCCCAGCAGAGGAACTTGGTTCGCCAACCATCGCGGTTCGGGGACTACCGACCGAATATGGACGCGATCAACAACCCGTCCCAACAATTCCAATCCTCCCAATTCCAATCCTCCCAATTCCAATACTTCCCGTCTCCTCTGTCTGAATCTGATAGATTCACATGGGAACAGTTGATGGGTACACCGGAGACCCCGACATCCGGTAGTGTGGAGACGGAACAGTCTGAATCTGATGTCTCTACTTCTC
Organism: Salvia splendens; assembly: GCF_004379255.2. NCBI lineage: Eukaryota > Viridiplantae > Streptophyta > Magnoliopsida > Lamiales > Lamiaceae > Salvia > Salvia splendens. Next base: position 31,985,401 of record NC_056044.1, on the reverse strand, counting down.
TCTTTATTAAATTATTTTTATTATCCAAATTATTAATCTACTAAAATTTAATAACATTAAATTAAATTAAAAAATAACATTAAAAAAAAGCAAAAAAAAAATTAACATTTTAGAGGGCCACATTTGGTGGCCCTTTGAATTTGCATTGACTTTTTTACATTTGCCATTACAAAGGCCACATGGGAGCCACAATTGGTGGCCGGGCCACAAATGGTGGCCTTTGAAGGCCACCATTGTGGACACTCTTACTGGAGAACGAGACCTACCTCATTAGAGAGAAAAAAAGTTTCCTTATATAGAATTGGTCTATTTTTATAGACATCCCAAAATGGTAACAAAATGCCAAATGTGGTATACTTTTAAGGGCGGAGGGAGTATGACTCTGCTACAGTGGGACAGATGGAGTAGTATTTTTTTGTAATTATCAAAATTTTCATTTATTAAAAAATAAACTAATTTAATTGTAAAATTTATTTTTAAATCAAATTTTTATACTCCATCCGTCTCATTCAAAATGTTCACATTCTTGAATGACACGAGATATTAGGTGGAGTGGTTTGAGTACAATAAAGTAAAATGAAAAATATGATTGAATATTTTAATGAGGAGAGAGGAATTTGTTTTCAAATATAAACAATGAATATTTTGAATGAGATAAACTAAAAAGGTAAGGTGAATATCTTGAGGAAGACGGGCACTACTCTAAAGAGTTGGACTTGATTTAATCAAGTCAAGATGTATTGCAAATGTCCTGCATGCGTACGATATAATGTTTTGATATTTTTACTCATTATGTCCAACAGAAATAGGACCACGGTTATTCTCACGTAGGTTTACAAATTGAAATGATAATTAATTTTGTTAGAAACTAATAATAGTATAACTTTCTTGTACTACTCTGTATGCCTATTTTTTTAATCTAAAGCACTGCTTCATTAATTGATCACATATTGTGAAGTTCAGAAACATTATACTCAACATATATATCAAATCATTTGGATATTTATGACCAAAATATGCATTCTTGTTGATCTAACAAAGTTAAATAAAACAGTTAGGTGTTGTTTTCGATGCTCGCTATTATAGGGCGATAGATATTTAAAAACACTATTATACTATGTACTCCTATTAGATATTTTTGACTGAGCTATTCACATTATTGCACTTCTCTGAAATGATATTTTTTGAATTGCGAATTACTGAAAAACTTTTAAATAAATTGAATAAAAATCAGTCAAGAAATTATAACAGCTAATATCATATACTCCTATTTTTCAATAGTTTAATACATTTAATAAACATAATTTTAATACCGTACATTAGAAATTACATTCTAATCAAACATATATATCAAATCTTATAGTCTTATACAACTATATAATCATCCATACATAGAGAAATCATATGGTATATACCTTATGTGAGCACCCCTCCCGTTTGACGCACATTTAGTATTGTTCATTTCTATTTATGTATTTAGTTTGATTCTAATACATTAAAATTATTATTGAAATTTTAATTTTACAAAATTCATAAAAAAATAAAGCTTGATTTACTCGTTTTCTCTATAATTTCAAATAAATTAATAAAATAAGAAATCAAGCTTCGATTTTTATGAACTTTATGAAATTAAAATTTTCTATAACATTTTTTAATATATTAGAATCAAATTAAATATAAAAATCGAAACGAACAACGTTAAAAATGCGTCAAACATGAGTGATGCTCACATAAGATATATAACATATCATTTCTCATCATCCATCATCCATCATCCATCATAGTAGTGCTTAACTTCTCCGATATTTAAATAAGTTGACATAATTCTACTGTAAAACAGTAGTATGTAAAAAGTAATTATCATCCATCATAAGTAAAATATTTGTGGTGCCCTACTTAGATCGTCTGGACCCTAAAACTTTGGAGGCAATTATTTAAAAGGTTTCAGATAGAAAAGAGTATATAAATTATAAGCTCGCCTAGGTCCATTTTAATTTTAAATTTCTTCATAAAAATAGTTTTTTTAATACATAAGTGAAAAATCATAATCAATATAATAACAATAGGGACTATTTAGGTGAGTGTAATTTCAAATATCCAACCAATACATCTTACCAAAGTCAAATAAGTTTTCGTTGGAATCGTCGGCTTATCCACTTTGGGTGGAGCCAAGTCCGCACGGATTTATTTTTAGATCACTCCTAAAAAGCCTCAAACTAATTAGAGGTGGATAAAACTATATACTAATTCAACTCAACTAACTCAACTAACTCAACAATTGTATTATTTCAAAAAGCCCAAACTTCCTTTCAAAATAATCACGTCCATCATAAATATAGTCATATTAACACTGTTGGGCTGAGATTAAGACGCTAATCAAGGCCTAATACACCCAAATGAAATAAGCAATTAATCGCTTAGCTGTTTTGTCGCCATCAATTGATTAGGAATGAATATATTTTGGTTGTTGCCTAACTAAAGGTTGGACTATCGTACAACGCTTTTCTATTAAATAATGACAAAGTAATGCTATTTTTTTTTCCGACACCTCGACTTTGATCTTCTACTAAACAATATTACAAAGGTGATTAAACATGGGAAGCTAATTAAGGCTGATTAATAAATTAAGAGACAAAATGGTCGGTATTGTTTGATTAACACGTGGCATCACTACTAACCCAGCGATTTTGACTAAATAGTTTAATGTCGAAAGTTTGTGATTGTTGGGGTGACGCTATTGGTTGATTTTAATACTCCTAATTTGTCTCTTGCATTATTTATCATTAGATTATGGAGTAGATTTTTCCTTAACTAGTTGAAAAGTTTAGTAAAATGGGTGCTTCTATTTCAGGGTTTGGAGTATAATGATACGAAAAATAACTGTAATTATTTTAGTCTATATTAGAAGAATAAAGATTGGCTTCTATACGGTATCACCCATAAAATAATAATTTTATGAATTTTAATTTGAATTAGTAATAATCAATGATCTTATTGAATGTTTAAATCTATATATGATTACAAATTTCTGATTATTTCAAATAGATAAGATAATTATTCAATGAGAGGTGGTAATTTGACTCAAGTATAATAATTACGAAAATTTGCATAAATTGTAGGAGTATTTAAATCATTAACAAAGGAATTGATTTTTATTCAAATTAAATTACGACAAATTAAATTATGGTTGAATAACGTCACTTGTAATGAGTATCTATATCTTTTATAAAGGTCTTTGTCACTAAGAGCATCCACAACCGTGCTCTTGCCAGCGGCATGGTTGTGGGCCCGGCCCCACTTTTTCTGTCTGCTCTCTGGCAAGAGCACAACACCCACAGCTGTGCTCTTCCGCAAGGACGAGCACAATTAATTTAAAATTCAATTAAACAAAAACATTTCAATAGTACTAAAATTCATTAAAAAAACCTAAATAATATTACAAATGACAAATAAAATAAAAACAACATAATTAAAATCCTAAAAATTAAAAATTACATAATTAAAATACTAAAAATTAAAAAAACCACTAAGCGTTGCCGAATTTCGCCCACATGTGTTTGATTAGGTTTTCTTGTAGTGGATTGTGGATTCGGGTATCGCGCATTGTGTGCCTTGTCTCGATTCTCTGGCCAACCGTCGTATGCTCGCCTCGGCGTGGGGGAGACCTCGCTGTTGAGCTTCCGGCTTCGTCCTCGTCGTAGAAGCTAGTCGCCCTCGGCCCTTCGTCGGCTATAATCATGTTGTGTAAGATAATACACGTGAACATGATGTCGGCGATATTATTCACGTACCATAGCCGAGCCGGGGACTTAACAATGCTTGAATGTGTTGATAGTTTGTATGAGAATTATGAATGAGAGATGAATGAGAGATGATTTGATGTGATAAATAGATGATGAATGTATGTATTTACAGATGATTTTAGGGGAAAAAATTTAAAAAAAATTCAAAAAAATTCAGAAAAATGGGAAAAAACGGCCATATTTTTTGGGATTTGGAAAATATTTTTTTTATCATTTATATAATTAAAAATGAAAAATCGTAAGCCGCCACGTCGCCTGCTTGCTGGCACGGCGCGAGCACAGCGGCGGCGGTATGCGTCCTCGCCGCTGGCACGGACGGACGCGGGGCCGCCGTCCACCGTTGTGGATGCTCTAAAAAAATGATTCCAAACAGGAACTTTGTGAGCAATCAACTAAATATGAAAGAGTGGTGATAAACAATCAAATTTTATACAATCAAAATAAGATTATATTAATATTGATGGATTAATTATATATTAAAATAATAAATGTAGTAAGTGGACAAGTTAAAAAGACTTATTAGCCTTTAACCTCATTTTTTTATTTTTTTATTTGAATTTCCTTTCTATTATTTTTAAAATTTGAATTAAAGTATGCACTAATTACATTTATGGTTCCAAAAAAAAATAATAAACAAATTATAAATATATGACCACAAATATTATGCACTTCTCATATTTCTATGTTATATGGATCCATATATTTTAATTAAATGCATAAATAAACCTATTTTTTTAAAATAAATTAATTTTTAGTCGTACAAAATTTGTTCAAGTTAGATTTGTTGAAATACGAAACTAAAATCATGAGTATTGCAGCAAAATCATGATTATAAATCAAGAAATCACATAGTGTTCGATTTCCATTTACACCAACACATTTTATTTATTGAAAAATGTTTTGGAGACATAATGTCTAAGACATAATGAGGTTAAAGTAGTCATTTTAGATTGTTTTCTATTTTTATTTAAATAAATGTTTTGTACATATACCATACTACCCTTGTGCATATAAAACCATTTTTTTATATTTAAGAATTACTTGCTTAGGAAAGTTGTGTGCATTTATATGGATGACATGATTTAAGCAAATATATACTCTAATCATCTCACCATAATTTTAATTAACTTAAAATGACTATAATATTCATAAAAATTTCAAGGCCACCGCATAGCTCCGCCACTGTGTGTGGTGAATGTTTCTTTGTTATGGACTATCCCAATTTCAAATATCAAATGCAATGGAATCTTCATACTATTAGTTAAATACTTAAATTAGTGGCATATAATTATATGCAATGATTTCATACATTTAATTTTTTGTGATATTTTTACCTTCAGCTAGTTTTTGACTTAAAACATGAACTCATGTTTTAAAACATTTATTCAAATTAAAACCATGAAATAAAATATCTGCAGACATACTTAATTCGCGTTCATTACTTGATTTTCATAAGTTCTAAATTTCTGAAATATTATAATTAAATCTCGATAAAAATTTGATATATGATAGTACTTCGTATATTATTATTATTAAGTTTAGAGCTTTTATTTAAGAATTTTATAATTTTAATCTTTATTTTCACAATATTTAATTTCTTTTAAAATCTTAATTTTTGAAAGATTACATCAAATTTTAATAAAAAAATAATCACATATTCTTAACACATCTATTTAATTTTCTAAAAATATATAGTTAACATTTTCTTTTTTTCTTTATAAATTATTGGAGTTATAGGATCTTTACTATATTATGCAATAAATTAAAATTTGATACAAAGTATATAATAATCATACTGATTGAGTTTCTGGATATGATTTTAATTCTTACATTCAAAAATTTAATTTATTTAATTCTTAATATTTAGAACGCTACAATCGAACATCTAAAAAAATAATCACATGTTCTTAACTCGTTATATACGGAATAGTTTGAGTTATGTTCTATCTTTTTTAGTACAAAATATTATAGTTCTTGGCTCGGTTCACTATATCATGCAACAAATTTGATATTTAATACTAATTTGATATATGATAGTATATTAATACTAGTTGAGTTCGCAATTTTGATTTAAAAGTTTCATAATTTAATATTTAATATTTTTGCATTCCAAAGTTTTACATTCTTTAAATTCTTAATTTTTTGAATGTCACAGCTAGATCAATCAATCACATGTTCTTAAAAATTTTAAAACATGTGATTGTTTATATTCTTAATTTTTAATATCAATTAGTAGTTGATATACAATACACTAAAATGAATTAAAATGTGAATAGAAGTTTCATCAATTATTTTCATATTAAAAAATTCCTAAAATTATGGAATCTAATAGTAATATATATCCTGATATATACATGTGGCCATTTTCACAACTTAAAAATTTAATAAACCTTTAATAAATATATTACTTCGTTGAACGATAACACTAAGAAATTGAGTGCAAATACATGTAGTTGTTTCCATAACTTATCATTTAAATCTAATAAAATAATTTTATGTGAATGACTATTTAACACTTAATATATATAATCGTTTATATGACTTAAAATTTAAATGTTGCTATTAAATGGAGTATCATTTTAATTTATTTTATATTAGACATCAAGTATTATAACTTGCAAATTTTATAAATATTTGATAATAAAATAATTAGAAGACAATGACTATTATAATTATAATTTACTTCTAATTTTTGTAAAATTAAATTTAGTTTTTTTATTTAGAATTTTAAGAATTATTTAATAATAAAATAATTGAATATAAATATTATTTTGTTGGATATCAATAAGAAACTAAGTAGTGAAAATAGTTGAAATTTTGTTAAAATTTTGCTAAAAACGTGAATCTTAATTGATACTACTATGTATTAATTAGTTATAGATAGTTAATTTGATTAGATTTGACTTTCCTTTCCTAATAATCAGTTATAAATAACTACTAATTTTCCTTTTATCTAAAATAAGGGTATATTAGTACATATTTAAATTAAGGTTATGGCAAAGTGACATAGGGGCATTATGGCATAGAGACATTATGTCTCTAAATCACTACTCTTATTTATTTGCGCGGTGAAGAAACCTTATGTCGGAACTCGGAATTATTGTGATTTGACATAATAATTCATGATTTTATCCACACGCAATATTCACATCCAAGTTGATATACATTTAACATTAATTAATGCAATATCGAAATAATAATTCTAAAAAGATCTAAGAAATTCTAGTATTCAAAGAATAATTAAGATCATATTATTAATAGATTTAAACTTAATGCATGAATGGCCTTGTTATCAATTATATGCTGTCAAGAATTTAATAGGAAAATGATACGTTTAATTTTAAAAATATCTTCTATTTTTCTTCACAAATCCAAATCCGAATAAAAATCCCGAAGAATCATACGACTATAATACTTTATACATTTCCCAGCTGTCATGCTCAATACTAAGAAAACAAGCACATTATTAAAAATTATCTTGCCACATGTAGTAAAATATTACAATTTCATTTCGAGAAAAGCTGAATTTGATCAGCTTGATCATTACATTCTTGAAACAACACAAATAAAATAGCTATTTACTAAAAACTAATCCTTGAAAATCATATAATAATATTCCATATAATAACGCCCTTCGATTATCAGCATACCACGTATACAGCAACGTCACCTACATATATGCCACTAGCTTCATCCAATGGGAGAATGAAATTACGACAAAGCCCATCGCCATTATTTTTCAACAGCTTTTCCTCAAGTCCACCACCACCACGCTCACGTTATCAGTGCTGTGACGGGCCAGGGCTAGTTTCGTCAACAGAATTGACGCGTCGGAGCAACCTTTGTCGGAGCTCTCCCCCGCCGCCGTAACGGTCATGTCACTCCCCGGCGACCTCGGCGGCGAAGGCGGCTTCCGCGACTGGAGGCACATACGCGCCACCCCGCACGCCGTCTCGTTCGACACCACGTCCCACAGCCCGTCACTCGCCAGAATCAGGCACTCGTCCTCCGCCGTCCTCTCCGTGATCGTCACCTCCGGCTCCGATATCACGAACGGCTTCAGATAATTATCACCTGATTACAAAATCAAAGCGAATTAACGGATTTATTCGAGATTAATTATCCGATTTGAGAAATTAGGGTTTGATATTGTGTGTTTTAGTACCGATTGCGCGAGACATGGCTAAAACTCCGAGAACTCGAGGTCCATCCCAGAAAATGACGCGGCCGCCGGCTTCCTGGATCCGGTTCAGTTCATCTGGCCGATCCGGCTGAAATAGAAGTATTTACGGAAGTTAGTTACGAATTTGATTATCTGAGTGTATTGAATTTCGATTTGGGGATAATCGAACCTTATGATCGACGGAGAGAGGAATCGCGACGCCGTTGCGGCAGAGCACGGCGCGGGAGTCGCCGCAGTTCGAAACGACGATCTTATCCGGAGTGACGACAGCGACGACGGCGGTGGATCCGACGGCGTCGCACTGCGGAGTTTGGAGCTCGCAGCGGCAGGCAGAGACGCAGCAGGCGCCGTCTCGGCCGCTGCTGCAGCTGCCGACTTCCTTATCCATTTTTAAGAAGCTTTCGCACATGGTTCGCTCCCACGACGACGAGCCTGCGGTTTCGAGCTCCTCCTTCACGATCTCGTGCATCCGATCTCGGCACGTTGTCGCCACCTGCAATCAATCGAATCCTATTCAGTAATAAACCAAAATCAACGAATCTCGGCATGTTGATTGAAAGGTGAAACTCACATGCGAGCAGCCGTGGCCGTCGTAGACGCCGAAGAAATGCATTCCGTCGGGGAAATTAGGATTTGGACCGCCAAAAGAGGGATGAATCGCAACAGCGTCTTCCATATCTCGTCTCCGTCCACAAACGGACGTCATCCCGAACTTCGGATAATCCGGAGCCACCTCCGTCTCAATCGCCGCCGACGAAGGCTTCACCGATACACGCAGCTGCTTCGCCTCCGGCTCCGCTTCGCCGGCGAGCTGATCACTCCGAATCTCAAACTCTCTAGGTGGCAAAACCGGAACAACAGCATCGAATTTCTGACGCTTCCTCTTTCCAGCGCCAGAGAGCGGCGGCGCCACCGCGGAATCGAACTTAAATTGATGGATTTCCATCCCCCTCCGCCTCGCAGACCTCGAGGTCGGCTGCACCGGGGCGGTCGTCTCCGTCTCAGCTAAATTCACTTCACAGCACATACCAGCCATCCATCCAAATCACAAACTAAACAAAATCAATATTCCTCAAAGCTCAACACCGGAAATGACAAAAAATGATAGAAAACGAGATCGAAGATTATGTAAAAAAAATTGGAATTGGAGAGGAGAGCAACGAGAAGCATAAAAGGAGACGAGGAGCGAGAGAGAGAGGGAAGCACATTATACAAGTAGTTGATTGGGCGGGCAGCTGCCCGTCACCGTCTAGGGCAGGAGAGGGAAAATGAATGATCCGACACTCACAGTTGGTGTGACGTAGAGAGGAGAGATCTGAGCCGTTGATGAAGAAGACACGTGTAGCGGATTTGAGATGCTGATACACGTGGGCGAATGGAAGGAGAGCACGTAGGGGGGAGGTGGGGGCCTTTCTTTACTGACACGCATGTGGGTCGAAGCACGGCCCGTGGTTTGTTTATTATTCCCTTTTCTTTTAATTTATATTTTTGGCAAATTTTCTTTATTTGGGGGAAAAGGTGTTTCCTTTCTACGAGGATTGTCAACACGTGGCGAGATCTTGTTACTGCTATTTTAGTATCCTTATTTGTTGTGTGATTTTAAACTGTGTATGAAATTGAATTTGTGGCTATTATTGACCAGTTCAAGTTATATTGTTTAATAGTATAGAAAACGTCGAATTTAGCTTATTAATTAATAGTACTATCAAGGAAAAAACACTCTAGATTTGAACAAATAGAAATGAGTTTAATCGATTATACTTCCTTCGTCCGTCATTAAGAGTCTCATTTTAGTTCTGCATAAGTTTTAAAAAATACACAGAAAAGTAAATGAGACAGTAGAATGTAATGCCTATTTTTATATATTAATTTTATAATAAAATATAAGTGAAATAGAATTAAGAAAAGTGATGTTTCAGAATGTATTCCTGGTAGCTCGAAGCAGTCGATTTCAAAATTAAAATAAAAAAGGGCATGAAAGAGGAAGAGATTGATTAGTGAGAGAGGGGGAAGATGTAAGGTAGAGAGAGAGAGTACGTAGGGAGTGGAGATTGAGACACGTAAGGGACCACATGTCAACGTCGTTGGACGGTCTTGAGAAAATCACTCGACACGCGTCTCTTCGTGACGTGGATCCTAAGCTGCATCTTCTCTCTTCTCTCTCTCAACAGTATATGCATAACACAATTCTAGCCCGCTTTGATAGTGGGCTTGGGCCCAAGATTGTCCCAAGCTGTCTAACCTGAGTCTGGTGTTGGCTAGATTGAGTCGGCTCAATCCATTTGACAACTCTCTAAAATTAACTATTGTTCTAGTTTTGAGTTTCTGAACAATAGTGTATTTATTATACAGTTTTCGTCCGCGGAATAAAATCTCATTTCACAATTGGAAGACGTCCATGATCAGCTCACATTCTGCTATAAACTTGCTTAGACTTCAAATGTGGAATGTTACTGAGAAAAAATTGAAATAGTATAACAAAATAATATTTATAATTTAACTAAATTAAAATAATTCTTCTTTAATCCTTAAGAAGTGGTTGTGTTTAGGCCTCAACGTCCTTTATATATATATATATATATATATATATATATATATATATATATATATATATATATATATATATATATATATATATATATATATATATATATAGGGTCATGATCTATAGCAAGAGCCCATTAAACCTATAACTAGAGAACAAATCACAGCCACAAGATCAAGAAAATCAATGGCTAGTATTAATTTTCAAATTTAAGGATAAATTAGTTCCCTCAATCACAAATTTACTCTATAATAACAAGGCAGGGGTATTATGGTCATTGCATTGCCAATTGAATTTACGCCACATCAGGTTATGTCTGCAAAATTGAATTCATTTGAAAAGAAAAGCGAGATTCATCTTCTTACTCCTCTTCTCTGTTCTGGAAATTCAAGCCATCCCCGTCGCCGTCGCCATCACCGTGAATTTCATCTAAACCCTTAACTCAAGAAGCAGTTTCTACTTTAATCTCGATCGCCGTTCCAGATCTGGTGAACTTACGTCGGCGTTGCAGAATAGGTGTGCCTGCTTTCTCATCTTCCAATTTCAGCCAGCGCAATTCTCAACAATGAAACGGTTTCTACTTTAATCTCGATCGTCGTTCCAGATCCGGTGAACTTACGTCGGCGTTGCAGAATAGGTGTGCCTGCTCTCATCTTCCAATTTCAGCCTGCACAATTCTCAACAATGAAGCGGTTATAGAAAATATGGAAATTTCGTTTATTTTCTATGTACTTTGTTTGGCTGCGTAGAAACGTAAACTTGTGATGCCTGTTGTTAAGTTAGATGTGGAATTCATTTTGGTTTATGCTCATTTGTATTAATACTCACTATTTGTTAATCTGAAGCACATATTCTTGTCTATCGTAATCATATTTTATGGAAGTGCATTTAATAGTTGCTCACTATTAAATGCTCACTATTTGTTAATCTGAAGCACATAATTTCATAAGGAAAAATCGAGGTGATATCGTAATGTATATACTCCACATACTAGAACTGTATTTGTTAATCTGAACACATACTGCGATTATATTCTTCTTTGAATGTATGTTTATTTGACCTTTATTATTCATCGTTTCAATATTGATTTATCGAGCGAGTAAATCGAACTATCTAAAAGAGGTGTTGTGTCAAGTATGAATAATGCTAAAAGTGATGTGTTTTGTAAACAACAGTGAAATGAAATCATGTTAAGTGTGATGTGTTTTGTTAACAAGAGTGAAGTAAAATGAGAATAAGAGTGATGTGTTTTGTAAACAAGAGTGAAGTAAAATCACAATAAGAGTGATGTGTTTTGTAAACAAGAGTGAAGTAAAATCACAATAAGAGTGATGTGTTTTGTCAACAAGAGTGAAGTAAAATCATGCTAAGAGTGATGTGTTTTGTAAACAAGAGTGAAGTAAAATCATGCTAAGAGTGATGTGTTTTGTTAACAAAAGTGAAGTAAAATCAGAATAAGAGTGATGTGTTTTGTTAACAAGAGTGAAGTAAAATCAGAATAAGAGTGATGTGTTTTGTAAACAAGAGTGAAGTAAAATCAGAATAAGAGTGATGTGTTTTGTAAACAAGAGTGAAGTAAAATCACAATAAGAGTGATGTGTTTTGTTACTTATTACTTGACCTACATTAAACAAAATTAACAACTCTTAAATTATTATAAAAGTGAGACTATCGTTCCCCTCGCAACATATTATAATAATTTATTAAACATGCAAATGAGATATATTCATTTGTGGAAGACTTAATAAAGGAATATTTACTTATACTATTTAAGAAGACGATATAGTTTCCCTCAAAAAAGAAGACAATATATTACTTTATTGTTCTAGTAATCCTAATCTTTCTTTACAAAGAAAGAAAGGAAAATGAATTAGGAAGATGGTGAGATGTTATTTCTTTACGTTCTCTTTCTGAAATGTGGAAATAAGGAAATGAAAAAATTATGAAATTCGAAATCTGTTTGGTAGGTAGGGAAAATCACTTGTGGTTAGGCTTGAATAGTGGCATCCTATAAAATAAAATTTAAAAGAAAAATAGGGAAAAAAGAAGGAAAACAAAAACTGCCCGTGAGAATCTCAATTTGGACGGTTGTTTGTGTTGAGAGCAATATTATCTTTCTTCCTCCACCAAATACAAAATCATGCTAAAAGTGATGTGTTTTGTTAACAAGAGTGAAGTAAAATCATGCTAAGAGTGATGTGTTTTGTTGACAAGAGTGAAGTAAAATCAGAATAAGAGTGATGTGTTTTGTAAACAAGAGTGAAGTAAAATCATAATAAGAGTGATGTGGTTTGTAAACAAGAGTGAAGTAAAATCATAATAAGAGTGATATGCTTTGTAAACAAGAGTGAAGTAAAATCATAATAAGAGTACTGTGCTTTGTAAACAAGAGTGAAGTAAAATTATGCCAATAGTGATGTGTTTTGTTAACAAGAGTGAAGTAAAATCATAATTAATGTTTTAAGAAATTCCACTAAAATCTAAAGTCCGTTAAAAATGTCTGCTATTTTCAATACTTTTGTAGTAGAAATCTAGTCTTTAAAGTCATTGCTACTTTCAAGAGTTGAACTTTATTAAAAATAATGGTATATTTATTGGCTATTTAAATCATTTGACACTACATATTTCATATTCCACCTCCACAAGCCTAGCCAAAATCACATATATTTTCTTCTTAAAAAAATGAATCTGTAGATTCCATCACATTCATCATCACAATGTGTACATAACGCAATTTGAAGCTGCAATCTTCCTTCCAAACTGCATTTCTCACCAATTTCATATCAACAAATAGGACTCTCCTTCTTCCTTTCTGCTTGCGATCGAGAAATACTAATTGTTAGCTAGAGAGAGAAAGAAATAGAGAGAGAAGAGAAGTAATTAATTGCCAGCTTAAGCGTCTGATCTTCACCATGTCTGTGGCGGCGGCGGCGAGCGGGGGCGGAGGGATGGACGACGACGATGACAAGAAGAAGAAGCGAGCTCTGCCCGTAGATGCTCCAGATCCATTAAGTGAGAGCAACGATGATACTGATGATGAATCTGCTCCAATTAACAGCGTTTGAGCTCGGCGGCGGAGGCTGGGAAGAGGAGGAAGAGAGGTAGAGGAAAAGGAGTGTGAATAGAAGCCCCATTTTTGAAATTGGAATTGGAAATTTGAAGGAGCCGGTTGAAGTTGAATTTAGTTTCCAAAAATACCCTTATTAATTACTTTTTGTTTAAAACATGTAAAAATAGCTAAGCCATAGGATTAATTTGAAGTATTAAGATGTGTGGCTGAGATTTGTTCTCTAGTTATACACTTAAGATTAGTTATATCTTGATCACTACCCTATATATATATATATATATATATATATAACAAATTGAGATCCAGTAGATGATTATATATATAAATGTTGGCCCAAATCAGTTCTTTTTTGCTCCACGGATGGAAGTAAAATAGAGTACATTTCAAACTAATAATATTTCTAATTATTGATTTTAGCCAAAAAAAATACATAATTAAATTACAAAATTACGCAACACACAGGTTACCACCATCTCGCAAATTAAATTACAATAATTTTTGCATGTTTTTTAAAAAATCCATATTAAATACACGACGTTTAGAAAACGTTCAATAATCCTAAAATTTATTAAGGAATACAATTGCATATTCATACAAAGATTGACTATTTGATGTTGTACTATATCAAGTAAAATATGTATTGTATGTTTTGTGTTTTTCTATTTATGATTATATGCTCTTTGACGGCTCAACTATAATTTACTTTGGACATAATGACTTAGACAAGATTTCTTGTTAGAATGGAAAGATGTCATCAACTATAATTTACTTTGGACATAATGACTTAGACAAGATTTCTTGTTAGAATGGAAAGATGTCATCAAATTAATTAAGATGATCCGTGGGAATCCATCTAGAAGATTGGTAGCATAATTGTCGTAGAATAGATTGGTATTATTTATTCTAGATAGGAAACCTTCCTTGTGTACAAATGTATTGAACCTCTATATAAGAGGAGAATTATACAATAAATAAAAATGCAACAGTAAAGTAATATCCTCCATGATCTTAATCCTTGTACCGTTTAACATGGTATCACGAGCAGGATTTTTTCTTTGACTCAGAGAAATCTCATCATCGTCTATACCTTTCCCGACCAATTGTAACCAAAACCTGTGAAAACCAGCAAAAGAATGTCAGAATACGATGAAACCAAACAAATCGTTACCGAAAAAAGGAGACATAAGAGTTTGCAATGTTTGCAAACTTCATGCGCAATAGTTTTGCCATGACGAATACAGATGCGACCAACAAGCAACATAACCCACCGCTACCATCGGAGATCGTAGTGGATACCAAATCATTGGATGTCGGCTACAAACTGAACAACAAGAACTACTCGTTGTGGGCCGTGTTGATGGAGAGAGCCATCAGCGGCAGGTGAATGATCTCCCACCTCACTGGGCATCCTTCTCCTCCGTCGAAGAAAGATCCGGCCTTTGCAAGGTGGCAACAGGCGGACCACTGTGTCTTCACGTGCTTGGTTCAAAACATTGAACTAAAACTAGTAAGCCGAATATTCAAACACGCAACAACCAGAGAGGTGTGGAAGAGCCTAGCCGTAACCTTCGCCGCCGCGCGACACTCTGAAACAGAAAGAAGAAACATTAGAGGAGAATTGGACTCAATTACAGGAACTATGGCTAGCTATCGACCAAAAATCACCAAATCCTATGAAGTATCAGGAGGATGTCGAGATCTATGACAACTGTACACAAGAAGATAGGGTGTACCAATTACTCACTGCCCTAGATGACAAGTATGAAAATACGAAGAGAGAAATTCTCAAGATGGAACCATGTCCCTCGTTGGATGAAGCGTACGCCACAATAAGGATGAAGGATGCAAGAATGAGCGTCCTACAACCTGCCTACAATGAAGAAAAGAATGCACTGTAGGGAGTGGGTGTCGGCATAGCGGTGTGAAGCAGACCGTCTCAATAGCAAAGGAGCGGCGGCGGCAGCGACGGTAATGGCTGGAATCGACGAACAGATAAAGACAGATCTAAAATGGTATGTTCAGTATGTGGCCGGAAAAAGCTTACCAAGGAAACCTGCTTCGAGGTGGTGGATAGCCACCAGGCAGAGGCGGTGGGCATGCAGCCGTGTCAGTAGCTGGAGACGGAGCACCCGTTGCCGTCGAGGGCAACACCGAGGCCGCGTCAACCCGAGGCAGCAGTGGCGACCGGCGATCGACTGAGGAGATGAACGGATGGGGAATCGCCAGCGCAAACATGGCAAGTAGAGGGAATGAAGAGGTGGTGCAGAATACGGCTTCTCAAGGTAAATTAGGGCTTGATGCATGAAGAGGTTACGAGGTGCGTAGGTGTCGTTCAAGTGAGGATATATCCTACTGGCAGGATAAAGATCCTAACTAAGCCTAGACCTCGTCTTCAAAGATTCCTCAACCCACTTCTACTGATCAGTATAGTGGAGGTAAGGGTCGAATCCCACAGAGATGGTGCGTTTAAACTACTGCGGTGATGTTTTGGAGGGTTGGTTAGCTACCACGCTCGGGTTGAGTTTCTACCTAGGCGAGTAATTAAAGGGTGGCGTCCTACTGACTAGGATGGGGGAGCAGATCATGGAATGCGACTGTGTACGTGGAAATGAGGGGACATGGTGTAACAGAAATTGTTTGGAAAGGACGGTATTTCTATTTTTGGCTAAACAGAATATTCAGAGTGTAGTGGAGGTAGTGGTGACTAGGCTGACAGATCTGCAGGTACAACCAGAGGTGAAGGACAAAAGAAAGCAAAAGTAAATAAAAGTAAGGTGGTCCCCAATCTGGATGTAGACATCGTCTTCTCCAACAACACAACTTGAACTCAGATAACAATTCCAGATCCAACCCGGCAAACGCAGATTAACAACTCGCGAACACAGATCTAAAACTAAGAAATCAAATCTGAAATCAAACGCTGAAACTGGACTTCTGCATGCTGGTCAACATGAAAGATCGATTCAGAAAATAAAACGAAGCCTTGCATGCAACGATCTACTTCCAGATCAAATAGTACATGTTTACCTATCCTAAAGAAATTTGTTACGTAACAGAATTTAGAGATTTAGCACTTAAAACACCGAGAAATCTTAGATCTAAGCTAACTAGACAAGGAAAGAAAAGAACACTACAATGAACGAAACGGAAATCAACTTCATAGCATTAACACGTTCGGATATCCAAAGCAAGCATTTCAAAACAACAAAATCCCAAAATGTAACAGAAATCCAACGTAAAGACGGAGAACTAATTAAACTACGAAAGCAATTTAAAGATTGTTTGCCACTCCGGGCGATAAAATCTCTGACTGGAACTACGATCTAGCTAACTGGAACGGACGATGACTGGAACTCGGGAACATTCTGAACGTCAGGTGATCATGGCTCGGCGAGGCAAGAAGTGGACACGGCTGAAAGACTGAAATTACCGAGAGAACTCTCTACCTAAAGATGATGGTGAATTGAAGTCTATCCCCCCCCGGCTGCTTCTTCTCTCTCCAACTTGGCTACCTTTTATAGGGAGGCTACCCTTGATTTTAGGGTAAATCCTCGCTGCAATTTGACTTCTTTGCCCTTAATTGTGGGTAATCCGTCCCAGCTATCCGTCTTCTTCATCTCAAGCCGTTTTAGCACGTATACGGATCAGTATGAGACCATGCTGGCGCTTTTTCTACCCGAACACTCCGGAACTTCCCTACTGGCCAGAACACTTATCCTGCACACTTTGAGCAACTGCTTTGCAAATATAATCATTTAAACCTGTCATACTGACCAGTAACCGAGGCCTAGAATACGACTTATCAAACTGCTCACACTTACCACATGCTTGCCCTCAAGCGTGAAGAACAAACAAAAAGCAATAAGTCGCATTCTAGCCTGGTTACTTCCCTGCCCGACTCTACCTAAAACTGGACTCTAGACTACAACGACGAAGAAAAAAGAAAACACAAACACAAACACAGAAATACATAAAACACTGACAGATTGGGCTACATTTTCAACCATCCCTCCCCTCGGGATTAGGTGCAATCCGGCCTTAGACAGCCTTGAACTTCTGCCGCCCCCCTCTTTCTCTCCCAGTCAGTACATCTGCTTGTCAAGATCGCCCACACTCTCGGTCAACCACTAGGTTCACTCAGTCACTCGCACCTCACCAGGAACGTTAGGACTGAATTCTCTCATCATGCTCAACCACAATTGCTTTGGACTTAGATCTCACGTGCAGCTACTGAAGGACTTTAAGGCTTGTAACGGGGCTGTTGGGTTGTAGTGTTTTGGGTAGATGTTCCTAAGGCTCTAAGGTTCAAAAACTTCTATTTAATTTATGAAGGGGGATTGTGTGCATCAGGCTTCTGATCAGTTGCTTTTCTTAGCTGGTGCTTCTGGCTTGAGTTTCCAACTGGTTAGTAGGCTTCTTGTGGCTTCGCCACCCTTATTCCTTCATTTTTTTGTGTGGTCAAATCTCTGACCATTTTCTTCTTTTCTTTCTTTCTTCCTCTCTTTTTTTTTCGTGGCTTTGCCACCCTTATCCCTTCCTTTTTTTGGACCTGGAATGTCTCCCTGGTCGATTTTCTTCTAACTTTCCTGCCCAGCTGGTTTCTGCTTTTTTCACACTTCTTCCTAGCCAGTAAGCTCCATTTGTTTCATGCCTTACACACAGTCCCAGGGGCTAGGGGTGTTTATCTGGGTATAAAAGGTTAAGAAAAAAAGGGTTCTAAAGGTGGTGGTTTTCTTTTTTTTTTTTTTTTTTTTTTTTTTGGGGGGGTTCCTACTGCCTTCAGTATTTGCTACCCGTGATCACTTCACCTTAGGCAAATTGTGGCAGCCTCCCTTTTCTTTAAGTGTATGTGGAAAGTGGTTCCACTTTAAGGCTTATAACTCACATTTTAGAGGGCTTTCGTGTTTGGCTCTAAGTGTGGGCTTTTCTCTCATACTCACATCATCCATACTGGTCAGGAGGTACTAAGGAGAGTGGTTTCGGTTTTCCAGCTTGTCTTATCTCCCTCAATTCCCTTCACCTCCAGCTCAGGACGGTTGAGTTTTAAGCCCAAATCAGCACACAACATAAAAAAACTAGACCTAAAAAACACAAAACGAGCACAAACACAGAACACACATATATACATCATACTGGCCATTACGTCCCCCCTCCTACTTCACAAGTGTCTGCCCCAGATAAGGCTGTGAAGTGGAAAAAAAAGTACTGGCCAGTATGGTAGACACACAGACAACAAAATAACAAACAAAAATAACAACTCAAACAGAAACTTCTCACACTTAGGCTATGGAATAGGCTAAGTGGGAGAGGTTTGAACACCGGACAAAATCCACTAAACAAAGAAACACGTATATACAAAAGAAACACAGAAAACATGCTACCAAGAAACAAACCCTAACTTCTCACACTTAGACTATGGAATAGGCTAAGTGTTATGAAGTGGGGTTTGCTCGCAAACACAGATTACCTAACCGAATACCACAACATAACAAAAATACGAAAAGTTAAAAAAAAGCTTAAAAAAAAACTAACTTGGTCAGTAGGGGGGGGGGGGTCTATCGAAGTCGCCTGCTCCTTCGTGGGGCAGGTGGTGCAGGTTGTTCCTTCGGGTTGTCCTCTTCCGTTCCAGTTTCATTTTCCTTCGCCGGCTCCTCGGCTCTTGCCGGCACCTCGGCGTCCGCTGTCTCTTGCTCATCTGCTACTCCGGTCTCTTGGATATGTGGTTCATCAGTCCGGCCACCATGGCCACTCGGTCCTGCAGCTTGCTCCTTCCTCAGGTAGGTCATTTCTTCTAAGATGTTATCCATACTGACTAACATTCTGTTCATTGCTTTTTGCATCTTGGAGTTTTCCTCCCCGAGATCTGATACGATAGCTTCCATGGCCGCCTGCCTCTGATGCATCATATCCTGCTCTGCAGAGCCCTTCAACATCCTTTCCACAACTCCTGCCAGCTTGATCACCTCTGCCTTCAATTGCTGATTCTCCTCTGCCATTTCAGTGACTGTCCTTTCTAGAGCGGCTTGCTTCTGAGTCAGTATTCTCTGCTCCGCAGACTCCTTCAATACCTGTTCCATTGCTGACGCTAAACGAATCATCTCTTCCCTCATCTGTCTATTTTCCTCAGCCATCTTTTCCACAGATTGTTCAATTCTGTCTCGCCTCTGGTCATGTCCTGGTGCTTCCTGAGCTGTTGTTATCCGAGCAGTGGGTATTGCCTCTTCTCCCATCGCATAAAAGTAGGGCACGCCCTGCCTCATGTACACCGTGTTCGTTCGGACGAACAGAGGGATGTCGAACAATCCTGGGGCGCTCACCATCGTTAGTGGGGTTAGGTCTTCGTCCTCCGAAACGGTGATGTTGTTCCTCATGAAGATTCCCAATATATGGCAGAGGGAAATATTCCGTGCTGGGTGAGTTGCGACGAGGTGACATGTGTATGCAGTCCAGAACCCTAAGTGCAGCTTCTTGCCCTTTTTTGCACACCATATAAGGTACAACTCCGTCATTGATGTCCGGACTGCCGAATTAGACTGCCCCAAAAGATTGTAGTCTAAAAAAAGTTGAACCAGGCGTAAAACGGGGTCGCTAAGGTGGATCGATCGGGAGATCGTGGATTGGAACTGCCCTGCTCCGGGGTGAGTAAGTTCCTCCCAAGCCGACTGGGGCTCAAATTCCACATGCCGGCGGGGAATCCCCCGCTCCCTGTTTCTCCATTCAAGTCCTATTGCCTCCTCCAAACTGCATATACCCAACCTCACAGTCCACTCAATCAGATTCATCCTAATTTCTCCTCCAAATACCCTGAAGCTAACACACTCTATATCCAAATCAGTTGTGACTTCGAATCGAAAAGTTGCGAAAAACTCCTTGGCCAAATCGACCGGGACACTTAACTTCTCATTCCTCAACAACCATTCAAAACCCAACTCATGCAAAAGGGCTAGAAACGATTCACTAATTTGCATCTCATCTAAGGATGGGAGATGAATTACCTTTCCACACTTAACCTTCTTGCCTTTTGCGTTCTTTGTGCGGTAAACTGACTGGAGCTTCTTGTCGTCAAACAACTTCATCTCTTCCACAACGTCATCCGTGAGTTCCACCGTCCAACGCTTATACCGGAGTGGTTCGGCAGGTGGATGCAACAGTTCTCGATGATCGTTGGGGAGTTCCCGCTCCTTGTATTCCTCCTCTTCCATGGTTGTGTCGCTATCTGATTCAGATTCTTCACTGGCCTCGTACTCACTATCGCTCTGTGTCTGCCGGTTTGATGGGGTCCTCCGGGCAGTCTCAGTGATCACTATGCCTGTGTTCGGGGTACGCATTCTTTTGGTTTTTGATTTTTTCTCCACAACGGTCTTGCCCTTTCTTTTCCTTTCTACTTGGTATCTAGCTTCCTCTTCCGCCTCGGTTGGTGGCGTCTCCTGGGTCGTGGAGCTACACTCTTTCTTGGCATCTTCCTTTTCCAATTGTTCGGGGCTCACTGACTCGGGTGCGAGGTCCAGTCCCTCAGCCACCCGCTCGGCTTCCACACCCTGATCCTCTTGCGCCGGACAGGGTTCGTCGTCACTCACGATCTCTAGGGGATCCTCCGCCGTGTTCGGTTTCGCCCTGTTGGGTGCCCACTTACCCAAACAACGTTGCGATTTCCTCTGCGGTTTGGGTGGCTCTGCTTTGGAGCCTGTCTTCACTACCAGTTTCCTTCTGACGGGGATCGGTTTAACTACCGGAGGTGCCCCTGGGGTGGATGCCTCTACCTCTGGTTCTGTTGTCTCTGTTCCTGCTTCCTTGGCTTCACTCTGCTTTTCCCTCTCCTCTTCTCCTTCTGACTGGGATGTCTTATCCTTCGGTATGGGTTCTCTAAGAGCTTGTTCATTCTCTCCTACTGATCTTGGTGCGAGGTCCAGACCCTCAGCCACCAAGTCAGTTGTCTCCTCTCTTCGGTTTACCCTGTTCATTATCGAGTCAAACTCCTCGTCCGTCATGAGGCCCTGTTTCCTGGCTGATTCGTTCAGATCTATCTCTGGCCGTCTTACTTCTTGAAATACTGGGTCCTTCTCGGGCGTCATTTTTGCTCCGCCACTCTCTCCCTGGGTTTCCCTTACTTGGCTGGACCTTTTCTTTCGCTCCTCAGAGTCGGAGCTGTAAAACGCGGCGATAGCTTCCAGGTCTGCCGAATCTGGTACCGAGGGTTCCGATGCCGCGGTGGCTGAGGGAGATCCTTCCTCCGACTGTAGTTCTGCGTGTCTGACCTGTGCATGAGGAATTTCACTGGGTGCGGTTCCTATGCCCCCCGTGTGGCCGAAATTGGTCAATGCCGCCGTCCAGTCCCTAGTCGGGTCTTGTTGGCGAAGGAATACCATTACGGCATCCAAAGAAATAGTGGCCGGCGGTTGAGCAGTCGGTGCGGGTGGTTGGTTCGACTGTGGTTGGGCCTCCGGGGTATCTTCTCGCAGCGGCTGCGTATCTTGGGTGTTCGCACGACGGGGCTTGATTTTCCTCGCGATAGCTTTCTTACCCATGACTGTAATTTGTGATTTGACGGTAGAAATTAGGGTTTGGTTTGAGAACGATGGTTCTGTGAGAGGGATAGAGGAGAATTTCTTGAAAGGTATTTTGGAAATGAGGGTTTTTTGAGGGAGAAAGGGAGGGTCGGTTGGTTTAGTTCGGATTAGAAATGGCAGTTGCAGGTGGTTTCAACCGGCTATCAGTGGTTACCGGTCATGCCGCTTCATGTGAAAAGTGGTTGGGCGACAGGCGTTGGTTCCTGATTGGCTAGCGTGTGTACTCTCTCTGCTCCACACCATTCCAGCACTGCCACCCTGCAAAAGCTGCACACGCTTAATTCAAATTTACGTCCTATCCACAATTTCCCTCTATACTTACCTATTACGGAAAATAATTCAAAATGGCACTTAAATACAAATTGGAGTGACACTAAATAGGTAATCTCTTGGTCAAAGTGTACCCCAACCTAAATTTAAGGCCCGAAAATATATTTTTGGATTTTTAGAAAATTTTCAAGCATGCAAAAATTAATTACGTATATACAGTATTTACATTCTCCTTAGGTAATTTGGAATCCTACCTGGCCAGTATATGCAGAATATTATCAAAATGAAACTAGCCACGTGGAATTCCAAATTCCTATCTTACTAATCAGTATGTGACCTTAGTATGTGGTAGTAGTGGAATTTCATCCACTACCCCCACCTCACTATTATCCCTAAAGATTTTCAACCTATGTCCATTCACAACAAAAGGCTCAGAGTTAGAAAGACTCCCTGAAATCTCCACCGCTCCATTAGCTCGGAGGGCTGTTACGATGTACGGTCCTGTCCACTTAGATTTGAGTTTCCCGGGCATTAACTTCAATCTCGACTGGAAGAGTAGTACTTTCTGGCCAACATGGAGCTCCTTGGTTCTCAGATTTCTATCATGCCATAATTTCGTTCGCTCCTTGTACCACATGGCCGAGTCGAAAGATTCCAATCTAAGTTCTTCAAGCTCCTGTAATTGCAGCTTCCTTTCCTCCTCACAGGCTGTAGCATCCATATTCACTTTCTGTACTGCCCAGTATGCTCGGTGCTCGATCCCTACAGGTAAGTGGCACATTTTTCCAAAAACTATTCGGTAAGGGGACATACCAATGGGGGTCTTGTAGGCTGTTCGATATGCCCAGAGAGCATCCTCTAATCTCACGCTCCAATCCTTCCGAGAAGGATTTACAGTTTTCTCCAAAATCCTCTTTATCTCTCGATTAGAGATCTCGGCTTGGCCGTTAGCTTGCGGGTGGTAGGGGCTTGAAAGTCTATGGTGCACACCGTACTTTTTCATTAAAGCTTCAATTGTACGATTACAAAAGTGTGTACCTTGATCAGAGATGATCGCCCTTGGGACTCCGAAACGGCTGAAAATGTGACTCTTTAAGAATTTGGCCACCTCCTTTGCTTCACACGTACTTGTGGCCGTCGCTTCTACCCATTTGGAGACGTAATCCACCGCGACTAGGATATACAGATTGCCATAGGACGAGGGAAAAGGCCCCATGAAATCCATTCCCCATATGTCGAATAATTCACAAACAATAATCGGTACTTGCGGCATCTCATCTTGGGCAGATATTCCACCGGTCAGTTGGCAACGCTCACAGCTCCGGCAGAACTCGTATGCATCTTTGTTGAGAGTTGGCCAGTAAAAGCCGCTATCCAGAATCTTCCTTGCCGTCTTCTTGGATCCGAAGTGCCCTCCACATGCTAACGAATGGCAGTGGGTCAACACATCCCGCTGTTCCCAGTCAGGAATGCACCTTCTTATCACTTGATCGGATCCTACCCTCCATAGGTAAGGGTCGTCCCAAAAATAATATTTTGCCTCACTCTTGATCTTCATTCGTTGGGCTTTGGTAACACTTGGTACCTCTGGAAGTTCTCCAGTTACTAGGTAGTTGGCCAGGTCCGCATACCATGGCTCATGCCCTACCTTCTCTTTTCCTTTTGCTGCATCATTCTGACCAGTAAGTTTGTACACTTCTTCCCAATCAATTTTTCTGGGTGCAAAAATCACCTCACATAAGTGTTCCTCTGGAAACTGGTCGTGCACCTCCTCGCTGTTTCCTTCTTGCACTATTCTGCTCAAATGGTCTGCCACCTTGTTTTCGACTCCTCTCTTATCTTCCACCTCCCAATCAAATTCTTGCAACAAGAGTACCCATCGGATCAAGCGTGGTTTTGATTCTCTCTTGGTAACTAGATACTTAAGGGCTGCATGGTCAGTGTATACTACGACCTTAGATCCCAGCAAATATGGCCGGAACTTCTCGAAAGAAAACACCACTGCCAGCATCTCCTTTTCGGTGGTATCGTAATTCCGCTGGGCTTGATTTAGAGTCTTGGACGCATAAAAAATTACGTGCCTCCTCCCATCGATCTTCTGACCCAGCACGGCCCCTACCGCAAAGTCGCTGGCGTCGCACATTACTTCGAAAGGATGGTTCCAATCAGGAGCTCGTATGATAGGTGCGGATACTAATTTTTCTTTGAGAAGATCGAAAGCTGCCTTGCATTGCTCATCAAAAACGAACTCCACATCATTTTGAAGCAGTCTGGTAAGGGGTTGGGCGATTTTGGAGAAATCCTTTATAAATCTTCGATAAAATCCAGCATGTCCCAGGAAACCCCTTATTCCCTTCTGATCAGTAGGGAATGGTAATTTGGATATGACATCCACCTTGGCTCGATCCACCTGGATACCTCTTTCTGAGACTACGTGTCCTAGGACTATCCCTTCGGTGACCATAAAATGGCACTTCTCGAAGTTCAAAACCAGACTCTTTGCTTGACACCTTTCCAAAACTATGTCCAAATGATGAAGGCAAGAGTCGAACGAGTCTCCGTAAACCGTGAAGTCATCCATAAATATTTCTATGCACTCCTCAATCAAATCGGAAAATATGCTCATCATGCATCGTTGAAACGTACCTGGAGCGTTGCATAAACCGAAAGGCATGCGACGGTATGCATAGGTTCCAAACGGGCAAGTAAAAGTGGTTTTGTCCTGGTCCTCAGGATCCACGTGAATTTGGAAGTACCCGCTGTACCCATCTAGGAAGCAGAAAATTTTTTTCCCAGCTAATCTCTCTAATATCTGGTCGATGAAAGGCAAAGGAAAATGGTCCTTCCTTGTTGCGTTGTTCAGCTTCCGGTAGTCGATGCACATTCGCCAACCCGTGACCAGCCTTGTTGGAATCAGCTCGTTCCTCTCATTCTTGACAACTTGGATCCCGGATTTCTTTGGAACCATGTGGATCGGGCTGACCCACTCACTGTCCGGCACTGAATAGATAATCCCTAGCGACAACAACTTCAAGATTTCCTTTAAAATTTCCTCTCGCATGTTAGGGTTTACCTTCCTTTGAGCATCTCGATGAGCCTTCGCTCCCTCTTCTAGCCTGATGTGGTGCATGCAAACGTCGGGGCTTATCCCTACTAGATCTGTAAGGCTCCATCCGATTGCCTTCTTATTCCTATTCAACACAGTCAGTAGCCGCGCTTCTTGTTCTTTTGTGAGACTGCTGTTGATGATTACGGGATATGAGTTCTCCTCCCCGAGGTAGGCATACTTCAAGTTCGATGGTAACTTTTTTAGCTCGACTTGGGGTGGAAGTGTGTCTTCGGGTAGAGGGTTTTTCTGGGCCTCCCCGTCTTTCTTTAAGTCTTCCCCTGAAGGTTCTTCCGTACTGACTGGAAGCTTGGCCCCTGCGGCTCCAATGAACGCCGACTTTTGACAGAATTCCTTGATCGCTCCTTCTATTTCTTCGTCGGTCAACCCCTGGCTACTGATCAACTCACACCACGCAGCAGCTTCTTCGTCGGCCTGATCACAAGCATCTAAAGCCTGGAGTTTTTCCTGTAATAGTTCGGTCTCAAGAAAATCTTGGACTAGAGGGTCAATCACATCAACAAAGCATAGATTTTCAGAATCAATGGGTTTCTTCATGGCATCATTTATATCAAAAGTAAACTTCTCACCATTAAAATCAATGCAAATAGTCCCCTCGGCCATATCCACTATTGTCTTAGCCGTTCTCAAAAAAGGTCTCCCTAACAAGACTCCACTAGACTCTCTCGCTTCATGCTCACTCATTTTGATCACATAAAAATCAGCAGGGTATGTGAACTCCTGTACTCTAACCAACACGTTCTCTAAAACTCCTTCAGGGCTTATGCACGACCTATCAGCCAGCTGGATCAACACCCTAGTGTTTGACAGCCTCACTCCTTTCAGTCGGTTATAGATTGATAATGGCATGACATTAATGGAAGCTCCAAGATCACACATCGCATGTTCAACCTTCACATCCCCTATAGTTATGGGTAAAGTGAACATACCTGGATCGGCCCTTTTGGGCGGCAGTTTCTCTTGCACAATTGCGGATGCGATCCCTTCCACCATGATTTGTCCATCTTTTTGAGCTTTCCCGGCTATGAAATCCTTAATGAATTTTCCGAGCGGGGGTAGTTTCACGGCTTGGAGGAATGGTATGGTGACGTCCAACCTTCCAAAAATCGACAAGTAGTCGACCGGGTTCTCTTTCTTCCTCTTTGTAACAAATCGGAATGGGAATGGTTTCTCCCCTTTTTTCTCTTCTACGGATTCCTCAGCAACTTTCCTTGGTAGCTCTTGGGTCCGAGCCTCCATTCTGGGATTTTTCTCTTGAGGAGGTTCCTTCCTGGTCAGTAAGGCATCGGGTTCACCTCTTATACTTGGTGTATCATCCAGGAAGAATGGATCCTGCATTCGAGGCATGAAATTCCCTATTTCCTCAGCTGAAATTGTCTCGCCTCCTATCTTCGTTCCATTCGATCCTTCACTCGGCTGTTTCGGTTGAGGTGCATCATAAGTAGTTCCTGACCTCAACGTGACCTTACTCACATTTGCCTTCTCGGGCATTTGGACTGTAGATGGGAGTTTTCCTGCATTTCCCTTCAAATCACCCATCGAACTGGCCAGTTGAGCTAACTGCCTATTCATCATATCCATGTTCGCCTTATGTTCTTTCTGGGCATTTTGCATCCCCTGCACGACCTCATTATGGGCTTGCAATTCTCCTTTGATGTTCTGTTGTGATGCTAGCATTTCACTCATCATGTCCTCAACGGATCTCCTCGGCCTGTTCGAGTTTTGGAAATGACCCGGCCCTTGGTGTTGATAGTTCTGGGAGGTTTGCTGTCCTTGATTAGGCGGGTATTGGTTATATTGGGCAGGAGGAGTGTACTGATCTTGAGGATATTGATTCTGGTGCTGGGCTTGGAATTGATTCTGGTTCTGATGGTGTTGGGATGCTTGGTTTGGTTGATTTTGGTAGTTTTGGAAATTTCTCTGATGGGGTGGCACGTAAACAGGGTTCGAGTTTGAGCTTTGTGGGTTATAGTTTTGGGCTTGTTGGTTTCTTCCTGACCAGTTGGGCTGGAAGTCTGGGTTTGCTGGTCCACGGTTAGGGTTTTGGTTCGGGTAAGGGTTATATTGGTTCTGGCCTTGACCTTGGTTCTGGTTTTGGTTCCCTTCTCCCCATCGAAAATTCGGGTGGTCCCTCCATGGTGCGTCCCGTTGTCTCCCCTGGATCCAATTCCCATTCTGGTTAAAATACCCAGCAGCATTAGCTTGCTCCGTACTGATCAAGTCATTCGGATGCTCGTATTGGGCCCCTTGATTCCCCTGCTCTGCACCCTTGTAGTTCCCAGTTGGGAGAGGTGGTGGAGTGCTCTTCTCGATGGCACTCAAAAGTGACTTCTTCAGTTCATCCATCTTCAAGTCCATTTTCTGCTCCAGCTTGTTCTCCTGATCAGTAGTCGATGCAACAGCAGCCCGCTCTCGGTTGTATCCTTCCCTTGAATGGTCATACTCTTTCTTTGCATTCAGTAGCTTCCTTAGGACTCTCTTTGCTTCGCTGACCCGTAATTGCGTGAAGCTTCCTCCCGAAGATGAATTGGCCAGGTCTTTGGTTACCGCGTTCATGCCCTCGTAGAAAGTATGATGTACTTCAATGTCCGCCATGCGATGGTTGGGACACGATTCCAAAAGACCCATGTATCTTGCCCAATAGTCGCTCAAGGGCTCGTCATATCCTTGCTTCACATTCGTTATTTCTCTCTTCAGTGCGCTTGTCTTAGATGACGGAAAAAACTCGCCCAGGAATGCTGACTTGAAGTCGGCCCAAGTCTCAATAGAGTCAGGGGGCAAGCGCATGAACCAGGTGTTCGCTTCCCCCTTGAGCACAAATGGCAGAGCTTTCAGCCTATAATCATCTTCAGTCGCTCCTGCTGGTCTTCTCTGCGCTCTACAAATCTTACAAAATTCGTGAAGGAACTCATACGGCCCTTCATAGCTTTTCCCGCAGTATGTAGGTAGAATCGCTATGACATGAGGCTTCACGTCACAAGCAGTCTGTCCCGGGGTGACCACGATAGCTTGCGGTGGTTCTCCTTCGGTATGCGCATTCAGCGTACCGATCTCTGGATCTTCTTCCATGTTGGCAGCCATTCCTGGATTGCCTTCCAACAGTGGTAACTCCACGGGAATTGGTCCTTCTATGGTGTCCTGTTCTTCGTCGCTACTCGTGTCTAGGTCGGACAGAGTTGTTGACAGGCCAGAACGAGTGGTCACAAGTATGGATCCTCGCTGAAGTATCTTCGGTTTCCACGGATTAGGATCCGAACTGCTTCTCATAAACTGAAACAAAAGAAAAAGAGAAAAAATTATACACAATATTTACGCCAAAGTATCACACACAATAGTATATAAAACGCCATCCATCCCCGGCAACGGCGCCATTTGAAGAGGTTACGAGGTGCGTAGGTGTCGTTCAAGTGAGGATATATCCTACTGGCAGGATAAAGATCCTAACTAAGCCTAGACCTCGTCTTCAAAGATTCCTCAACCCACTTCTACTGATCAGTATAGTGGAGGTAAGGGTCGAATCCCACAGAGATGGTGCGTTTAAACTACTGCGGTGATGTTTTGGAGGGTTGGTTAGCTACCACGCTCGGGTTGAGTTTCTACCTAGGCGAGTAATTAAAGGGTGGCGTCCTACTGACTAGGATGGGGGAGCAGATCATGGAATGCGACTGTGTACGTGGAAATGAGGGGACATGGTGTAACAGAAATTGTTTGGAAAGGACGGTATTTCTATTTTTGGCTAAACAGAATATTCAGAGTGTAGTGGAGGTAGTGGTGACTAGGCTGACAGATCTGCAGGTACAACCAGAGGTGAAGGACAAAAGAAAGCAAAAGTAAATAAAAGTAAGGTGGTCCCCAATCTGGATGTAGACATCGTCTTCTCCAACAACACAACTTGAACTCAGATAACAATTCCAGATCCAACCCGGCAAACGCAGATTAACAACTCGCGAACACAGATCTAAAACTAAGAAATCAAATCTGAAATCAAACGCTGAAACTGGACTTCTGCATGCTGGTCAACATGAAAGATCGATTCAGAAAATAAAACGAAGCCTTGCATGCAACGATCTACTTCCAGATCAAATAGTACATGTTTACCTATCCTAAAGAAATTTGTTACGTAACAGAATTTAGAGATTTAGCACTTAAAACACCGAGAAATCTTAGATCTAAGCTAACTAGACAAGGAAAGAAAAGAACACTACAATGAACGAAACGGAAATCAACTTCATAGCATTAACACGTTCGGATATCCAAAGCAAGCATTTCAAAACAACAAAATCCCAAAATGTAACAGAAATCCAACGTAAAGACGGAGAACTAATTAAACTACGAAAGCAATTTAAAGATTGTTTGCCACTCCGGGCGATAAAATCTCTGACTGGAACTACGATCTAGCTAACTGGAACGGACGATGACTGGAACTCGGGAACATTCTGAACGTCAGGTGATCATGGCTCGGCGAGGCAAGAAGTGGACACGGCTGAAAGACTGAAATTACCGAGAGAACTCTCTACCTAAAGATGATGGTGAATTGAAGTCTATCCCCCCCCGGCTGCTTCTTCTCTCTCCAACTTGGCTACCTTTTATAGGGAGGCTACCCTTGATTTTAGGGTAAATCCTCGCTGCAATTTGACTTCTTTGCCCTTAATTGTGGGTAATCCGTCCCAGCTATCCGTCTTCTTCATCTCAAGCCGTTTTAGCACGTATACGGATCAGTATGAGACCATGCTGGCGCTTTTTCTACCCGAACACTCCGGAACTTCCCTACTGGCCAGAACACTTATCCTGCACACTTTGAGCAACTGCTTTGCAAATATAATCATTTAAACCTGTCATACTGACCAGTAACCGAGGCCTAGAATACGACTTATCAATGCAATTTTGCAATCAAGCCCCTCCAGTTTTTGAAAACCATATATTGCACCCCCACTGTTTACCTCCGGATCCCTCAACTATGCAAACTGACCCCAATAATTTCGAAAACATGAGCCAGGCCCCAATTTGTCAAAAAATGGACGTTGTTGAATTTATTTCTTGTAAGAATCGTTTTGAAATACTCGGAAATTTATCAACTGCGTGTGTAGTGTCTTGTTGTGAGGAAAGAAATGATAGGTAGATCTTTGATTGTGGGGCAACGGATACAATGACCTATGATGCCTCCGACACCACTGAACCCATGAAACCGGGAAAGGCGTACATTCAGACAGCCAGTGGAGAGGTGTCGACTGTTAAAGGGGTCGGGACAATAAACATATCATCGATATTAAAGTTGTCAAATTGTCTCTATGTCCCGTCTCTATCACATAAACTATTGTCGATTAGCCATGTCACCCGAGAACTTAATTGCTCCGTACTAATGCAGCCCAATTTTTGTCTACTGCAAGATATCAGGACGAAGGAGATTATTGGACGTGGCACTGAGAAGGAAGGGTTGTACTACGTTGACGAGATAGCTCAAAAATGAACTGCGTTGCTGACTTATGGGTCTGCAAATCGAGAGGCTTGGTTGTGGCATCGTCGCCTAGGTCATCCTTCTGCGAGTTATTTAAATTTCTTATTTCCCAATTTTTCCTAGAATTTGCATTGTGAAACTTGTATCTTGGCCAAAATCCGTAGACAATCCTACCAGTTAAGTAACACACGGATTGAAACTTTGTTTTCTTTAGTGCATTATGATATATGGGGACCCGCACCTGTGGTGGGGGGTCAAGGATTTCGATACTTTTTGCTTTTTGTGGATGATTGCACTCGAATGGTATGGGTTTATTTTATGAAGCATAAGTCTGAAGTCGTGTCTCATTTTTACACTTTTGTAAACTTGTGCAAAATCTGTACCAAAAAAATATCCAAACTCTTCGATCTGGCAATGGGGGGAATTTGTCAACTCGGGAATAAAAGCCTTCTGTAGAGATAATGATATTGTTCATCAAACCACCTGTCCTCACACACCGGAACAAAACGGTGTAGCCGAAAGAAAAAACTGTATCCTCGAAATGATTATAGCAATGCTTCTTGAGGGCAGCCATGCAGAAGGAAAGCTATGAAGCACAAACACTGGAGGGCAGCCATGCAGAAGGAAATGGATGCCCTAGCTCGAAATCAACCGTGGGATAAGAGTAAGTTACTAGAGGGAGTTAGGCCAATTGGGTGCAGATGGGTTTTCACAATTAAGAAAAGACCAGGCGGATCCATTGAAAGGTATAAAGCACGACTGGTAGCAAAGGGATATACTCATACATATGACGTGGACTATGCAGAAACCTTTTCGCCAGTCTAAAAAATGAATACAATAAGAATTCTTCTTTCGATTCCGGCTAATCAGGACTGTCCTCTTTACCAATTCTACATCACGAACGCCTTCCTGCATAGAGAATTGAAGAAGAGGGTATATATGGAGGCACCACCGAGTTTTACACAGGGGTTTGGAAAGGGGGAAGTCTGCCACTTGAAGAAGACCTTGTATAGGTTTAAACAATCACCGGAAGTATGGTTTAGGAGGTTCACTGATGTTTTGGTTTCGTATGGATTCTACCAGAGTCACTCAGACCATACATTGTTCATCAAAAGGCAAGAAGGGAAAGTAGCGTGTCTGATCATTTACGTAGATGATATGATTATTACCGGTAATGATGCGGAAGAAATCAAGAAGCTGAGAGATAGTTTGTTTAAGGAGTTTGAGATGAAAGATCTGGGTGACCTCAAATATTTCTTAGGGATCGAGGTGTTGAGATCTCAAGGGGGAATATTTTTGAGGCAAAAGAAATACATTCTCGACATCCTTGCTGAAACTAGACTACTAGATTGCAAGCCTCCTGACACACCAATTGGGGTGAATCATGGGCTGAGGATCGTGGAAGGTGCTGAAGTGGAAGATCGTGGTAGGTATCAGCGTTTAGTTGGGAAGTTCATTTATCTCTCCCATACTAGACCAGATATCGCCTACGCAGTCGGAGTGGTAAGTCAGTTCATGCATTTACCACAAACTGATCATATGGAAGCTGCGCTGAGAATTGTGAAGTACTTGAAAGGAACTGTTGGTCATGGAGTGTTGTTCAAAAATGAAGGACATCTAGAGATAAAAGGGTATACAGATGCAGACTGGGCTGACAATCCAGTAGATAGACGGTCCACCTCCGGTTACTTCACCTTCGTTGGAGGGAACTTAGTGACTTGGAAAAGCAAGAAACAGAAGGTGGTGGCACTATCCAGTGCGAAGCCAGAGTTCAGAGGAATCAAAAGTGGGTTGACGGAATTACTTTGGCTAAGGAGGTTGACGACAGAAATTGACTTTCAACCTTAGAAAAGCCAACTGTATTGTGACAATAAGGCGACAATAAGCATTGCGGAAAATCCGGTGCAACACGACAGAACCAAACATGTGGAAGTCGACAGACACTTCATCAAGGAGAAAATTGAGAAAGGAATCGTGGAATTTCCATTTGTGAGGTCAGATGATCAGTTGGCGGACATTCTCACCAAAGCAGTCAGTTCTAGGAATTTTGAAGATGCGTTGAGCAAGCTAAGTATTGGTGACCCCACTACTAAGCTTAAGGGGGAGTGTTAGAATGGAAAGATTTCATCAAATCAATTAAGATGATTTGTGGGAATCAATCTAGAAGATTGATAGCATAATTGACGTAGAATAGATTGGGATTATTTATTCTAGATAGGAAACCTTCCTTGTGTACAAATTTATTGAACCTCTATATAAGAGGAGCATTATACAATGAATAAAAATGCAACAGTAAAGTAATATCTTCCATGATCATAATCCTTGTACCGTTTAACATTTCTTCCATGACAAAATGACAGCTAAAATCTTGTTTAGTTTACTTGATGTTTTGAGGACATTAGTACCAATTAAATATGAGACAGGTAAGTTTTGGTGAGCAGTTACTCCCAAACCATTTAAACCATCACACGAATCATTCTCACTTGGTCTTCTGCTATTTAATTAAGGAAAAGTAAATTCTTTTTTATATAATAAATTATTTGAGCCAAAGAATGTGATAAATTAAAAGGGATAATTCTTATTTAATTTTAAATCATAACGTTTAATTGGCATCAATCCTAACTTTTAAAAGTTGACTCTGTTTTTGCCTTATTTCTCCTTCCAATCTCTGATTTCACATCCATTTGATATTCTACAATGAAAATAATGACTATGAGTCCTAAATTACATAAGAATATATAAATACTACATTAGTCCTATTATAAGATGTCACATTTTGCCATTTTGATGCGTCTCAAAATAAGATTCACATTTCACTTTTATCGTAAATGGTAAGTAGATCCCACATTTCATCAATCAATTCTATTAACATTTTATTATAAAATTAATATATATAATAAAACTAATATATATAAGTAAAACTCATAATCCATTAACTTATTCAATTGACTTTTCTTTACATTTCTTAAAACTCATGCCCACACTAAATATGACACTTGATATCAGCGGCGGATGGAGGTGGGGTCGAGTGGGGTCGGCCGACCCCACCGCCATCCCTGGTGAACTGCCGGAATACTCCTCCCAACGGCCCCCGACTCCACGGCGTTCGGAACTCTGCCCCATGATTCATCTTCAAGCTGCGCGCAGCTTTTGCACCTCTGTTGTTATTTCCTCTACTGCTAAATCTTTTATGCGTGGGTTTAGGTTTGGACCTTTTCATTTATTTTAATTAAAACATGCAGGGAATACTTTCTTCATAAATAATTTATCTCTATTATAATGGTTAATACTTTCTTTACAAATTACAACTAAGATTGCTCGGTATCTAAATTAATTTTAATTCAAATTAAGGGTTTGAGGCGTAGAGCATAGGCTGTGCAAAAAAAGATTCGGTGCATTATATTATAGGAGTATAGTTTATTGAACATCTTGTAGTCATGTTTTATTAATTAATTTATTTTATTATCGTAGTAACCGATAAATTTTAACCTAATTTTAATAGATATTCTTTCCGTCCGATAAAAATATGAATATTAATGAAACGGAAATTAATGTGCAATTATTAAAATAAGAGAGAAATGGAAAGAAAAAGTAATTATAGTATTGTTAGTGGAGAATGTGGCTCATCTACTAGAAACGGAAGTTACGAAATACTATAAAAGGAGATAATTTTATGTGACATTCCAAAATGAAAATGTATTTATTTTTATGGGACGGATGGAGTAATATCTATCTTTTACTTTTAGTTATTGATTTTAGTTACCTTCTATTTTAGATTAATAGATACTCAATTCGTCCCACAATAAAAGTCATATTTTGTCATTTCGGTCCGTCCTACAATAAGATTCACATTTCACTTTTATCATAAATGGTAAATAGGTCTCACATTCCACTAACTCACTTCACTCACATTTTATTATAAAAAATCAATATAAAAAAGTGGGCTTCATGTTCCACTCACTTTTCCTACCCACTATTATTTACATTTCTTAAAACTCATGTCTACATCAAATGTGACTCATATTATGGGATGGATAGAGTATTCATTTTTTAAAAAATCTCGAGTTTCCATCAACTCTTCTAATGCTAATGGCGAACAAAAACAACAGCAACTAGAAGATATTTTCGCAACTAATTTTGACAGTTTCATAATATCGTAGAAGTACATATAAAATAGATATATTTCATTTATAATGTATCTTTATAAATATATATATATTAGTATATTTTATTATTTATTTCGACCCCACGGCATTTTAATCTTGGATCCGCCATTGCTTGATATGAGACGGAGATAGTATAACCGAAGGAGGAAAAATATGAATTAATGCTCTATGTACATGTCAATGTACAGAATAATGAGAATAATATGTTAATACACACATGGAAATAAGGAAATTCATACATTGTGAATCCAAGTCCCAAATCTATGACCATGACCCACGAATTCAAATTTGATCCTCTTAATCCATCAAACTTTTTCTTGACACAATATACACAAATTTTATTCACGTTGTTATGCGAATCACCCATAATTCCATCTCTACGACTTTGCATCATTTGTGCTTTTAAATTAACAAATAAACATGTCAAAATTCCCTTCTTTAAAAACCATTAATTTCCATTGCTACCATACTTTTTTCTTACCCGTGTCTCCCCCTAAAACCATCAATAAATCCTCTCAAAACACACTTTCCAACTATAGAAATGTGCCCGGCGCCCGCCAAACCGGGTCAAGACCCATTTAAAGCTCTCAAATTAATACCGAAAGATAAGACCAGTGATGCTCTAACGACGTCGTTAAAGGCCGCGGTGGCCGTAATCTCAATCCTCTCCATCTCCCTCGCCGCATACTCCGCAATCCACGACCCGACTCAACCCGAATTGTTCTCCCGACCCGACCCTCTTCGGCTCCGACGACGCCCCCACCAACGTCTCCCACCTCGCCTTCGGCATCGGCGGGTCGACCGCCACCTGGGCGAACCGGGCGCGCTACTCGGATCTCTGGTGGAACCCGGCTCGACCCGCGGCTACGTCTTCCTCGAGAGGGTCCCAGCAGGGTCGGGCGGGTCAATCGGGTCGGGAATAGAGCACCGGGTCTCATCGGAGTGGCGGCGGTTCCGGCGAACGAAGGGGCCGGAGTCGGCGGTGAGGATAGCCCGGGTCGTGGCGGATCTTTACCGGGTCGGATTGCCGGGCGTGAGGTGGTTCGTGATGGGGGACGACGACACGGTGTTTTTTCCGGAGAATCTGGCGGCGGTCCTGGGGAGGCACCATCACCGGCGGATGGTGTACGTCGGCGGGAACTCGGAGAGCGTGGAGCAGGACGTGGACCATGCCTACGACATGGCGTTCGGCGGCGGGGGGTTCGCCATGAGCTATCCGCTGGCGGTGGAGCTCGCCGCGGCCATGGACGGGTGCCTCGACCGGTACCATTACTTTTACGGGTCGGATCAGCGGGTTTGGGCGTGCGTAGGGGAACTCGGAGTCGGGCTAACCCGCGAACCGGGATTTCATCAGGTGCGTTTCTTTATTAAATGAATTTGTTATGTTTCGGTGGATTTAATCTGAATATTTTAAAGGCATGCAGTTTTTAACCAGAAATATTAATAGTTGATCGGTGGGTCAAATTAGCAAGACTCTGTGACGGGCAGCTTTTAAGATGCCTAGGAAATAAACTTGGTTGTTTTCGATTGGTCGTGTGTTTGGTGTCTCAACTATATGAAGACACGTGGCAGGATCAATGGCATTTGTTGTTTGTTAGAGCACCCGCAACGCTGTGTCGTTGCGGTGCCTAGGCCGTTACAGAGGAACGGTTTCGCGGCGGCAAGCGTTGCAGCCGCCGTGTCGTCGCCAAACCGTGCCCATGCCGTGTCGGGTGTCGTTGCCGCGGCCCGCGGCACGACACGTTCCGCCACGCGCCGAGGCGACGTGGCGGCCTCCCATTCGACGCGTGACGCCCACTCGCTGCTCCGCGAGTAGGTTTCGTCAAGTGACGCAATAATTCATTTTTTTAAAAAAATTCGAATTTAATTAAAAAAACAAAAAATTTTGGGGAGATCTAGTATAGCTAATGCGTCAAATATTGGAACAATCATTTGAAGAAGATCGACGACGGGAGGCGGAAGAAGCCGTGCCGCCCCAACGACGCTCCCGTACGTACATCCATCGTAACCGGCAGGAAGCCGCCGCAAGGTTAGTACGCGACTACTTCTGCGATAACCCGGTTTGGAGAGATACGTACTTCCGTCGCCGTTTCCGCATGGGGAACCGTTATTTCTCCACATCGCGAATACTTTGGCAGCCCGGGAAGAGTTCTTCCAGGAAGGGTTCGACGCGGTCGGCCGTCCCAGCCACACGACGCTGCAGAAATGTACTGCAGCAATCCGCCAGCTTGCGACTGGACAAACGGCCGACATGTTCGACGAATACCTCCACATCGGAGACAGCACTGGGCGAATGTGTTTGCTCAAATTCTGCAAAGGCGTCCGGGCAGCCTTCACAGACGAATTTCTCCGGAGGCCAAGCACGACCGATTGTCAGTTCCTGCTCGATCTTCACGAAACAGTGCACGGATTTCCCGGGATGCTCGGCAGCGTCGATTGCATGCACTGGCAATGCAAGAATTGCCCGGTGGCGTGGAAGGGGTCCTACACGAGCGGCCACAAAGGCACCCACCCAACCGTTATACTCGTGGCCGTTGCCGACTACCGCCTTTGGATCTGGCACGCGTACTTCGGGGTCCCTGGGTCGAACAACGACGTAAACGTGCTCCACCAGTCCGACCTCTTGACCGAAGTTTTGG
Organism: Salvia splendens; assembly: GCF_004379255.2. Lineage (NCBI taxonomy): Eukaryota > Viridiplantae > Streptophyta > Magnoliopsida > Lamiales > Lamiaceae > Salvia > Salvia splendens. The sequence continues at coordinate 31,947,576 of NC_056044.1, read as the reverse complement.
ATGGTAAAGCGTCGGCCATCAACTTCGTCGCCAACAACCGGCTTTATAAAATGGGGTACTATCTCGCCAATGGCATCTACCCGAAGTGGCCTACCTTCGTGAAGACGTGCAGTGGGTCTGCGAACCCAAAGCAGACTCTTTTTGCGCAGAAGCAGGAGGCTGCTCGCAAGGATGTGGAGATGGCGTTCGGGGTTCTCCAAGCGCGCTTCAACATCATCAAAGCCCCGGCTCGTACGTGGTTCATGGAGAACATGGTCGACATCATGTATACGTGCATAATCTTGCACAACATGATTGTCCAAGACGAAGGACCCGAGGCGGGATATTGGTTCGACCCCGAATCCCCCGGAAGCTCAACCGCAAGTAGTCTGCCTCGAAGTGGAGCGCATCCGTCTATACAAGAACGGTTATCTATTCGTGCAAGGACACGCGACTCTAGCGCCCACACCCAACTCCAATAGGATCTAATTGAGCACATTTGGGCAAACTTTGGCGGATGAAATTATTAAAATTGTGTAATTTTATTTTTTTAGGATTTTAATTGTGTGCTTTTTATTTTTTTTAAGTTTAAGTTGTAACTTTGTTTTAATGTTGTGTGTTTTTTAATAAAGTGTGTTTGTTTTTTATTAAAGTGTGTTTTTTTAATTGAATTGAGTTGGAAATAAAAATAAAAAATGAAATTGAATGAATAGTAATTTAAGGAACGGTTAAAAAGCGGTTAAAGAACGGAGGGTTGCAGGTTCCGTTCCTTAGTTAAGGAATGGAGTAAAAAAATACAGTGGGGCCGCAAATAGTAGTTTAAGGAACGGTATAGGAACAGCGTTGTGGATGACCTTAGTAACCTAATTGATTTCTTTGCTATTATCTGCGTTTTTAAACAAGAAGATATGAATAGGCAATAGCTACCGAGTTTGTATGATAAAATATTTAAAAAGGTATTCTAATTCGAAAGTTTTCAATAATTAGGTAGTGATATGGTAGAGAGCGGTGGGAATTTAAATTGGATTATTAATTCAATACTATTAATTTCGAAGACGTGTCGAAACGTGATGTATTTGTGTCTGTTAATTAAAAATTCCTAAACAAGTGTTTTCCTGAAGTTGGTTTGTTCTCATTCCAGACAATAAATTGAACGAATATTAAGCAAATATAATGATGATCTCTCTCTGACTAGAAACCACTTTTTCATATCCACTAGTGTAGCCTAAATGCGAAACCAAATGAATAAAGGGTTCAATTAGTTTACATGGTTGGAATGTCTTGGAGTATATTTTATGCAAGATAGTAGTACTATGTTTTTACCCTTGAATAGAAAAATGAAAACTTGTGTCTCATATGTCATGGCCTAAATCCATATCTTTGTCATATTAACTTTGATCAGTGAACAACCATACTATATCATAGTTAAAAATGCTTGGACTAGTGTTATAAAATTTGGGTAAATGGATTCTATTGGTTTAGCCATGAATCGACGCATTGTTGGATCCAATTTACACATAAAAACCTTCAGATTGTTTAACCACCATGAACCGGAAAATCCGACCGGTTCAATCATGAACGGGCCGCAGTCGAACATCTTAGTGCTCCTAAAATGTACTATTTCCTACTCTTTCATGTGCATTGTCCTCCTCTTAGTTGCAAGCCCAAGGCATATATATAGAGCAAGCAAATCATATTTTTTGATATCATAATTTTCAATTTAATGTTTGATAAAAGTTTTTGTTTATTGTTTCATATTTGAACTTATTTGTAAACCTGACTAGTTGCATTTTGATATTAAGATTCAAGACCCATATATATGCTTTACAATGTCTTTTTTATCTTTTACTAAATTTATTATTTTTCTATATATGTTTATTTATATCTTTTCTACACTATTCTAACCCGATAAGTAGTCAGATCTGTCGAACCATAAACCGATAGCTTGTATGTTTACTTACCGGTCCAGTTTTTATAACATTGGTTTGTAATTCATTCAGATCAACATAAGAGGGGATCCTTTCGGGCTCCTAGCAGCGCATCCGCTGGCGCCTCTCGTCTCCCTCCACCATCTCGACTCCATCCAGCCGTTGCTCCCGAACCACACCCAGCTCGAGTCCATGACCGCCCTCATGAAAGCCCATGAGGCCGATCCTCCCAGAACCCTCCAGCAATGCTTCTGCTACCACAAAAAACACAATTGGTCAGTCTCTGTCTCATGGGGCTACGCGGTGCAGATATTCCCAGCTTTGTTGACAGCCAAGGAGCTTGAGACGCCTCAGCAGACATTCAAGACATGGAGGACTTTCAGCAGCGGGCCCTTCACATTCAACCCGCGGCCTGTGAGCAGCGATCCCTGCAAACGGTCCGCTGTCTTCTTTCTCAGCTCTGCTGTGGAGGAGGAGGGAAGTGAGGGGATGGTCACGGCTTACAGAAAGGCCGGGGATCGGGTGATGAGTAGTGGATGTACATGGACTTCACCCGTGCGATGGCAATCGAAAATGTAACAGTCTTGGCGCCGAAAATGGAGCAGCAAGAGTGGGATCTGGTTAGTACTTAAATTTTGATAATGGAAATTTGCACCACAACTACGGTTTATTAGTTGATTTATTCAATTGTTAATTAACTAATCATTTTAAAAATAGTTAAAAAAGACTGCGTTTTACCGGCTCTATGTACTAATTTATTGCGTAAGGGCGTATCACCCGGATGAAAGGTTAACTTATCATTCGGAGTCGAGCCGGCTATGTTATGTTTACATTTGTTGGGAGTGATTTGAAGCTTGAAAACTTGTGTTTGTGATAGGGGCTAAGTTCCCTATCGAGAGGTTTGTAGAGCACGCGAAGATTGAACGGAGCGAAAGAGATAATTACCTAGTTGAAGTTCTAGGGTTTTTGGAACAAGAATGAGAATAGAAGTTTATTTCATATTTCTCAATGAATGAAAATACTATAGAATTCTATTATTTATAGAATTCTAAATCCTAAACCTATAAGAGATGTGCTAAATCAAAAAGAAATGCTAAATAGGAAAAGATATGCCGCGTTGATTGTTGAGGAGATATGGTTGAAGGTATTTGGTGATGGATTCAGGTAACGTGAGATCTCTATCAACTCCCCATCGTTGAAAACCACCTTGCCCTCAAGGTGGAAGCCAAAATAAGAACCGCTGAAGTAAGATCATGCCATTGGTGTCAACATCTGTAGTTCCTCCCCTTTCTTCTCCTTATATCGTTGCTGCACAGGCTGGGGAAGACTCCCTTCTCCGTCATAGCAATGTCTGTACCACGAGGGGAAGTAGAGCCGCCAAGAGAGAATGGGAACGTCACACCAGAGGTGGAGCCGGGTTCCGTAGTAGCACCGACATCTTGACTAACAGAAGACACTTGGTATTGAAGTACTCCTGAACATTTGGACGGGGGTGGCTGATATTCGAACTTAAACTGGATGAATTTGACCCTATAAAAAGCTCCTGGGTCAAATATGCAAACTCCGTTGCCTCCACCAAATCGAAGAGTAGCACAACTCTATTTTCCATCCCCGTGATAGGACACCTCCATTGGCTTGGAATCCATCAAATCCAAGAGATAACTCCCCACCTCAAGGGTCAGCAGAAGCTGCTGCAGAATCGATGTCTCAATAGTTTCACCCAATTGAATTTCACAAGACTTCGTATCATCACTATAAGGAGGTGTAGGAGTTGCTGAATGTGGAAAATCTTTTATAGATTGTGCAGATTCAACATAAAGAAAACCATCGTCATCTTCATCCTCATACTTTCTAACAAGCTTCATGTGAAATCCGGTATCAGAGTTGAAACATACTCCCTCCGTCCCGCACTACTCGCACGTATTTCCTTTTTAGGCGTCCCAAGTTACTTGCACTCTTTCCATTTTTAGTAAAAATTTTCACCTATAGCCGTCATTTTTTACTTTCTTATACACTTCCTTAATCTCCGTGCCGAAAAGGAAATGAGCGAGTAGCTCGGGACGGAGGGAGTACTAATGTCGAACGATGATCCAAGCTGTTGGAGCTTTCAGAAACTTCAACCTTTTCGGTAATTACTGAAGGCACTGGAAGAGAATGGTCAGCAATTTCGAAGCCAGGGCTGCTCAAATGAGAAGCATGAACAACTTGCTCATCTTAGTTTGGTTTGTGTGTGTTTTGCAGTTTTGCTATTTGATTTAGTTGCTGATGATGCAATTTGTGAATATGCAGAGCCCAAGGAGACATTGTTGTGACATAGATGGAAATTCAAGACATCGAACGATGAGAATTAGGATTCGGAGGTGTGGAAATTCGGAGACTATATCAATTTGAGGTTAGCTTATTAGCTTCCATAATATATTACATACTATTACCTAGATCTGTAGATAATTGGAACTTGGAAGACTATATTGGGTCAAACACTATTTGACTGAATGATAGTGTAGCAGAGGGGATTTAATTTGTATTTGAGGTTCTAAGAGCATCCGCAATGGGGCGGACGATGCTCGATGCATCGTCCGCCCACTGTGGGCGACGCGGACGATGCAACGCATTTTTAATTCCGCACAACGCCCTCATGCAATGTCAGGACCCGGCCAAAGCCGAATACCTCCAGGGGATGATCGATGAGCTGCGCCGCAAGTTGAGACTTTTGTAGAGTGGTCAACATTTTTTTCATTTCTAACTCATGTAAAACTTTTTTTTAATCAATGTAGGATTTGCCGTTTTTAATTAATCGTGGTATTTTTTAATTATTTTGCATTGACATATTGAAAACATTTAAATTAATTAACAAAACAATAGTGAAACCTATAGGGCGGCCTTTAGGTCGGCTTATAGGGTGCCCCATGACAAACACAGATTTTGCATGTTTTTAAGGACTAGCTTTGACTTGTTTTAAATGTCAATAATGCAAATTATGTTCTTAAATTGCATATGTTATACATTTGGTATTTTTAACGTGTTTGTTGATAAATGATAGAAAAAGATAGAAAAAGGTGAAAAAAGGCCAAAGTGCAGCAGCCTCTGTTCAAGCCCATTCTGCCAGCGATTTTGAAGTCCAGTCAGTGCTTACTACATGCCATTCTCTTCGTCTTCGAAAGAGCTTCGCGTGGATATCTTGCATGTCTCAATCGGAGTTCTGTGGAGAAAGTTATGACAATTCTACGAACGTTGCGCAGTGCAATCAAAACTGACTGAAATTTATGCGGAAATTCACGGAAGAAAAGAAATTATTATATTGTGAAGTCAAATCTCTCCTATTTCTTGTAGGGCACGAAATTTATCAAAAATAAATCTTTTTCCAGCCTATAAATACCTCTGAACCTAATTCATAATCTTTATCTCAGATCCTCCAATCATTCTCCCTTTCTACACTTCTTCTATTCCATATTCCACCCTTAAATTCATCCATCTTCCATTGGAGCGGAGTTCTGCAGATCCAGGTAAGAGAAGACTGAAGATTGAAGATTCAACCTTGGGTTTTATCAATTTCTTTCATGTCTCGTACTTTATTTGTAGTTTTTACTTGTCTATGAGTTAAACATCAATTGTGGAATTTTTGGTGAAAATATTCGATTGATTTTCCTTGTTAGCTCTTGTAGTTATTTGATTTATCCTTGCGCTTTCTATATTCAATTGATTAGCTACCTCTTGAATACATGTTAGAGTTGATTAGAGTACTCGGGAGACGAAATAGTTGACTTGGAAAATGGATAATTCACACTTTAATTCAATAGAACTCGGGAGAGTTGAGGTTTCACGTGAGGTCATTGGTCTTAACGATCTTTTAGGAGTTAGATGGTAGAGATTTAAAGGGGACTTTGATTTCAACACCTAATCTACGGATTTCTCACTTTGGGAGAGGGTTTAATCCAGTTAAGTGACCGACTTAATAACTCTAGAGACCGTAATTCAAGAAAGTCGATCGTGTTTTGAATCCTAATATTCTACATTCCTATGCCTGCTTTGAATCATTGTTTATATGCTTTCTTTTTATTTGTTTATTTATTTTTCAGTCTAGTTTAAAAAATCAAACCAAAAAAAAAATATCCGTGTCTTTAAATAGTATATGACGCTTGTGTTCGATATCCTGGTACTGACCTTTAGCTATACTAGATCTACCATGTAAACTTGCAGGTATTTTTAGTGCTAATAAATAGTGCATCATCTCACTACAATGGAAGGGTAGGAGAATAAAATATTTACGGGGCGGGCTTTAGGGCGTCCCTTAGGGCGCCCCATTGCTAATGCTCTAACATACTTGTACAATTAACAATCTTATTGTAAACTAAACTACACACCTATATTAGGGTTTATTTTTTATGCTAATACAGTTTGATGTGATTTAATGAAATCATAATTAGTATTTTGCCGATTTAGTTTGGTTTTGGTTAAGTCAGATCTCAGAAGCTCCATTATTTTTGTAATTTTGTAGGCATCGATTCGACAAGAGTTAAATAATGAACATTTTGAAATAACTTCCACAAATTATAAAATAGAAAAATATTGGTAAAGGCATAAAAGTGTCCCCTCTGTTTAAGTGTTAGTAACGAGGACATACTGAATTGCAACCTTTTGTTTTTTTTATTCTTAAGTGACTATGATCGTTATTGATTTGTAATTAATTTAATTGTATAACAAAAAGCATTTTCTTGATTTTATTAGTAGCATATTTCCGATGACCATATAGCAAAATAGAAAATAAATAAATAAAATGATATAAATTTCATAAAATAAGAAATGTGATTTAGTGAGAATAAACATTCATACATACATGATATATATCTTACCAAATTAAACAAATAAAAACCCACATGAAAACCACCAATATGAGAATCTCTCAAATATCATATATCAAATTAAGTACTCTCTTATAAATCATATAAGTACTTCAGTACATAAAGTGCAAATGAATACTCCTACACTTTATTATTTGGAGAAATTGATTATATATAGATACACATTAATCCACTTCATTATCAAAAAGTTTGCTCTCATTAATCCACCGTTTGATTGGCGGAAAGGCCATAATCGATTATCTGAAATCTGATTTGTTAATAATACATGTATGTTAGCTTGAGTTCACTTCATAGTGGTCTGTCTAACTACGTAAAAAATCAATTAAAATTTTCCACTGTACTAAGCTGAAATTTGCAGTTTGTTGCATACATAAACCATACAATTAAAACCAAATCATGCCTTAAATTGTTTCAATCTTTAATTAAAAGAGTTCGACTACTTGTGGTCAAATTAATTGACTTGAAATTCTTATGTGAAATTACCTAATACTCCATTAACTCATAAATCATAACTATTCGGCGCAATCCTAAGATTAAATAGCTAGTTAGATTCACTCAACCAAACAACATTTATAAAATCTATTTAATTTGTTATCTATCCAACATAACACATCCCTTTAAGGACATCCAACAAAACTGAAACAATACCGAAAATATTAACATAACCCTATTTAAGAATAACACACATAAATTGAGAAATGATCTATTTAATTGAATGGCCCTTAACAAATTAATTAGAACTTAAATTTATTAGTTGTAACTATAATCGAAATGTACATACATTTATATTGGGCTGTGCCTAAAAAGAATCCCACAAAACATTGTGGAACTAATTCTCTCTATTTAAGTTGCTTGTTTTTGTTTGTGTTCAAGCTTCACTTCGGCGTTAAAAAAGATAAACCAGAGACCGGGAGAAATTCACCAAATCCTCAGAAAAATTTATTACATCAATTCGTTAAAAACCTCGACTTCAGAACTCTCACCGTACGGTACTCACTGTCCAATTCTCAGAGATAGAAAGAGAGGAGCAAAGAAAATCTGCTTGCAAAGGATCTGATCCAAACCCTAGCTTCGTACCAACTAAATCTCTTGAGGTACCTTTTCTCTTACACTGTTTAGTCGATTAAACTGCCAGTTTGAGTTACTACTATTTTGCTAGTCAAACATTAGGGTTTTTTTCTGTGTTTACCTGAAAAAGGGTTTCTTGTTTTTGGGGCTTAGATCTCCATTTCCTTATGTGGGCCGCTCTGTTTCTCCTTTTTTCTCTCTCTTTCACCATTTTTGTTAAGGCTTTCTGGGTTTTGAAGTGAATGATTTGAGAAGTTTTTTGGGGATTTTTTAAGTTTTAATTGTTTTTCTTTTAGATCTAAGCATAGAAGAAAAAGGGTTTCAAGAATTTTAGAACCTTTTTCTATTTGGAAAAATAAAATTTTGAAGAATTTGTTGTTTCGCCCAATGTAAATGTTGGTGTATTCAAGAATTATTTGCTTGTTAGTTCAGCAAATTAGGAGAGAGAGAGAGAGAAAGAGATTGATGTTGAATGTTGATTGAGGTTTTAATTTTAATTTTTTCTTGGAAGGTGAAAAAAATTTTTGGGTTGAAGGAAAGGGGATATGGGCAGTAGATGGTGGGAAGAAATGGCGAATCCGATGCAGCAACCTTCTCTCCACCACAGAAACTCCGGCGAAGATGACAATGCCGGCGATCACAACCCCGACGAAGACGACCACCAAGAAACCGACGAGGATCGCCGCGTTGATGTCTCCGGAGAGCCCTCGTCGAGCACCGGGCGCCGCTCTCGCGGGCGGCCCCTGGGGTCGAAGAACCGGCCGAAGGGCCCCGTGGTGATCGCCAAGGAGAGCCCCAACGCCCTCCGCAGCCACGTCTTGGAGATCGCTAGCGGCGGGGACGTCTACGAGTGCCTTACGGGCTTCGTGCGCCGCCGCCGCTGCGGCGTGTCGGTCGTCTGCGGCAGCGGGGCCGTCAGGGACGTCACGCTGCGGCAGCCGGCTGCCCCGGACGGCGTGATCAGCCTGCCGGGGCAGTTCGAGATACTGTCGTTGTCGGGGACGTTCCTGCCCGAGCCGTCGCCGCCGGGGGCCACCCGGCTCACGGTGTTCCTTGCTGGCGGGCAGGGGCAGGTCCTCGGCGGTGCGGTGGTCGGGGCGCTGGTGGCGTCAGTGCCGGTGACGGTGATCGCGGCCTCGTTCACGAATGCGGTGTACGAGAGGCTGCCCCTTGAGGACGGCGAAGGGGGGGCTCCGGCGGCGGATCAAACAAAGCCGGCGGCGGCTTTGTATAACTCGGAGGTGTCAAATGATGTTGTTTGGGCTCCTCAAACATGCCCTCCTCCTCCCTTCTAATTGTGTTTTATTAGAAGAGATTAAGAGATTTTGTACTAAAAGCTAAGTGAATTTTATAATATAACTGTGATAATTTGGAGTTGGAGTGATGATTTTGTATGGTGCATATGTCAATAAGTTATTTTCTTTGCATAACTATTGAGATATGAGTTTTGCTTCAAGAATTTAATCTTGGTTGCATAACCAGAGATTTTGAGTATGGAGGGATGAAATTGAAATGATGAACCAGAGATTTTTTTCATTTGAATTGATCGAGAAGAAGAAGCAAATGAGAAACACATAAATCTCATATGTCTTTCACATGAATTGATCGAGAAGAAGAAGCAAATGAGAAACACACGAGTCTCATGTCTTTCACAACTTTGAAATTTATAAAAAATACTTTCCAGATCAAGAAGCTCAATGCTAGAAAGACCCAAAACTCTCACATGATTTCACTTGAATGAAACGCATGAGTCTCATGCATCTTTCACTCGAATTGATCGAGAAGAAGAAGCAAATAAGAAACACATTAGTCTCATACGTCTTTCACATGAATTGACCGAGAAGAAAAAGCAAATGAGAAACACATGAGTCTCATACGTTTTTGACAACGCCGGAATTTATAAAAACACTTTCTAGATAGGAAGCTCAATGGTAGAAATACCAAACGTACAATTTTACCTTTTTTACAAGATCTAAATACTTAAACATGTTTAGTGTTCTTGAAATTAACTATTTAACATGTTTAGCGGTTTGGTAATTATTACAGTTTTGGTGTGTTGTAGGAATAACTTTAATTATAATTAAGAAATTCTTATATAGAAATGTTATTTGAATGCTTGATTTGAGCAAACATTTTGTTCACAAAATATTTTAAACATATTGTGTAATATTTTTTTCCTTTGTTGATAGTCTATATAACTAATGATTCTTTTTAGTTAACATAATAAAATAATTTAAAAAAATCGTATAGTGGTGGACTCTAACTTTTGTATAAACTATAAACTAATTTCTTTCGGTATTATAGGACCAACATTTTTCGAATTTAGTAACTTTGAAAATATTTCAACACTGAAAGTTTGAATTTTTTTTTTCAGAAACCATTAACAAAGTTATCACGTCTCCCAACATTTTAGATGGGCCCTCGTGGCCCTTTTATATCTAAGATAATGGGCCTGTATACGAATAAACCTTTTATAGTGGCCCACTCAATTGTTGATTTCAAGCAGATAAAAGATTTGCTATTTGTTCGTCCACAAAAAGTGTCTTTTCCAGATAAAATAAAGTGATATGGGAACGAATATAGAAAAAAATTGTAAATTTGAAGTGTCAATGGGAACAATAATATAAAAGTTAATGCTCAACAAATTTGACCAATTCATTTTTTAACGGTGAAAAATTGTGGCACTTTACATGTCTAGATTTATTGACGTGATGTGTAAATTGGTAAAAACTAAAGACCTTGTTAATTTGAGGTGTTAGGCCATCCACAATAGGAATAGCCCAGCAATAGCCCAGTCATAGCCTAGCCACAGACTCCTCCTGCCACATCATCAACACTAAAATCCTCCTGTCACATCATCAAAACAAACAAATAGCTCAGTCATAGTCTAGCCACATCACTAGCCACATCACTAATAACAAATATATAAAAATGAAATAATTAACAATCACACAATATACGGAATTTAATTTACGAGACATACACGCGAAACATTAATAATACTATTAAAATTTTAAAAAGTACAATGATTTTTAAAAAGTACAATAATTTAAAAAAAATTACAATAATTAAAAAAAAGTACAATAATTCACTCCTCGTCTCCGTCGTCGTCTCCTCCGTCGCTGTCGCCACCATCGCATCTGCCTCCGTCGCCACCGCCTCTACTCCCGCCGGTCTCCCTCCGTGCCGCCTCCAAATCCTCCTGCATGCTCAGGAGCAATGTTTGAAGCAAACTCTTCTCCACGGGGTTGATAAACTCGTGGTTTAGCAAGTATTTTGGATGTTTAACGTGAACATTTCAGTGTTTTTGTAGCATACTACTTGAGTTTACATCCATTATCCACTACATAAGTGTTTTGACGAGTTTGTCGAGTGTTTGGAGCTAAAACAGGTGAAAATTACTTGAAAACGAGCTTGAAGGAAGAATCGCCTGACCGGGCGCGCTTCAATGCGCGACTTTCGTATAATAGACATAACTCTCTCATCCGCACTCCGATGGGGGCGTGCAAGATACTCACGCGAAGCCCTTTCGAAGACGAAGACAATACTTTTGGAGGATTCCAGAGAAAATGCCCTACCGGGCGATTTTTAAGGGGAAAACGCCCGACCGGGCGTTTTGGTCGCGAACTCCAGAAAATTCGCCCGACCGGGCGTTTTGGCGACTTAAAATCGCCCGGCCGAGAGATGTGTGCGGGATATTGCTATTATTTCCGCCCCGGGTATAAAAAGGGACCTAGGTTTTCGTGCTCAAACACATCATACACGCCACATAGCAGCTTTTGAAGGTTTGGAGAGTGGAATTGAGAGGAAAGGCGTCCCGATCCTCAACAAGATTGAAGACGAAGACGAATTTCCGTTCAATCAACATTTGGGAGTATTTTCATTGGTTTTCATGTTTTATTCAATGACTATGGTTTATTCTTATGTTTTTGAGTTGAATATGAGTAGCTAAATCATTTGTAGAGTTTTGGTAAGGACTACAATGAACACTTGTGATTAATTCAATAGCTTTTGATTACCTATGCTCTTGTGATTATTTTGCTTCTTTCTTGTGCCTTTCAATTCAATTGCCTAGCTAACTATTGGATATATTGACCTAGTTTTGAGTAATCGAGAGATACCTAATTAGGATTGATAAAAGAATGAGCAACACCTAGATAATTTGCATTCGAGAGAAGGAATTCTAGAGTGAGGGTTTGAATCTTTTGTGTATAGGAGTTAATTGTGAAGTATTAGAAGGAGACTTCAATATTAATAGTTAATCAACGGGTTGAGTGCACTCGAGAGGGGGCTTAGCCTATAATAGCGATTGTCCTACTAATCCTAGAGACTTCAACGGGTAATCAAAGTTGTTGAGTTGTTTACATTGTGGGTATTGTAGTCGGATCCAAAGCTCCACCTCATTCTCTTATTTGGAACTTTATCTTTTGTCTATTGTTTTACTTTGTTTATGTTTAATAGTTAAATATCAAAACAAAACATTTGCTTTGTCTAAATAGTAGTTGAAATCGGTTCGTGGTACTTGAGTTTACACAATTTGTCTCTGTGGGATACGATACTCTTGCTTACTTTGTGCTACACTAGCCCCGTACACTTGCGGGAATTTCTTGTGTTAAAATAAGTTGAGTCAGGGGTCCACCGCCGCCCGCCATTCGGCCATCGTCTTGACCATCTGATTGCGCGTTTGTTGACGCGCGAAGAATTTGAGATCCACTGTGGATTGGCCAAGGGAGGATGCCGACTGGACCTCCTGTGAACCCACGGCTGCCCCATCGCCTCCCGTTGAGCCCACTTGTGCCCAACCGGGCGAGTTTGGCGAGCGAACGAACGAGGGGTCGGGACCTCCTAGGCCGTCTTGGGGAGGCGTGGGAACCACCGCTGCTGCCGCTGAAATCACCGGTATAGTTCAGTCGTTGCTTCTTCGGCCAGCCAGCGTCGACACCTACTCAAAACTTCTCGGAGTCGTTCAGCACAAGATAACAGTTCCAGTAGGTGAAGTCCTTATACAACCCGGGCTGGGGGAAGGCTTTCTCATCTATCCTTCTGCAGTCTTCCTCCGTTTGGCCACTGCTCTGCATGCGGAGGGCGTTGGCGTACAAACCAGAAAATCGGGAGACGACAGCCCTAATTCGGTCCCACCCCTTCCGGCAATCCTCCCCGTTGCGTCGCCTCCCCTCCGGGGCAAAATCTCTGGTAGGTTGCTGCTATCTTGCCCCACAAGTTGACGATCCTCTGGTTGTTAGAAACGAGAGGATCGTCGCAAACACTCACCCACGCCTTGGACAGCGCGACATTCTCCGCATCCGTCCACCTTCTCCGTACCGAGCCATCGTCCTCACTCGGCTGCGACGACTCCCCGACCTTCTTCCCCTTGCCCTTCTTCTTTGGGGCGCCACGACCCTGCACTGCTCCCCCCGATTGAACGGGAGTATCCAGAACTCCGAAAATATCAAACCCCAACTCCTCTAAGGAAAAACAATCAAATTGCGTGAACTGCACATCCGTTGGGGTCGATGTGTGCGAAGAAGCAGTCGAAAAATCAAAACTGGGGCGATAGACGTCCCCCTCCCCCGGCGTCCCCGGTAACCCCCTATCGGGGGCTGCATCGCCGTCCCCCCTCCCCCCTCGGCATCATCTGCATCCCGGGCACTCCCCCGGCATCATCTGCATCCCGGGCGCCCACCCCGGCATCATCTGCATACCGGGTTACATCCACGGTACCCCTTGCCACGCCGGCATACTCCCCCCAGCTGCCATCCCGGGCATATTCTCCCCGGCTGCCATCCCGGGCATCATCCCCTGCCACGGGTACATGTTGTAGTACCCTGGTATCGGACCCCATCCACCTCCCACGGGTACCGGGGGAGTTTGAGACCCGCTCGTCACCGGAGTACCTTCGTTGGTGTTCTCCATTTCTCGGTGTTGATATTGTACATAAATTAAGATAGAGAGAGTACTCGTTAAAACAAGTGGTGCGAATGAAAATGACGTGCAAACCGCGTATATATAGTGTTTCGAAAATAAAAAAATAAAAAATTCCGCTCGGCGGTGCACTAGGCGATCCGGGCGCTGCAATAGCGCCGAGCGGATCGCCCAGTGCACAGCCTAACGTCGTGAAACCGCCGAGCGCTCGGCGGTTTTTAATTCCGAAATCCGCTGGGCGGTTGCAATGGACCGCCTAGCGCCGGCGCTCGGCTAGGCGGTGCGCTAGGCGCCATTGCGGATGGCCTTACGGCAATAGTCAAACATTTTGTACATGTAGTATATACGTTTGTCATATTATACATAATTTTTTCCAAATTTAAAATTATGATACAATATATTAAATTTAATATAATTAATAATTTTCAAAACTTACGAGATTGTTAAAAATTGACGTATGAATGGAGGGATTATTTCATTGGAGAATAATAAAGCCTCGAGGACGTCATGCATATATCTCCATGCGGGAGGGTCCATCCTATTTAGTCTAACATTGAGGTGGGAGCCATTCAATGATCATAACTACTTGTTGTCGATTTAACAACCATACGATTTATTGCATCTGTCAGCCACATAACTTGATGAATAATAAAGTTTATAATACAATAATGTTGATTTTGGTGTAGTGTTATAATATGCTTAATTTAACTTCAATCTTTTATCTATTTTTCACTTCAATTTTTTTAAATTTATATGATATGTATCATATGAATTAAGTAATTTATATTCTGTTAGGACCGACGACTGCAATTAGTTTGATATTGTCCGCTTTAAGTCAAGCCCGCACGGATTTGTTTTTGGGTCACTCCCAAAAGGCCTCAAACTAATTAGGGTTAGACATGAATTATATACACCTTCCAACTTCCCTCCCTCGTCTGATGTGGAATGTGTTTGTAACCCAACAAACCTCCCCTCAAACTGAGACCACATCGGGAACGCAGTAGACACGAACATGGGTCGTTCCAACCCTGGCCCCTGGGTCATCCAGGGCCCGACTCTCACCCGAGTCTTTCAGGGTCCGACCTTAACCGGGGCTTATCCAGGCCCAACCCATAGCCACCTGGGCTCTTGTTAGGAGCGACGACTGCAACATTAGTTTGATATTGTCCGCTTTGGGTCTAGCTCGCACGGATTATTTTTTGGGTCACTCTCAAAAGGCCTCAAACTAATTGGGGTTGGACGGGATATACCTCTTCCAACTTCCCTCTCTCATCCAATGTGGGATGAGTTTGTAACCCAACATATTGCATGCTAGATGAGAAGTATATAATGTAATAACATAGTACTATAAACATATTTGACCAAAACTTTTCACTATAGAAAGTCTATTATGCTCTATTCTAACTAAAAAAAAGCGTGTTTACCAAGTACAAAAATAGTTGGTGTAAGGCAAAAGTGCTACATATTAGGTTTGTTGGTAAATTTTTAAGTACTTTCTGAGCGCTACACAACGAGGTTCTAAGCACATAGTGGTGCTCGGTAAATAACCAACACCACGTAGATCGTGTTCACGTATAACTTTCTGTGTACATATTGTGCTTGAATTTATGTAATTTGACGAGCACGATATTGCGCTTTTTATAATGATTTATGTTGAATTTAGTCGTGATAGAAATTGATAGTTGATTAAATAACATCAATTTTTTAAGATTTCGACCGTTCTTTATCTACTTTTTAAATAATCGATATTTTCGATTTTTACTCAGAAAATACTGATGGCTATCCGCTATAGGTGCTTAGTGTTTCGTGCTCGGATTGTAGTATTTGTGACTCGAGCTAGGCCTCATTGACATCCTCGCCCTAACTTTATTTTATACCACCTAAATTTTCAATGCCTTTATTTACTTCTTGAATTCGTCACACACTATCGCTCACGTTAAAAAGTGTAATAGTAGTAGATATTATTCGATTGGGCATAATTTCAACATCAAATTGTTTTTTCAATTTTCGAATTGTCGAAATGTGAATATTATGACCACTAACACACGCCACTTTCATAATACTATCTTCTCTGTATTTTATTGCACCTGTCAATTAATCTTAACATCTTCTAATAATCGACATATTTCGGTATTATATCACTGCCCGAATATAAGTATTCTTTTCTTTGGCGCAAAAACTAACACAAGTTAAAAGTGCCGAAAAATAAGGATTGATCATATTAAATCAAATAAATAACAATGCAACATGTTCAAAAAATCTAATTTTCACAACTTCCCACCTTCGAATCTTACATAATGAAATACCACTTCATATCATATTTTTCAAAAGAAAATAATTGCACCCACAATCACAAGTGGGCACTATATAATAATATTTGACCTTATGAGAATTCGATTTCGTCCATAACAAATTGTGATTCATATATCGTTTCTTTTACGGAGAAAAAGGAAACCACAAATTTACTAACACTTTTCTCAATGCAAGAACAAAAGCACTTGGAGCCTAACACATTTGACAAAAAACCCAAAATAGTTAACACATTAAATACTTAGTGGGGCATAACATTAAATTAAATAATGATGGGGTACGTACTAAACAAGCCCAATAGCAGTGACGGCCCATCAGCCCAAAGCCCAAGGAAGAGTATCAGTTCGGCATTACCAAAGAGTTCGGCCCCAGCCTACAGCTCGGTAAAAGCCGACCAATCAAGCTCTACTCTCAGATTGGCAAAAGCTGCTCGGCAATAGCTCAGCAGTTCGGTCCCCAAGGAAGAGTGTCAGTTCGGCATTACCAAAGAGTTCGGCCCCAGCCTACAGCTCGGTAAAAGCCGACCAATCAAGCTCTACTCTCAGATTGGCAAAAGCTGCTCGGCAATAGTTCAGCAGTTCGGTCTCATTATTCGACCGAACTGGGAGATAGTGGACTCATGCAGAACCTCCACGACCTCCACTACACGATCTATTTAGTGGTGGACCCATGCAGGATCTCATGACCTCCACGACATCCACGATCTAATTAGTGATGATGTAAGCCACGACCTAATTAGTGATGATGTAAGCCACGACCTAGTCAGTGGTGATGCAAGCCACGATCTTAGTTCAATGTATAAATAGAACTTAGATCAGATAGACAAGGAAGAAAAAAGAGCTCTCTAGACATCAAATATCATATAGCAAGTCTGTATTTGTAAGCTGGAAAACCAGATCAAGCAATACAATCTTGCCCTCCTTTCTTCCCGTGGACGTAGATTTACCTCAGTAAATCGAACCACGTAATTCCTTGTGTCGTGATCTATATTCATTATCTGCATTTACTACCATCAAAAATTCGCCCAACCATCACTGGCGCCGTCTGTGGGAAACAGAGAACCAAATCTGTGATAAAAGCGAGTTTTTGATCCTCTTCCACCAAAAAAATGCATACCAGATCACATAATACCCGTGCTTCCGTCCGTGATAACCATGAGGAAGCTAGTCCAGCCCGCAGATCTGGAAAACAGCCTCGGGAGAAATCTACTTCCAGTTCTCACGGAGAAGGAACAAGCCGCTCAAAGACTCATCGCACCGAGTCTTCCCAGCAGCCCGATTTGAACGAGGCTGTCAAGTTGTTTTTGGCCGAGAAGCAGGATGAATTCTTAACATTCCTGCAAACAGGCCAAAAGCCTGAGACGAAAACGGTGGATTCTCCCTCCTCATCCAGACATGAAAGTCACTACCGCAGTAGTGCCGTGTCTTCCAGGAAGAAGAATCCTCAACC
This sequence comes from Salvia splendens, assembly GCF_004379255.2. NCBI lineage: Eukaryota > Viridiplantae > Streptophyta > Magnoliopsida > Lamiales > Lamiaceae > Salvia > Salvia splendens. The sequence goes on along the minus strand of NC_056044.1, from coordinate 31,930,061 downwards.
CCGACATGTTCCTGTTCCTCCTCGGTACCGGAATCACAGGAGAACTCCATCTCCTCCATACCGAAGAGATGTCGGGTTCGCCATGTACGGAGCATTGAAGACTCCGTTCTCGGACGATATCACCCGAACTCCCTTGCCACAGAACTACCGAACTCCGTCAATGACTTATGACGGGTTAGTGAATCCTCATGACTTCCTGGGACGCTATCAGTATAACATGGCGAACCAGGGTCTCAATGAGGTCCATATGTGCAAGCTGTTTCCCGAGCTGCTTATCGGGAACGCAAGAAGGTGGTTCGATAGCCTCCCCAAAGGCAGCATTAGATCTTACCGAGATCTAATGGATGCTTTCCACAGGAGGTTCTTTCAGAAAGCGGAAGCCCGAATCACTTCGGCTCAGCTGCTTTCTATACGTCAAGGTCGTGACGAAAAGATCAGCGACTTTATGACGAGATTCCACAAGGAATGCCTACAAGTAGATGATCTCAATGATCTACTTGTCATTTCGGCATTCCAAAATGGAATCCTGCCCGGAGCTCTCTACAGAAAGCTCGTGGAATGCAGTCCGCAAACAGCTCAAGAAATGTGGGACATTGCGGACCAGTTTTCTCGTGCCGATGAGGCAGACCGTCGAAAACGGTCTTTAGACAGCTCATCTAGAGAAGACAAAAAGAAGCCCGATCATAGCGATCAGAGGCTTCCTCGCCGAACTCCTTCCCCACTAAAGGAGGGATAGCGGTCATCCGAGGTGATCAAAAAAGAGCGAGTGTTTGCAGATTGCGCTTAAAAGTGCCGAGCAATCAGATCGGCACCATCAAGCATAGCAATCACAGCAGCCGGAGTCAGAGGCAGGCGAAATGACCGAAGTCACACCGGAGCCGAACTCGATGATGTACGGCACTGAAGCCGTGATTCCGGTTGAGATCGGCGTACCCAGTCCCCGAACTCTAAATTTCTCCTCAGAAATGAATGATGACGGACTGAGAGCCGAACTAGATCTGGCCGAAGAAAGAAGAGATTTGGCCTGCATAAAAGCAGCCAAGTACAAGAAGCAAGTAGCCCGGTATTATAACAAAAGGGTGAAAAAGCTGCAATTTCAAGTGGGAGATCTCGTCTTGAGAAACAACGAAGTAAGCCGAGCAGAAAAGCTGGGCAAACTCGAACCCACATGGGAAGGTCCATATCGGGTGTCAGAAGTCCTCGGCAAAGGGTCTTATAAATTGACTCACATGTCAGGAGAACAATTACCCCGAACATGGTACATTTCCAACCTCATGAAGTTCCATTTGTAAGAGACAGTCCGGTCAGTCAGTCTTGTGTCTAGTTCGGTCCTAGGGGTATACGCTTTCTTTGTTTTTTACTTGTGTTTCATGTTTGTCTATGTGCGTTTTGTTTGTCTATGTGCGTTTTGTCTGTCTATGTGCGTGTCGTCTCTTACAAATGTTACTGAGGTATCTTGTTCTTCGAAGGCTGATCCCCTTTTTAGAACATGTATAAGCCAACGATTGTGAGTCCAAGCTTCTAAGGAGGATACAAGACCACAATTCAGCTTAAGAAACAAGCAGTTCGTCTGAAACGAACTGCAACAAAGGGAAAGTCCGATCCACGCGATAAAACTCGCCGAATTAGGACAAGGGAAAGTCCGATCCCCAAATTAGGACAAGGGAAAGTCCGATCCGAGCGATAAAACTCGCCAAATTAGGACACAAGCTTAGTCCGGTCAAAGAAATTTACTTCATAAGACCAAAGACGAGTCCGGTCAAAGAAGTTTACTTCATAAGACCAAAAACGAGTCCGGTCAAAGAAGTTTATTTCATAAGACCGAGGACCAAGTCCGGTCAAAGAAGTTTACTTCATAAGACCAAAGACGAGTCCGGTCAAAGAAGCTCACTTCATAAGACCGAGGACGAGTCCGGTCAAAGAAGTTTACTTCATAAGACCGAGGACGAGCACGATGAAAATTTTTCGCTGAGCTGTAAATACGCAGTGATAGAAGCGAAATGAAGATTTCATTTATTAAATCTTGTTCGGCATATAATTCTGCTGCCCTACAAGAAGGCATTACGCCATTACAAAGGACTATTCTACTGTCCCTGGTTGCTAAAGTTGAGCCATCTATTCACAAAATCCTCGTGAAGCCGAGTTCGGTCATTCCGGGCAGCTGAAGAATAAGCCGGTCGACGAGATGCTCTAATCGACCTACCGCCTCTTCCCTGAGCCCGGGAAGCTCTGGCACCTCGGCGGCGAAGAGTCTCTTCACGAAGCATTTGTTGATCTTGCTCACTCATAATCACAGCTCCTCTACGAACTTCAGTCCGTCCTCGTCTTGACGTTTCCGGTTGCTCCTGAGTCCGTTCTCGTCTTGACGTTTCCGGTTGCTCCTGAGTTCGTTGCTGACTTGGAGTAGGGTCTTGAGCAAGTGAATCAGGGGTTTGAGCTGGAGTGCGACCATCTGTTGGCGGGAAATGCCTAAGGAATCTCTCGATTGAGGGACGCCGGGAAAGAATGATGTCGTACCGAGAAGCCCAGCGCCGCAATGATTTCACGACTTGTTGGCAAGCCGAGCTCTCCAGCGCATTGTTCCTCCGGAGTACATGATATTCCTCCCACAGTTCGTCAACTTGTTCCTGAACTTCAGAGATGGTCATTCCCCCGCGCCTGCAGATGAAATCCTCGTACGCAGTCCTCTCAGCGACGGCAGTGTTCAGCTCGGCCTCCAGATCTTTCTTTTCGGACTCTAAGTCCTTATTGTCGGCCTCCAGCTTCACTAAACAAGCCAAGAGTTCGTCATTCTTCATCTGGTCAGCTATGGCTTTTTTCTCAGCTTCGTCTAAAGCGGAAGAGTACAGCCGCTTCCAGTGAAGTACCTCCAGCTCCTTAAGAGTTAAGAATACAAAGCAGCCTATGTCAGTTCGGCATTTCAGTTTACTGAGCAGGTAGTAAACCACAACAGGAGTAAAAGAGAGTACGAAAAGCTATACGAAGACACAAGTGCAGAAAGAAGAATTTTTTCATTCATAAGAAAAAAATTTTTTACACAAAGGAGGGCTTCAAGGCCATTTTACAAGAAGGAAGAAACTAAACCAAGAGAAGGGAGACGAAATCATACTCCGCCAGCTTCGTCTCCGGCTCCTCGGTGAGGTTCAGCTTCCTTCTCCTTGTTTGCCTCAGCTTCAGCCTCGGCCTCCCTGCTCCCCCCAGCCTGCTCGGTGCCCCCATCACCGATCAGCAGCACCTCTTGCTCGGCCTGCCCGTCTCCGGTCTGCTGATCAAGCTGCTCGGTCTCACCCTCTCCGTGGAAAATTGGAGCGGGTGAAACTGGCCCTAAGGAGGCGAAGATAGCCTCCATATTCTCGTCCCGGTCAGCTCGGCAACTACGAACTCGGTCAGCAGAAAGCAGGACCGAGGACGAAGCAAGCTCCTCAAGGAGCGGCAGACTCTGGAGACGAGCTGCTATCTCTCGGCCGTACAGCGGCAGGACGACTTCGGGCCCCTGCTCGGCATTATCGGTCATCAGTTTCAGCAGATCACCGACAAAGGCCGAAAATTGATTGCTCAGAAAGAGTTTCTCCGCGAAAGCACGGAGAACCTCCCCTTGGGCAACCACGGCGGCAGCATCCCTCCGTTTCGTCTGCTCTCGCTGGATGACGAGCTGGTTTTTGGCAAACTGGGCTTCATCCTGGGCCGAGATCCTAGCAGCTCTGGCCTTCTCAAAGTCTGCCTTAGCCTGTTCGGCCTGGTGACGAGCAGCCGCCAACTTCCTCTGCATCTCAGCATAATCGTTGGACGCTTTGGAGAGTTCAACGGCGACGAGCTTGGAGAGCATATCGTTCCTCTGAAAATGGAAAAAGGAAAAAGTCAACCGAGGGGCCACAAAAAATACAGGAAAAAAGCAAGGCCAGAAAATCAAGAAGAGAATTCACCTCGGCGAAGTCCGTGGGCCATAAAAAGGGCTCACAGATATGTTCCGAAGGAGGCGCCAAGACCACGTCTTTCTCCGGCGCTCTTGGGGGCTTCTGGGTCTTCCCCTTCCTATTTGCCGAAGTCGACTCCGGCTTCTTTGGATCCGAAGAGGTCTTTTGCCTCTTCGGATTCTTCTCGGCATCAGACGCCGAGCTGGTGGTTTTCGGCCTCTCCGGTTCCTTAGATTCGGAGGATTTGCGACCGAGCTTGTTTAGCAAGTTCACTGCCAAAAAGCAAGAAAACAAGGTTAATTTTCGTCGTCAAGGCAGTAATGCATAAAAAAGAAATCCTCACCCTCAGTCTCTTCGTCCGAAGACGAGGAGTCGAACACGAAGTCGCCCTTGACGAGCTCAGACTCCGAGTACTGCTTCCTAATCATGGGAATCTTATTGAGCTCGGCCTCGAGCTCGTCCAACGGTTCTACCCGAGGATGAGGAATAACGGACTTCGGCCCTCTCCAGGAAAAGTCCGAAGCCGAAGTCCTATTATAAAAAAAGAAGCGATTTTGCCATTTCGGCCATTTGGTTTTACAAAAGGCTCTAAAGGGCTGTAAAGGGATCAAGTAAAACCAAGATCCCTTCCTCTTAAACTGGAAGAAATTAAGGATTGCCCTCAGAGACAGATCCTTATCTAGCCTACGCAGTTCGGCAGCAAAGGCCGATAAGTGCCTCCAAGAATTCGGAGTCACCTGACCTAAAGGGAGTTGAAAAAAATCTAGCAGCTCTACAAAGGCAGGGGGAAGAGGGAAACGAAGCCCGCATTCCAAGCCGGCTTCATAAACGGTGGCGTAACCCTCCGGCGGCGAGTCAGCCCTATGAAGGTCGTCGGGAATCGCAACCTTCCCCCCAGGAAAAAAATATTTTTCGTGTAGGGATATCACAGTATCCTTACTCAAGATGCTGTGAAAATACTCTACGGTCTTCTCCCCGGATTCTTTCCGGCTAGAAGACCCCTTATCCCCTTTCCTACCGCTATCTGACTCAGAAGAAGAAGAAGACATAGTTCTTACTCTTTGAAAGTCTGAAGAAATTCTGAAGAAATTCTTGAAAGCGGAAGGAAATTTTTACGCAAAAGAGAGAGAATGCAGAAGAAGCAATAAGCAAAAGTGTTCAAATGATGAAGAAAGGACGTATTTATCAGATTCGGAGAAGATTTCAAAATCATCGCACCGTTTCGAATCCCACCTTTTCAGGATTCAACGGCCGGATTTTACTGTCGCATTTAATGCAGTCACGCGCAAGGCACGTCCCCTGACGTCAGCCTTCCCCGTACCTTTATCCAGAATGCCGAAGTGACTCGCTTCGCCGAAGTGATTCACTTCGCTTTTCGGGGGGGGGGTAGTGATGGGGTACGTACTAAACAAGCCCAATAGCAGTGACGGCCCATCAGCCCAAAGCCCAAGGAAGAGTATCAGTTCGGCATTACCAAAGAGTTCGGCCCCAGCCTACAGCTCGGTAAAAGCCGACCAATCAAGCTCTACTCTCAGATTGGCAAAAGCTGCTCGGCAATAGCTCAGCAGTTCGGTCCCCAAGGAAGAGTATCAGTTCGGCATTACCAAAGAGTTCGGCCCCAGCCTACAGCTCGGTAAAAGCCGACCAATCAAGCTCTACTCTCAGATTGGCAAAAGCTGCTCGGCAATAGTTCAGCAGTTCGGTCTCATTATTCGACCGAACTGGGAGATAGTGGACTCATGCAGAACCTCCACGACCTCCACTACACGATCTATTTAGTGGTGGACCCATGCAGGATCTCATGACCTCCACGACATCCACGATCTAATTAGTGATGATGTAAGCCACGACCTAATTAGTGATGATGTAAGCCACGACCTAGTTAGTGGTGATGCAAGCCACGATCTTAGTTCAATGTATAAATAGAACTTAGATCAGATAGACATGGAGAGCTCTCTAGACACAAAATATCATATAGCAAGTCTGTATTTGTAAGCTGGTAAACCAGATCAAGCAATACAATCTTGCCCTCCTTTCTTCCCGTGGACGTAGATTTACCTCAGTAAATCGAACCACGTAATTCCTTGTGTCGTGATCTATATTCATTACCTGCATTTACTACCATCAAAAATTCGCCCAACCATCAAATAACAAGGCTTAAGTGTCAATCATATATAGGGGAAGCTTATGATAATAATAACAATTGAAATTAAACATGTGGTTATACGGATCCGTACCCGGAAAGCCACTTGAAATTGAGTGGTTAAGAAGCGGGTTTAATGATTGATTCGGGTAAACCCGTCCAAAAATGGGTGACCCACGATAAAATATCATCGGACCCAATCATTTTGTTGGCCCATAACAAATTTCATGTCACATAATTTGTATTTGTCACATCGTTTTACTATACTCTAACTAATTTTGGTGGAAAATGGCCCCAGTTAAATTCAAAATCGATAAAATAGGAGAGAAATATAAAATATTATTGAATTATTTTATTAGTCGTAAATAAATAAATAGAAAAGAGAGATAAAGAAATGTGAGAAAAAATGGTGGGCCATGTTATAAAAAATGGAAGATGATTATTTTTTTTAAAATTAAAATAATAAATATGACTATTATATTGTTTGTTAAGAGTATATATATACAAGTAGACGTGATTATATATTGGAAGAAACACCTAACATTCTACTGAAATATTCACATGAAATCTTTTTTTTTTGGATTATTCAAATTAAAATCTGAATATTTAGATTACTAGTATTAGTATGTTATTTGATCTTAAATTTAGTTTATCACTGGATTTTGAGTTAGGAGGAAGGCACATACCAAGGTGTGGCATTGTCCATGAACCAAGGATTAGTCCATCTGCAAGACCCACAGAGCGATTAGGATGTGCAGTCTCGTCCAATCAGGCAATGCCACGTGGTAGTGACTGTTGCCAAATTCAATTTTTTTTTCTTCTATTTTTCTTCTATTTTTAGGCATGTAGATTGTGGGGTTTTCAGGCTGCTAATAATACATGTGAATAATATTCCTCACATCCTTGCAATTTAATTATGCTGAACAAGTTTAAAAAATCTTAATTGGCTATTTAATTCAATAATATATACTTTCCCGTCCAATAAAAGTATGCACTTTTAGTTGGATATACGTTTTAATAATAATTGTTAAAGTAAAAGAGATATAAAAAGAAAAATAAATAAAATATTATTAGTGAAAAATAAATTTTATCTCAATAGAGAAAAAACTTTTTAAAATAAAAAATACATATTATTGGAGGATGACTGAAAAAAGAATGCATTCTCTCGTAGGTTAGGGAGAGAACTATATCGATCTTCTATGTCGTGGAAATTCTTAAATAGATTCCTTTCATTAATTGATAAAAATGTTAGTCAACACCAGTGCAAGTTGGTAATGTGAATATTATACTAGATACATAATGTGTCACCACATGAATGTTGACAAGTGCCCTAAAATTAATTTGATCTTATTGAATATTGATATCGAAGGATCTTATTACATGATGTTAGGCCATCCACAACGCTGTTCCTATACCGTTCCTTAAACCACTATTTGAGGGCCCCACTGTACTTTTTTACTCCATTCCTTAACTAAGGAACGGAACCTGCAACCCTCCGTTCCTTAACCGTTCCTTAACCGTTCCTTAAATTACTATTAATTCAATTTCATTTTTTTTTATTTCCAACCCAATTCAATTTAAATAAACACACTTTAAAAAACAAACACACTTTATTAAAAAAACACACAACATTAAAAAAAATTACAACTTAAACGTAAAAAAATAAAAAGCATACAATTAAAATCCTAAAAAAATAAAAGTACACAATTTTAATAATTTTATCCGCCAAAATTTGCCCAAATGTGCTCAATTAGATCATGTTGGAGTTGGGTGTGGGCACTAGAGTCGCGTGTCCTTGCACGAATAGATAACCGTTCTTGTATAGACGGATGCGCTCCACTTCGAGGCGGACTACTTGCGGTTGAGCTTCCGGGGGATTCGTCGTCGAACCAATTTCCCGCCTCGGGTCCTTCGTCTTGGACAATCATGTTGTGCAAGATTATGCACGTATACATGATGTCGACCATGTTTTCCATGAACCACGTACGAGCCGGGGCTTTGATGATGTTGAAGCGCGCTTGGAGAACCCCGAACGCCCTCTCCACATCCTTGCGAGCAGCCTCCTGCTTCTGCGCAAAAAGAGTCTGCTTTGGGTTCGCAGACCCACTGCACGTCTTCACGAAGGTAGGCCACTTCGGGTAGATGCCATCGGCGAGATAGTACCCCATTTTATAAAGCCGGTTGTTGGCGAAGAAGTTGATGGCCGGCGCTTTACCATCCAAAACTTCGATCAAGAGGTCGGACTGGTGGAGCACGTTTACGTCGTTGTTCGACGCAGGGACCCCGAAGTACGCGTGCCAGATCCAAAGGCGGTAGTCGGCAACGGCCTCAAGTATAACGGTTGGGTGGGTGCCTTTGTGGCCGCTCGTGTAGGACCCCTTCCACGCCACCGGGCAATTCTTCCATTGCCAGTGCATGCAATCGACGCTGCCGAGCATCCCGGGGAATCCGTGCACTGTTTCGTGAAGGTTGAGCAGGAACTGACAATCGGTCGTGCTTGGCCTTCGGAGAAATTCGTCGGTGAAGGCTGCCCGGACGCCTTGGAAGAATTTGAGCAAGCACATTCGCCCAGTGCTGTCTCCGATGTGGAGGTATTCGTCGAACATGTCGGCCGTTTGTCCAGTCGCAAGCTGGCGGATTGCTGCAGTACATTTCTGCAGCGTCGTGTGGCTGGGACGGCCGACCGCGTCGAACCCTTCCTGGAAGAACTCTTCCCGGGCTGCCAAAGTATTCGCGATGTGGAGAAATAACGGTTTCCCCATGCGGAAACGGCGACGGAAGTACGTATCTCCCCAAACCGGTTTATCGCAGAAGTAGTCGCGTACTAACCTTGCGGCGGCTTCCTCCCGGTTACGATGGATGTACGTACGGGAGCGTCGTTGGGGTGGCGCGGCTTCTTCCGCCTCCCGTCGTCGATCTTCTTCAAGTGATTGTTCCAATATTTGACGCATTTGTTCATAAGGATCCATTAGTTTGATTAAATTTGGGAGAAGGAAAATATAGTTGATTTGAGATGAAAATTGGGGTGGAAATAGAGAGGAATAGATGTGTGTTTGTGATTGAAATGGGTATGAAATAGGAGTATTTATAGAGTAAATAAATAAAATAAAAATTTAAAAAAATAAAAAACGGATATAAAAAAACGGTCTCATTACCGTTGCAATTTTTTTTTTTTTTTATATTAAATTCGATTTTTTTTAAAAAAAATTAATTATTGCGTCACCGGACGAAGCCCACTCGCGGGGCAGCGAGTGGGCTGCACGCGTCGAATGGGAGGCCGCCACGTCGCCTCGGCTCGTGGCGGAACGTTCCGTTCCGCGTTCCTCCGGAACGGAACGCGGCACGGCATAGGAACGGCGACGGAACGCACCCCGCAACGCGTGCCGCCGCGGAACCGTTCCGCCGGAACGGCATAGGAACCGCAACGGCACAGCGTTGCGGGTGCCCTTATTGGTTGTAGTGGTTGTAGCTTGTAGCCAACTTGGTCCAAATTTCTAAGATGTGATTGAAAGTAGGGGCGCATATGTTTTAAGTAAATTAATTACTTCTTCCATCCTTCAAACAAGAGGCTCACTAGAGCTAGCTCGATTTTTAAGAAATAAATAAAAAAGTTAATAAAAAAAATTAGAAGAAGGCGATCTTATTTATAATACTAATAATTTTATAATAAAATATAAATAAAATGAAATTAGTTGACAGGGTTCATTATAAAAATATTAGTAAATAAAAAATAAATGAGACAATTATTTACGAATAAATAAAAATGGTAAATTTGGGCGATTAATGATGAACTGAGTACATTGAATACTTAAACAACCCTACTAACACATACTTAAATTAAATTTTGAAATTATTTATTTATTGTACATTTTTCAGATAAATGAAATGCTTTTATGAAAAAAAAATACTCTCTCCGTCTTATAATAGATGTTACACTTTCCTTTTTAGTTTATTCCATTAAAAATACTCCTCACATTTCTATTTTTAGAAAAAAAACTACTCCATTTCTTACTCTCTCCATTCAACACAAACATCTCCTAAATTTATGTGTCATTATCTAAGTGTGTTAATCTATTATGAATGTTAAATTAATCTCATAAAGTGGGCGCTTATAAATTTAATTTTATTAACGTTGTGAAAACATTTTTATATTTGTAAGATGAAAACCTTTCCAAGTTCCAACCTTCCAGAAACTTCCTGCAACTCCTGGAGGAGAATGGCGCAGGCATCTCGCGGCTCACAGTCACCCACGTGGAATGTAGGCCACGTTAGTATCCGACGTGTCACCATTGCCTGCCCGAAATTGATACGCTCCATTTGTCTTTTTTTCTTTTCTGTTTTCCCTTTTTTTTCCTCCATTGCTTTAGGGCACTTTTCCCTCTCAACTTAGCTCAGCTTGTCATTTCTCTGTAGTCTCAACGATTTTGATTTTCCCTTCTTGTTGTTGTTTGCTGAAATTAGGAAGTTAATTTATTCAATTTCAAGTCCAAAGGGATAAAGGAATGAATGTTGATGGGGAAGGAGGTGAAGAAGGTATGAAAATGGAGGAGAAGTTGGTGTATATGTGGGGGTATTTGCCCGGAGCATTGCCGCAGAGAGCGCCTATTTTGTCGCCGGTGGTGGTCCGGCTTCCGCCCGGCGAGAATGCGTGGAAGGATGTTTGTGGCGGTGGCTGTGGTTTCGCCATGGCTATTTCAGGTAATTTGGAGCTTTTGTTTCTGCAAAAAACTTCAACTTTCTCCGTTTTGAATTCTGGATTTGAAGTTTCCTTCCAAATCTCTAGAGTTAATATTGCATCGAAAGTTTTATGGTCTATTGGTTGACTTCTGTTTGAGAGTTCTGTTATTTTTCAATTTTGTTTTCTTTTTCAAACAGATGAAATTCTCAATTCTTGGTAATTTTGTACTAATTAGTTTGTGGCGGATGAAGGACTCCTTGGTGAAATTATGCCAATTTTTATCTTTGGAAAAACATTATTGAAGATTTGTTATGCTTCTTGAGCCAAGTTGTCTTATTCATAATGCATTAGTTATTAAAAGAATGTGAAATATGGTGCATTTTGCTATGTCCTCGAGTTTAACTTGAGAGAGATTTAAGCAGTTATAAGTTCATTGCCTTTTTCCAGACTCAGGGAAGCTCATTACATGGGGATCGACTGATGACTTGGGACAAAGCTATGTGACATCTGGGAAGCATGGGGTAATGGAAAGTTACATACTTTTTTCTACTTGTAGTTTAGCTTTTGCAATTACCTTGTCCATAACCTGCTCTTTTCATCGATGTTGTTAAGGAAATGCCAGAGCCTTTTCCGCTTCCTGAAGAGGCCATAATAGCAAAAGCGGCTGCTGGTTGGGCACACTGTGTTTCTGCAACAGGTATGGATGAAGTGTTTATGATAAAAAAGAGAACTTGATGCTATTTTACATATAAAAGCATGTGCAAAGGTATAAGGTAAATTTGAACTAAAAGGAACTTAACTAGCCTGCTTTAGCTTATTGGGCTATCAAATGTAGTTATAAACTAATGGCCATTTAAAAGGAAAGAGAACCGAAAACCTATTCCTAGAGTACAGCATGTATTCTTGATTTGCATGTTTTGTAAGCCGTGTAATTTGTACTTTTTTTTTTGTATCAATTCCTTGATATTTTAATGGTTGGATGCAGTCATTGGGGAGGTTTACACTTGGGGATGGAAAGAATGTGTACCTTCTGGCAAGGTCATTGGGGATCCTTCCACTGGTTTAAACACAGAGAAGGGTTCACTAATGACTGATCAAGGTATTGCTTTATGGTCTCTGGGCCAGTGATGTACAAATTTCTGTATTCAATGTACACATAATGACTTATTGCAGAGTGACTCTATTACAGTAAGTCCTCGTTCTCATGCGAAATCCAGTGATGGTAGAGGAGCTGATGAAACTTCTAAAAGGAGACGTGTTTCACCAGCTAGGCATTCTGCTGAGAGCTCATCTGGTGATGAAACTCTTTCAGCATTCCCTTGTTTAGTAGATCTTAACCCAGGTGTAAGGATTGCATCTGTTGCTGCCGGTGGTCGCCACACCTTAGCATTGTCAGGTACACATTTTGTTCATTGTTTGATTTCAATATTGCGCTCCTTTATCAGCAGAGATGTTATTTTACTTTGCTTGTCAAAGTTACAGATGTGGGACAAGTGTGGGGTTGGGGCTATGGAGGTGAGGGGCAGTTGGGTTTGGGATCACGAATTAGAATGGTATCCTCTCCTCATCCTGTACCATGCATTGATTCATCTTTCAACAAGGGTCGTTCTCTGGGTCTTTCTGGTGGAAACATGGGTTCAGATAGCCAGGGATTTCGAGTTCCCGGAAACTATGTAAAAGCAATCGCTTGTGGAGGTAGACATAGTGCAGTCATCACAGGTATTTCAAATACTAGATACTATTTCCTCATTTATTCAGCTTTCTGTATTTTCCAATCAATTGTGTGATGTACTTTATGTAGAATACTCCATTTAGCTGCAGTATTAACATTGGAAATGGTTGTCTGATGTAAATTGTTGTTTCAACAGATGCTGGTGCCCTGCTAACTTTTGGTTGGGGATTATATGGGCAGGTGAGACTTGAGAGTATAAGTTATTTATGCTTGTGATTGAGTGTTAGATTTCAATGTTAATATATATTAGCTGTTGTTGCACCAAGATTCTTGAAGTAAATGTTAAGGAAGACCATTTAATTGATGATATTAATCATCTGCATCCATTCCTTAGAACAGAGCTTATGAGTTAGTATAATTTCTTTACCTCTAAACTTGAGTCTTCCATCAAGATTTCCAGCAAATGTGTGTACCAATTTGATGCATTTTCTTTTGGTAGCACCAAGCCTTATATATTTGCTCCCACCTAGCCGAACTGCTTTTCCCGATCTAGACTGTAGTGCCTCATTAGCTCATATAGATGTTGTTTCTCCGTTGTCCTGTAGTTTATATACCTCCCCTAACTGTTTCTCCATCTTGAGTAAGAACCTCATTTTCTTCTATAATCCTTGATTAGTGTGGCCAAGGAAGTACAGACGATGAGCTTAGTCCTACTTGTGTGTCTTCTTTACTTGGAGTCAAGATAGATGGTGTAGCAGCTGGACTTTGGCATACAATCTGCATTTCTGCTGATGGTGATGTTTATGCTTTTGGCGGAAACCAGTTTGGTCAGTTGGGAACTGGTGGTGATCAAGCTGAGGTACGCACAATAGCTTTTCACTGTCCGATTTCTGGGCTTTAGTTTTCTTGGCATGCCATATCTTTAGATATAATAAAAGTTAAAACCCTTTATGACATTGTGTTCTTGTGGAATTGCTAACAGACTCTGCCTCGACTCCTGGATGCTACAAGTCTGGAAAACGTCAATGTAAAAGCAGTGTCCTGTGGGGCCCGCCACAGTGCAGTTGTCACAGGTGTGTCGATCTTTGCATTACAACTAAGTGTTCTATTGGATGAAACATTATTTTCTTCCATTCTCATTAAGGCAGAAATAAATTATCAATATGGAAGTAAACAAAAAGTAGTCTTGAGTTAGTCATCTTGTGTTTCTCAAGTACCTCAACTTTGATCTAGTTAATTGCATAGTAATCTAGTAGGAAACACTAGAAGGACTTGGCTGGTTTGATATCAAAATAAAGTATTAGTTGTGCTACTTGATAGTCATTTTCTGCATTGGTATGGTTTTCAACATAAAAAATAGTGGTTTGGTTTATGCTAAACTAATTGGTTTCATTCTCTTTGTTGATGAAGAGGATGGCAAAACATTTTGCTGGGGATGGAACAAATATGGGCAGGTACCATCATATATACTTACTTATTTTGTCCATTAACTTCCAAACTACTGAATTCTTGATACTAATTACTTATGTTTTTGGCTGAGGCAGCTTGGTTTGGGTGACGTGATTGATCGGAATACTCCCTCTCAAGTAGTGATGGATGAATATGTGGCGAGAAACGTGGCATGCGGGTGGTGGCACACCCTTCTCCTTGCTGAGCCACCAAGCTGAGCATCTCCTTCCCAGCCGGGAACGGGTACAATTTTGTTATAGGTTAGTATGAGATGGGATTATTGGCATGGTGTGTGATATGTGTGGATGTGTAGCATATTCTTTAGCGGTCGACACACAGTGGCTTGGTGATCTTTTAGCAACTAGGTCTGATTAATAGTACATCTCTTCGGTGTCGATTGTCATCGCCATTGTATATTCTTACCTAATTTCTCTCCACTCTCATGTATTCTTGTCATCACTCTTCATGGTCTCTTTCTACTCTTTCTTGTTGTAATTGTACTTTTTCAGGTCTAATTTCTGATATATAAATCTTGGATTTTATCTTTTTGTGATAGTTGTGTGGAATCAGGGTTCAATAAGCATAATCAAATTTTAGAGTATGTATATTCCAAATGTCAAACAAATTAATCAGTATTGTCTGGCTCCATTTATAACCAAACAAATTAATGCAACAATACACTACTATGATCATTACATTTTTTGTCATTTGATTACATTGTATTCCAACATACTCCATTAAACAGAAATATTTGGGATGATGTATAGTATTGCCAGCAGTGTGATATTTAAGATGAGAAAAGTACATGTAATTATATACTTTCCGGTGTGTATGAAAAATAATAATCCAAGAAAGGTTCAATGCAAATTTTAGTAAAAATAGATGATTATATCAAGTGTAGAAAGGTGTACGGAAAATAGTTCAAGAAAGGTAAACTTCATTGATAGAGTGTAATGATCTCTAAGTGGTAAGCCATGTGGTTTAAAGAATGCAGTAAACAAGGTTTATATAAAAAGTTGTACTAGTAATATATATTTTGACTCCACCAAGTGATAAATTTAGCCTGAATTAAAACATTATTGATCGATATCTAGCATTCCTTAATTTGTTAACTTCAGTTGTTGGTTTAAAATAAATATACTGAAATTAAGTCAAAAAATTTTCCGAAATAAGTATATGATTGTTATACTTATAAATACATTTTTAACCACCTCTGGAGAGTGTGTTTGTCATTATATAGCCCAACTTTGGTCATAAAATTTATGCTGTTTCATAAGTCAATGTATTGGCAGTCATTACTTAATCAGAACAACACGAAATATGGCACTAGTTGAAACCTTTTAATTCCCCTTGGAATTTTGAAATGGGGGAATAAAAATGAAAGAGTTTTCTAATAAAAATGGCAAAGGAAAAGTTTTAGGATCTATATGTAACAAGTAGGATATTTTTATACTAGTACATCTCTTCGGTGTAGATTGTAATCTCCATTTTATATTAATACTAGGTCTAATTAATACAAGTATATGATTGGTATAGTTGTGTTTATTCAGAGTTCAATAGAATATTAAAATTTAGTTGTGTTGAGATTTATATATTGGGATGAGAAAAGTACATGCATAAAATAATCCGAGAAATGAGCAATACAAATTTTGGTAAACTAGTCGATCGTATTAAGAGTAGAGAAAAGGGTGTAGCCATTAAAGTATAAATATTGTGACTCGTGAGACTGTACTATTTAGCAAGAAATAAATTGACTAGTTGGTATACCGAATTATTATTGTGGGGTGAAATAGTTATCTTAATTAAAAGGTCATAATCAATGGGAAGGGGAAAATCCAAGATAACTTAGCGTCTTCTTTGACTTCTTTCTCTAAGATAATTTTTTTAATAATAGTACTAATATTCAGAGCCATTTTTTTTAATAAGGTATTAAGGTGTGCAAGAAGCAGGCCCCACAAGAATCGAACGCATGCCATGTTTTTTGTCGTGATTATTTTTTTAGTATTTTTTTTTGTTAAAGAAGATTCTTTACTTTTCTTTAAAAGGTTTGTGATTAAAACTTTCAAAAATTGGAGTAATTAATTGTAGATCATAAATTTATATTTTGTCAACTGTTCAATTTATTTATATTTTCCATTTCTCCTTTTTCTTTGCGTTTTTTTCAAATACTAAATTCTTAAAAATAGTTACTACAAGTACCATCTATCATATCATTTCCAAATATGATTAAATGAAAGATAATCAGTTTCATTCCTAAAATATAAGGACATAAAAGTGTAAAGAAACATCATAACTGAAATATGAATATAGCTTATTCTTTACATAAAAGTGTAAAGAAAAAAACTAAGGACGAAAGGACTAATTTGTAGTTAATCATATTTCCTTATTATTTTTGGTATTAATTTACATACAGTTCTTTATTCTTTTCCTTACATTTATTTTCTTGTTATGCACTACGAGATCTATTTTCATAATTATATGATTTTAATTACTTGTCATCTTTAATTTTCCTTTATCAGATAATTATTTTAGTATCATACACTACTTAATTATTATAATGAGAGTTAATAGATGTTAATGTTTTTTCAAATTTGAGAAAATACAATTCGAATTATAACTCCAGATTGCAATCATTGAGCTCTAACTATTATTTTAATTAATAATTTATTAATATTTCATTATTTTATACTCCCTCCGTCCCAAAAGAGTATGCATTCTTTCATTTTTAGTTCGTCCCACAAGAATATGCTCTTTCTAATTTTGAAATGTTTTTTCTCTCTAATGAGGTGAGATCTATTGTCCACTAACAATACTTTAATTACTTTTTCTCTCTACCTCTCTCTTACTTTACCAATTTTACATTAAAACTCGTGTCGAACCCAAAGTGCATATTCTTTGGGGACGGAGGGAGTAATAATATTACTTGTTAAATGAACTTGCTGGTTAGATTTGTTGGTTTGATTTTCCCAATTCAAAGAAAAAAAGGTGTTAATATAGGGTATTTGGCCTATTCATATACTTCATTTAACTTACTGGTCAGCTGTCCATTTATGGAACATCTTCATTTTGCAATTTAGTGGAAATTTCGATTCTTCTATTGGTATAAATGTAATACTACTGATTTTCATCGTGTGGATTATTTGTTTGTATTGTCAGGATTATTTGTTTGTATTGTCATAAACGATGCAATATTATACTATTATTTACATGTTACATCATTATAAATATTCATTTTTCTTATTATAACTACATTATTGTAATGTAAATAATCAATATTATCCAATTAGTGTGTCGTATACAAAATGTCATATTTCTATGTTTAGTACTAAAATTATGTCTTTTCTCACCTTATTAAATATCCAATTATGGTTTTTACCTATTTTAATTAATACATTTAATATAAATCACATTTAAAATTATGTGTCATTCAAGTGGTGATTTTGAATGAGACAAAGAATAATACTCCGTATTTAATAAATTGTGGAGGATGAATATATTTGAGCAAGTTTACTTTTATGCAAATAGAGTATATGTATAGATATAAATACATGTGCGTAGCGGATGTAGATATAAACATGAGTAGGGGCTGGATTTTCAATATATTAGTATTTAAAATTATATTTTAATATTATTTAGATTATGAATACTATAAGTTTTTATATAATAATATACATAAAATATGATTACATTTAATTCTTTATAATAGTAAGAAAATTTTAAAAATAAATTTAATTAAGAGCTTAAGCTCCTTGCCCACCCCATGTAATCCACTAATGATTACACGACAAAATTACATGACCGACTAATTAACTCATGTGTACTGGATCAGTTAATTAAACTTCTTTGACTAAATCGAGTATAAACGTAAGAAAGTCGTGTCATGTGGAACTTTGAAAAAATAAGAAGAATTCTTTACATCTGATCAATCACCTGAAATTTAAGTGTTTTGAAGCTACACGTATACCTATATAAGTAAATTTATAGTTAGACAACTTGTATTATTAAATATTACCTATTTCTTTTTATGATAACCAATGTTTATATAATAATATTATAAGTTAATTACAACATGCTGTGGCGGCAATGCTGACCAGCGGGCCACCAACTTACCGTCTTTAAACATCTTGGAGTCCGCTCGGGCGCCCCGGTCACCTGGGACAAGTCGAGGAGGAGGAGGAAGAGGAAGAGGAAGAGGAAGATGAATGAGGAATTAGTTCATAGAGTTTCGGGTACGTAGGGTTATACTCCATCCGTCCCGCACTACTCGCACATTTCCTTTTGGGCACGGAGATTAAGGAATGAGTGATAGACAAAGTCAACAACTACGGCTGTAGGTATAAATTGTTACTAAAAATGGAAAGAGTGCAAATAACTTGGGACGCCCAGAAAGGAAATAAGTGCAAGTAGTGCGGGACGGAGGGAGTATATTATAGGCACTTTTGTCAAAATTAGGGTGGTGATGATTAATGGAATCATAATGTTGCAATTTATAGATTAATTTGATGATCACTATGCTAAGTTTGAGGTAATTCAGACGACGATTCAATATCATACTTTAGATAGTGACGAGGATCAATGTCGACATAGGGCCCCTCCTAGTCTTGTAAAGGTACATATAAAGTAGCTAAAAGCTGGGCGAGTTAAATTAATTAACTAGACTATAATTATTTAATTTATCATATTTACTATTGAACCTCAAACTCAAATTATAAAACATATCTGGAGTACTTATTTTAAGTAGGGGTGAGTCAAAATAAATTTAATTTTTTATAAAGATATATCGAAATTGATACCAAAATAAAAAAAACACACCTAGGAAAAAAAGACATAACTAATACTCCCTCCGTCCCGCACTACTCGTACGTATTTCCTTTTTGGGCGTCCCAATTTACTTGCACTCTTTCCATTTTTAGTAAAAATTTTCACCTACAGCCGTCATTTTTGACTTTCCTATACACTCATTCCTTAATCTCCGTGCCGAAAAGGAAATGAGCGAGTAGCTCGGGATGGAGGGAGTAGTATACTATTAGTATTATATAAACATTGGTTATCATAAAAACAAATAGGCTTAAGTTACCGACATTGTAGACCCTTCATTTTTTAAGATTAGGAAAGAAGCACCGTCGGCCTGAGAGAGATGGTGACTGATTTAGGCGACATCCTCACCAATCGAGTTGAGCGTTCAACTGCGAAACACGAGCCACACACTCAACTTGACCGGTCAACACACCACTCAAAGCCTCACCAACACACACACACGAGCCATCAAAGAGACACGAACTGGGTTTATATATCTTACTCAAACGTGTCGGGCCGGGAGAGACCACAAGATATCAATAAAAAGAAAAAGAAAAAGAGAGAAGTCCATTCTTCCACAGAATAAGCAATTATTCCTTAATTAACTAGTATAAACTGACACAAGCCAACTTAATATGTTCGACAATGTAATACAGATAACGGCGACGACGGAGCCTGGTTGGGGTGACTCACTGTAGAAATAGTAAAACCAAAAAATACAGAGGAGTACTAGAAAATTAACATCTGGGTAAACAAGTTGGTGGACGTGGTTTCGGTGGAGGCTCCGATTCTATTACAACTGACGGCGGCGGCGGTGATTCTGACCAGCTGGCAGCCAACATGTCGTCTCCACTGGGGATGTATCTGCGGCTGACGGCGTTTCCTCCCTGGGGGTTGTAGTCCAATGACTTCTCGGGGTGCATCAAATGGCCACGGCCGTCTATGGACATCTTGGAGGCCGCCAGCGTGTTGTCTCCACCGGCGACTGGATTGTAGTGCAGTGATTTCTTGTGGAGCATGAACATCTTGGAGTCCGCCAGCGTGTCGTCTCCACCGGGGATGTAGCTGCGGCTGCCGGCGATGGACACGGCGTTTCCTCCGTCGACTGGATTGTAGTCCATTGATAGGGACATCTTGGAGTCCGCCGGGACGGGACGCCCGTGGACCAGGGACGATACGTGGAAGCAGAGGAGGAGGGTGAAGACAGCGGGGGAGATGGAGGCCATTCTATTGGGTTTCGGCGAAGGATATGTGGGTAACGATGGGATTGGTATTTATAGAGTTTCGGATGATTGGTTTTCCTTTTTAGGTGTCCTATTAAAAATGAAATATTTCCTAAAATGTAAATATCTCTATCTCTACTTTTTCATCTCTCTTACTTACTCTCTCTTCATTAACTTACAAAACAACTCTACATAAAAACCCGTGCTGATTTCCAAATGTTGCATATTTAATGGGACAGAGGGAGTATATAATTTGATTTTATTTATTATTTATTATCTATTTCCCACGTCCCGACTAAGATGACACATTTCTTGACCGGCATGAGATTTTAGGAATTACTCCCTCCGTCCGCGAATAGGAGTCTCGTTTTTCTATTTTAGTCGGTCTGTGAATAGGAGTCTCGGTTCACTTTTACCATAAATAGTAATAGGGTACCACATTCCACTCACTTTTTCACTTAAAACTAATATATACAAGTGAGACTCATATTCCATTAATTTTTTCCACTCACTTTTCTTAATATTTCTTAAAACTCGTGCCGCCAAGGAAGGTAACTCTTAATGACGGACGGAGGGAGTATTGGTTAAAGTGTTTAATTGGAGAGAGAAAATGTGGGTGTACGTATTAAAATAGAGAAAGAAAGAAAAATTAATATTTTAATATGAGTGAGAAAAAGTGGTTGGATATATTAATTGGAGAGAGAGTTTCAAAAAATGTTTCATCTTAATTGTGGCAAACTAAAAAAGAAAACGTATCATTTGAAGCGGGACGGAGGAAGTACCAAACAAGAAAAATAAGTAAAATAGAGTGATACTGAGGTTGGATATAAAAAAAGGAGAATGAAAATAGTTTTGAAATGGAGTAGAACAAGACCACGAGGAATAAGCGTGACAAAATTGGGAGTGTGGCCAATATGAATTTTATAGTCCCTCCATTCCTTATTAACACAGACTCTTTTTTAGAAACAGAGTTTAAGAAGACTATATTAAATAGATGATTAATAAAATAAGAAAGAATAAAATAAAAGCGTTACTTTTTTGTAAAACAAAATAGAAATGACTACTTAATTAACAAAGAATAGAGGAGTATTATTTAATTGTTTGGAGGTGGGAGTGGGAGTGCCAAGGCAACTCTACGATCTTCTCATTTCAGTCGACTAGAATGGGATATTTTCTTTATCTTAACTGCGTATGAGTATGAGTATACTTTCTCATTCTCAGAAAATTTATCACGTATTTCCGTTTTCATCTATAGTAAAAAATTTGTCATCTTTTATTTTTACTATTTTTAGTAATAGATCACATATTCCATTAACTTATTTGCCCTCATATTTTATTATAAAACTAATATATACAAGTATGATTATATGTCACTAACCTTTTCAACCTAATTTATATTACATTTTTAAAAGAGTGAACTACATAAAAAGTCCCTGACATTTCCATTTCTTTCACTCTAGACCCCTAACAAAAAAAATATCCCCACAAGTGCCTAACCTTCAACCTAATCACGAATGGGGTTTTTTCAGACGAAAATACCTTTCAACCCTAAAAGGGCATTTCAGTCAAAGCACAATTAATCTGCAGTGGCGGCTCTACAATGATGTCTGCGACGACATGGCGTGATGTGACGACGCACGTTAGCCGTCAGGGGCGTCAGCGGCTGTTCAGTGGACTACCCATACAATTGCAACACGTGTTGAAGACTTCCTACGTGATTTAACAAAACAAGTTTCAAAAATTGCATAAAGTTTCTCTATTCAGCATTATTTCCGGCTTATTTTGACTCCCACCTAAAGTTATAACAAAAAGGGGAGTTTACCGCCTTAAAACTGCAAGCCATTGTTTTCATTTCTTCATTCTCCCTGCTCTCCATTGCATGAATGGCTCCTAAAAGGAAGCGAGCTGGGTCCTCAGGTGCTTCCACATCACGAAACTCTCGCCGTAAAAGGGAACCAATACCCCCGCGATCGCCACCACGCCGACCACCACCGAGACATGCACCTGTGGTCATTGATGTGGAAGAAGAAACCTGGGATATCCGAGATCCTGCCCTCGATTTTTTCGTCCCAGAGGATGAATATAGTAAGTTAACCTTTAATCCTCTGTTTGTGATTTAAGGTGTACGAAATTGATTTTTTGTGAATATATATTTGATCAGCCGGATATTGATTTTGTGATTGAGGCTCCATAAATTGATTTTTTTGTGAATTTTGGTTTATGTTTGGTTTGAGTTTTATATGTGCGTTTATTGTCTTCCTTCATAGGGGATGCACCTGGAAAGTTTTTAGTTGCTTTCCATCATGAAGGTTCATTCTTCTCTACGAATGATGCGAAAAAGTATGTTGGTGGGCATTTGACATACTTCGATTTCTGTAACATAGACAAATTCCGGCTTATAGACCTATCGAGCATGGTATTAAGGTTGAAGTATGATAGGAAGATGATATGTGAGTTCTACTACTGTGATCCAAAGTACAGTCATGATTGCGCAGGGGTTTTAATCAGAGGCCCGTTGTTGCCCATTGTTGAGGAAACACATCTGAAGGATTTCCTCAAAGTAGCGTCTATAATGACAAAGTTAGTTCACATCTACGTTGTGGAGATAACCCGGGCTCAAGCCATACTGAAAAAAATGAAGGAAGAAGCGCAAGAGCTTCTTAGTTTCAAGGCGTCTAAACCCCCAGGAGTCATTATTGAAGAGATTGAAGAAGCCACACCGAATGTGCCAAGGCAAAAGCCTAGACCGAAGAGGAAGCAACGGTCTCAGTTTGAAGGGCAACGGCAGGAGCCTTTAATGATTGGCTGGTATGATAGGGATGTTGAGTTCGAGGAATATCTTACGAAAAGTTTAGAAGATGATCGTGCTTAGAGGAAGAGGGCTGAGGAGATAGCCAGGCAAAATTTGGCGAAAGCATTTGAAGTCGTGTCCCCTGAAGCTCCGGTCTCTGACTTTGGAGAAGTATCAATACATGACGTGGAATTTGTAGCAGAAAAAATATGTGTAGTTGACTATGTTGGAGAAGCAGAAGCTGGAGGTGGAGACTCCCATGCACACGTACAAGAGGTAATGACTTGTGTGATTTACATATTGATTTAGTACCTTATTTGTGATTTAGTTCTTGTTTGTAATTTAGTCCTGCATTTGTGGTACTGCATTTTGTAGGATGTAGCTACAGCTTCATCTGTTGACCATTCCAATCCGATTGTCGATTCCCATGCACAAGTAGCAGAGGTAATGAATTGGTGTGATTTTCATATTGATTTAGTACCTAATTTGTGATTTAGGTTTTGTTTGTAATTTAGTCCTGCATTTGTGGTACTGCATTTTGCAGGATGTAGCTACAGCTTCATCTGTTGACCATTCCAATCCGATTGTCGATGTCGCTAAACAGGCGACTGAGTCTGAATCTGTAGTTCACCAACCATCTTCGGTCGGGCCAGGAGTATTTGTAGAAGCAGATGTGTACCGACCGGTATTGGATGATGGTAGTCAGCCACAGCCGGACATACGGGTAGACAATGATTTCTTTCCGATCATTGAGGACATTACCTATGAATTGTTCATGTCCGAAGCTGACACCCAAGTGCAAGAGTCAGCTCCAGCTGAAGCAGCGTGTGCAGAACCCGTACCGGTGGTAGGAGATGTACCCCAACAGGCTGATGAAGGAGTTTTTTGTCCGTCAGCCGATTATGTTCCCGACGGATGTCATCTTCATAACGAGGGCAGTAACGACGAAGATGATGATAATGGTGTCAGCCACTTTATCTCGTTGGCCAACATGTGTCGTAATGAACAAATTTTTACCTCGTATTACGAGTCGTTACGTCGGGAACAACAGCCGGAGGAGGTGGCGGGACAAGACGGGATTGAGGAGCCATCGGGCGAAGCAGAAGGGTCTGGCCAAGGCAGCGGCGGGTCCAAGAAAAGGCGAAAGTACTCCCCTGTTGTTGAGAAAAGGAACTCGGCAGACTCAAACCCTCTGTTCGAGCAAGAGACGGTCGATGAGCTGCAAGATCTCGAGGACCTAGAGGATTTGGAAGGCTTAAGTAGAAAGGGAATCAAGTACACCCCATTCAAGCTGACAAATGATATACCAAATTGGAAGCCTGGTGATTTTTTTAAGGATAGAGAATTTTTTTTCAAGGTTATTCGACAATACGCAATAATGACGAGACGCCCGGTACATGTGAAGAAGAATGATGGCAAAAGACTTCGTGTTATTTGTAGAGGAAAGTCTTGTGAATGGTATGTATATGCAAGACGGGTCGAATCCCACAACGATACCGATTTTGTTGTACTGAATATGCAGAGAGACCATGCACACACATGCTCTCAAGTGTTGGATCAGATATGGCTGACGTCAAAAATGGCTAGCTGAGCGATACATGGAGAAGATAAAAGCGAATCCCCATATCCCATTGGCAGCCATAAGGCAGTGTGTGGATGAGGAGTTCGGACTCCGAGTTGGCAGGATGAAGGCGTACCGAGCAAGAGACAATGCATTGGAAGGTATTTTTCGCAAGGCGGGACTCCAGTATCGGAGACTTTTCGATTACAAAGCTGAACTGGAATGGACACACGCTGACTCTAGTGTGCACATACATAACGACAACTTCAGGGATCCTGAAGTTGTGGGCCAGAGATTCTTGAGGTTTTATACTTGTCTCGGGCCCTTGAAAAAGGGTTGGATGCGTTTTTGTCGTCCGATTATCTTCTTGGATGCATCTTTCTTGCGTGGTATGTACAGAGGCCAACTTATGACGACCATGGGAATTGATCCAAATAATGGTTGGTGGCCTATTGCATGGGCGGTGACTGAGGCCGAAAGCTACGAACAGTGGAAATGGTTTCTAGGCTATCTGGCAGATGACCTCCTCATACATGAAAATGCCCCCAGATTTGTCTTCATGTCTGACCATCAAAAGGTATGTGTAATGTGATTTCATTAAAAGGTGTATACGTTGTTTGTGATTTTTTTTAAAATGCTTCACTTGTGATTTTTTAAATATTGTTGTATTCTGAGTGTGATTATAATATTGTTGTATTCTGTGTCAGTGGTTGTGTACATGTAACAATTTGTGGTGAATTTAATAGGGTCTAGCAAAGGTAATCCTTGAGGATTTTCCACAGAGCGAGCATCGCTTCTGTGTGCAGCACATATACAACAACTTCAAGAAGCGTTTCATCGGAGAGAATTTTAAGGAGATGTTGTGGGAGCTTGCGGCGAGTACAACCCAGGAAGAGTTTGTTGAGCGGATGAATGCACTGCGGATTATATATCCACAAGCACATCAATACCTACTCGGCGTAGCTCCCAAGGAAAAATGGGTGAAGGCTTATTTCTCTCCGCATGTTTGTTGTGATGTTATCCTCAACAATATATGCGAGACCTTTAATTCGAAGATAGCAATTGCTCGCGAGTTGGCCATTGTCACCATGTTGGAGGAGATCATGACAAGTCAGATGGAGAGGATACAGATTAGAGGCCAGTGGAACAAGACGTACGCTCATGCCCTGCCGCCTGTTATCAAATAGATTGTTGATAAGTATTTGGCGAGGGCTTCTTCATGGAGACCCACATGGAACGGAGAAGATTCTTACTAAGTCTCTGGACCGTCAGGTCAGTACGTAGTGAACATGCGGGAATTTACTTGTTCTTGCAGACTGTGGCAGCTGAATGGAATCCCATGCACCCACGCCATCGCTACAATCAACAAGAATGGTAAGGATGTAGCAGACTATGTCTCCCGCTATTATTTGCGGTCCACCATGACGCTATTGTACGAAGAACTCAGAAGTTGGATTTGAACTGGCACCTCCTAGGACAAAGCGCCAACGTGGACGGCCAAAAAAACTGAGGCGTGAAGATCCACAGGTTCGTCAGCATGCAAATGGTTCTGAGTCTTTGCTCCGAACCTTTGTACTCAGGTGTCGTCGGTGCGGACAAGATGGGCATAACAGAAGAACATGCACTAATGATCCTCGTATAGATGCTCGAACCGAAGTTGGACAGAGTTCAAGTTCACAGCCCAGTGATCCAAGTGAGCCACCCACTGTTCCAAGGCCCAACACTCGTCGGGCTACGCGGTCAAGCCAGGAGGTAATGAGCACCATCACCTATCGTTTTGATAAACATTGAAACTCAATTTGACCGGGGTTGTTTGTTGTAGACCAATCCCACTGAATCACGTCCCAGCACTCGTCGGTCTACACGGTCAAGCCAGGTAGTTTTCAACACCCTTGTTGTACTTTTAATTTCCATAAAATCCAGTTAACAATCACAATTTTTTGTGATATTTGTAGGACAATAACACTCTTCCTCCAAGGCCTAGCACTCGTCGGACCAGGACTCAGCCTCAACGTTGTGGCCGTCGAGGGGATCGTGATTGAATACCCGCGCTTGCGTAGTTTGGGAACCTAAAACAGGAGGCAATTGTGTTGGGTTTTTTTTGTGTCTCGTAAACAATGGTGAATGCGAACCCTTTTTGTCAAACATTATTCGGATATAACCTTCGGTGATCGGTAGGGATCATCATTAGAAGACACTTGTATTAACTATGCATTTTGTATCTCGTAAACAATGGTGTATTTTAACTATGCTTTTGTCAAACTTAATGCTTGTTTTGTTTAAGAACTTTTGGTATGTCTTTGGTGTATTCTGTATGACAAGTGCCCATAACCTACATCACACAAAGTTCTGTACGTCGGGTGTTATTCAATTTGAGGAGATGTGTACGCGAGGTGGTATTTCAACAGAAGATGCGTACTTCGGAAGTGATTATAAACTAAAAACTTTAAAGTGTTAGTTTTAGTGCACACTTTTTAAGCGGGAAATGCATACGACAGTGTTCCAAAAACCATATTCTTCAGATTTCGACAGTGGAACTTCAAATTTTTAGTACCAAAATTCCCCCTCATTGCTTGAAAAAATAAGTGGTACCATTAAATTAAGAAAAAAATTACAAAGCATAAAAATAAGATTACAATTTTCAGCATTCGGGACGTTTTTTTGGTTCTAAAAAGTTCTGAAGTAAGACCTGCACACTCCTCAGTCTTCATGGTCAATTTTCCCTTCAGATCTTCACACTCATCACTTTTCATGCGAAATTTGGCTTCAAGATCACCATGCACAATACTATTGGATCGGAGTTGTTCTTCAAACCTGTCTCGTTCGAGCTTGATTCGTTGAAAGTAAGTGTCTTGGCTTGGCGATAGACCAGCATCAAACCAACGGAAGAATCTGCAATCATCTTCCTTCCAGAATAGACACCGATAGTAACGTCGACCTGGATTAGCCGACGTCCTACACGTCACCAGCTAGGCCGCGACATCGTGACTACAGAGAACAACCGGTGGACGAGGCCAATCCCAATTGAAACTTGAACCGAACAATTGCGTACTTGAAGAAGACATTGCAAGAGCGACCTGAATTGGAAATTCAAACCCAAACATATTAGAGTTAATTTATATGTCATTATTTATGAAATTAATTTCACAAATAAAATTGCACCCCACAACCGACCACACATAACCCCTAAATTCAAAACAGCCAGCTTCAGCTACAAAATCCACCCACATTCAGCAACAAAATAAACCAAAATTGATCGGACTACAACAACATCGCCATCTCACGGACAAATAAAATCCTAAAAACAAACCTCGACCCAGCCAAACAACCATTAACCCTACTTTGAATACACCCAAATTCCGCTGTAATTACGACCCAATAAAAATCCCCAAGCCACGGACGAATTTCAGTGCGGCAGGAGACAGTACATAAATTGGGATCTTACAACAGATTATACGGTAGAGTTCAAACGGCGAATGAATTGATTGTTGAACCCTTTTTGCGAGAAGGAAGTGAAGTGAGAGAAGGAAGATGAGAAATTATTTCACACTCTTAACTATAGACAAAGGAACACGGTAGTTTGTGGACATCAAAATTGAGTTGACCAATGTGCAGCCTGTTGTCTGCAAAGTGCATCATCATAGCAGAGCAGGACTGCGACATGGAATGAAATTGTCTGAAATGCCCTTCAAGGCAAAAGGGCTTTTTGGTCTGAAAAATGGCTACAAATTAACAAATATCTCATTCGTGATTAGGTTGAAGGTTAGGCACTTGTGGGGATATTTTTTTTTGTTAGGGGTCTAGAGTGAAAGAAATGGAAACGTCAAGGACTTTTTATATAGTTCACTCTTTTTAAAAATATGTGGCGAATTAAATGGTGACAAATTATAAAGGACGGATGGAGTATTTTTTTAAAATTAAAGTGCTGGTAAAGTATAAACATGAGCAAGTGGATGAGGCTGGAGGTGAGTAGTGATCCGTGTGAATTGTTCTACGTCTGCTCTAAATATCAAAGATACTCCTATGGAAACAAGATTGCATTGTCATCTCTAATAAATTAGAAAGATGCTCCTATGGAAACAAGATCGCATTGTCTTGTCTAAATTCTATTCCTACGGAAACAAGATTGATTGTGTCTAAGAAACAAGGTTGATTTTTAATTCCGCGAAATCAAACGACATGAGTAACTTTCCGTCACTCTGTTTAAATTCGAAATATGGTTTTTAAATTGGTCATAAATATCACAAACTTTACATTTTGTGTGTTATCTTCAGTCGAAGGTCAATCACCATATCCAACTAACTTACATTCGGTTTTTTCCCTCTTTTTGGCACTACTAAATCAACATTGTCTTCTATGTGTTTTTTTATCATACTTGCCACGAACTTAAAAGTGGTCTAATTATCATAAATATTTCACGGTTGCCCACATAGAATAAGTTTTTGCCATAAATATCTTATTTGGGTTGGGTTGGGAAATACTCTCTCCGTCTCACATAAGAGTCACATTTTACTTTTATCTTAAAGTAGGTCTCATATTCCACTAATTAACTTAACTTAGCATAAAACTAATATGAAAAAATAGGTATTATATTCTAATAACTTTTTCAACTCACTATTCTTTATATTTCTTAAAACTATGTCCACACTAAATGTGATTTCTATTATGGAACAGGGGGAAATAGCAAACAAAATGCAAAGTTTGTGATATTTACTACCAATTGTAAAATTTATGGAAAATATCAAAATTTGATCAATGTGGTAATTTTAGATACCAGTATCCCTTTACATTTTGCAAATTGTGCAATGTGCATGGTGGTACGCGTAATATCCCCAAAACCGCCCTAGACGGAAAATAAATTTTCTGGCCCGGAATTGCTGAAATTAGAGTTTTCGGTAGTTATTTTTCAAAATAATTAATTAAACAAATTAAGATAGTGGCATAAAATTTTAGAATGATGGATTATTCATCATAAATAAATATTAAGAAAATAGATATGAACTAATATTTGAATTTTAGAAGGAAATTGTATGATTAAAAAAAAGGGTAAATAACTATTTAACTCACTAAGTTTTGTCAAAATCTGGTCTATCCCACAATGTTTAAAATACGCTAATTAAATCACGAAGTTTCAATTTTTCTAGTTTATCTCATGCGTTGAATTTTAGGTGGAATTTTTACATCTCTTCATTGAAATTTATCTTGAAATCTCAATTAAACTTTAAGATCAAACTCCTTGTCATTACACTTTGGATTATATATGCATCTTTTTCGTGATTTAAATCTCAATCCGTCTTGAAATCTCAATCCATGTCAACAAAGATTCCACCTAAAATTCAATTCATGAGATAAACTAGGAAAATTGAAACTTCGTGATTTTATTAGCGGATTTCAAACTTTGTGGGATAAACCAGATTTTGACCAAACTTGGTGATTTGAATGTCTATTTATCCTAAAAAAAAGTCAATGGTTAGGACTTTTAGACGATCTCTTCGATAACTATTAGGTTTCTTCTTCAGCAATAATTTGTATGAAATCTATAAGAGTGATGCTAAATGACCACATTATGGTCGGCCATAATCTTAAAATATTATTAAAATTCTGTGTAATTAATGCTCCATTGTTGATATTCATGTCTCTAGAGAGTAACAATTTTTTAAAGACTAATATATCTTAAAATAATAAATACTTATATAGTAGTAGAATATATTTACTTATATAGTAGAATATACTGTATTTGTATCTTAAATAAGTAGTACTCGTATATTTGTATCCAACCAATAATACGACAATTTGGACTTCAAATTCCATTCTTCATTATCGACTTTATTGGAAAATCAATAAATCCAACTCTAATTAAAAAAATACTTTTTCCTAGTTATTTCCCGATGCCTACATTTAAAAAAACATTGAACCATACACTTTAGTTATATTAAAATATGCTCCTGATATTTCAATTCTATCATTAATGATTATTTATGTTTAGCTTCACCTGTTTAATTTAAACTAGTTTAATTTATACGATAACTTATCCTATTATTAAAGTAACTTGTGAATAAAATACATGTAAATATAACAAAATAGTTATGCTACAGATTAGTTTACTGTTTAATTACAGTGAAATTGATACTATAATAATAATAATAATTTGTCAAAATAATTCAAATTTTATTATTTACTATATTTTAAATTTTATAACTAATTATAAATATAATATATATTTTACCTTGCTGTTACTATCTCACAGCCTACTCACTAATAAGAAAATGTAATGCCACATAGTCATCACAGCCTACTCTCTAATTTCTCCCTCTTTATTCTTGAATATGCTACCTACCTACATAAAATTAATAATTAAATCTAAATTATATTAAAATCCTTGATCTCACAAGACTTTATCAATAATTTATATAAAATTAAATAATATAATGAAATTTAATCAGTACCTAGTATCATTTATTAAACAAAAATTACACAACTTGAAAAATAAAATCTATAA